>NW_006295385.1:636679-646523 GCF_000327345.1 Myotis davidii | reverse complement strand
GCTGTTTGCCTCATTTGGTATTACATCCCAACTTCTGGTTCCACTAATTACTGATTGATTTATTGTTTTTGGTATTGTTTTGGCACGAATTGCTCAGCAAGCTGATAGAATTAAATTTGGGTAAGGGTTGCTTTTGAGGCTACCTTTTTTAAAAAAAAAATGTTTTTATTAGTTTTAGAGAGAGAGAAACATCAATGATAGAGAAACATCTTTTGGCTACCCTTTGCACACCCCCTGCTGGGGATTGAGCCTGCACAAGGGTTATGTGCCCTGACTTGGAATTGAATTGGTGACCTCTTGGTGCAAGGGTCAATGCTCAACCACTGAGCCACACTGGTCAGGTGAGGCTACCTTTTGGGGTTTATTCTGACCAGGGGAGGGCCCTTCTTAGCTGTCCTTTTTCCTGATTTTATCTGGTAAAATAGCTGACCTACCATTTAGCTTGTTGCTCCCAATTAAGAGGTTTGTCTCTAAGTGTGCCCTTAGGCTTAATTTCCCCCATTTTTTTTCCAAATGAAGTCAGTTCCTTTGGAGAAAACTCTTATGCTCTCCTTTCTTATGAACTCTTTCTCCCTATGGGCAAAATCTGTGAACTACTACTCTGGGTTATGGGAGGGGCAATAGCCTCTGACCTGGGTTTGCTTCTCACTGCTGTACCCTAGGAGTAGCTGGGATGAGGGAGGTCGGGGTCCAGTATTCTGGCCTGCCATTCCTGGGTAGTGCTCACCCTATTCAGTGGAAGGAGCCCTCTACCTCTCAGACAGTCAATAAAATTCAGCCATGTAAGCTTTGAGCTGGAGGGGATATGAAATGCTCTCCGCTTGCCCTTCAGATAAGTTATGATAACCCTTGTGTGGTACCTGGGGGGAGAGGGAGCTCCATAATCTTGGCCATATTATGCCCAGAATGGAGTTTCTGCCAAGCTGAACCGATTTGGGATTGGGGGTGGAGGGTTGACGGTAAGGGAGGAAATGGATCATGGCTCAGTATTAGTAAGTTTTCTTGAATAACTGTTGCTTCATTTTTTTTTTCCTGAGCCATTAGGACTCTTTCCAGGGACTTTAAATAAAGGTTGTATTTGTATAGCTGTCTCTAGCTTTGGTTGTTTCTCTACGTAGTACATCCATAGAGTGCCTCACACTTTCATCCTAGCAGTGAAACTCCTTAACTAATATGTCTAGGGTATCTGCTATGTGCTTAATATAGTGCTTCACCCAGAACAGTGTGCAATATATATTTTTGAGCCAGGACATTAGGTGAATAATTTTCATGTAAGCATTACCTAGCTCTAGCTTAATATCATAGGGTGCTAAAATTACCTAAAATATATTTGAAACAAAAGCAAAGACCACCTAAATTTGACCAGGATATACTAGGACTAAATAAATGATGGGTAAAGCAAGGCTATACTCTCAATTTTGAAAGCTTTCCTATGAAAGGTGATTCAGCTGACACCTAATTCTAATTGATTATATTTATTAAATATTGGAAATGGGATATTTAAAAGTATAAAAATATATCATTTAAAAATGAATCCAGCTAGAATTTTAAGCACCAGATAAAAATTGAGGCTTTTTTATGGTATGATTTTAGAGTGCCAACCTTTCTTTTTAAATCTTAACACTGCAAAAGTTAATTATTTGAGAACACATAACCATGATGACTTCTGTTTTGCACTACAAGTTGCTCTGTCACTACTTAATAAATAATCATTTGTAGCTCTATGGGGGTGGAAATAGGGTGGGGATTTTCCTTTTGGCACATCCACTAATGAGTAATACATTTATTTCGAGTGCCAATAAAAATGTTATACTGGACTTATATGACACATTTGTTAGTTATTAGAAACACTAATTCTAAATAATTGAACAATGCTCTATTATATTTCTCTACTTGTTAAGTTATATTATCATATGAAAATTCTAAACAAAATGAACAAGTTTTTAATACTGCATAGCATTTTTGGATAGAGTAAATAAAATAAGGCCATTTTCGGGAGTGACACCATCTCTGGACTTATCTCAATATGACAGTATTATTCACCATTTCTTCTCAGCTGATCTTTCATAATTGTTTCCATGAACTCTCTTCCTTCCTGGAATCTGCCTAACACTTTAATTATCTTCATTATTTTCATTTTGAAGTTTGTGTCTACTGTTACATGCCGCCTCTTCCCTCCCAACCCTAACCTGCCCTTCACCTCTCTGCTGGCAGACAGAGCAAAATGTACTAGGTTCCAGGCTTGTTGTCAATAAGTTGTACATTCTCTGGGTCTTGGTCTCCTCATCTGCAAAACAGATGATCTCTAAGACTAAATGGATCAGAATAATACCATCTTCAGAAAAAGATCTGATTCAGAACTCTGAAATTGGAGCAAAACCTTGAGTCTTTATGTAAAAGTATCAATGCTTACTAGACAAGTTTAACCCCTCACTAAGTAGTTTTGCTTTAAAATATATATATATATATATATATATATACACATATATATATTACTGATTTCAGAGAGGAAGGGAGAGGGAGAGGGAGATAGAAACATCAATGCTAAGAGAGAACTATTGATTTGCTGCCTCCTATACACTCCACACTGGGGATGGAGCCCACAATCCAGGCATGTGCCCTGATCAGGAATTGAACCGTGACCTCCTGGTTCATAGGTCAGTGCTCAACCACTGAGCCGCACAGGCCAGAATGGTTTTGCTTTGGATCTCACATTCAGAGATCTGATAAGAGAATTGCTCCTAATGTTCAGTTATTGCCAATATTTTATGATATTTTGGGAAACTTACTAGTAATGACATTTCAAGTCATTAATTACTAAGTTCTTGCTTAGTACACAGGGGTGGACAAAAGTAGGTTTACATTTATAATACAAATCAGTAATGCAATACTTAATAAATAATACAAGAATAGACTCTGCGTCTTGCAACTGTAAGACACAGTTGCTTACAACTGTAAACTTACTTTTGCCTAACCTTGTATTTAAGAGGCTATCCCCAGACATTATATATTTTATCTGAGATTAGAAAACCTAAATATTTTGGCTACTATTAAGAGAGAAATTGGGATTCCTGTTGTTTTAAGAATGTAAGCTTTTTTAAAAAAGACAACACTTTGTAAGACTTGCATAGGCTAAGGTGTGGTTCAACATTTTAAACTTTTTTCTACAGTTGAGAGTGTGGAGATATATTCACTTATCTTTCCTTGTGGGCATAGGGCTCAACTTCAACCAATGCCTCCTACAAAAAGACAGCTACAAAAGGGAAAATCAACAAAGTTCCTAATGTATAAAATCTTTTAGAAGAGATTTAGACCAGATTTAAAGTAAACAACTCATCATGGACTCAAGGTTTATTAGTGTTAAACCAATTTTTGGACTTGCATATGTACAATTTCTCCTGCCCCCAATGTAAGGTATTAAAATAAGACACCTAGAATCTCTAGTAGTATTACTATAACTATCCACTTAGTGGTAATATTACAATTAACCATCATGTTAATGATAATATCACAATAGTACTCATGGTTAGCTGTGGCTTACCAAGATTGGATTTAAAATGTGGAAATGAATGATTAGTTATTATGCAAAGTCCTTAAATCAGTTTCTAGATAAAATATAAAATAGGAATTGCACCACAGATTGAAAGAAAAATTGTGAATTTTCTTCTTAGTGAGGTTTTGCATCCGGAAGCGGATGCTGTGATGGAATAAAGGACTTTTCCCCCCAGCTGCTGGAAATGAGACTAGCAGACAGTGCTCTCTGTGCATTTCCCTACTAAGGAAAACTGCCTTCCAAAGAGGATGTCCTACTCCCTGTAATGGCTAATTAATATAGGAATTTACAGGTCCCAATTTCAGGGGTCCTCCTCGCAACTCCAGATAACCCTGAAGGGATCCTGCTTCAGGACTCCTGGTGGGGTGGGCTGAGGCCTTCATCGAGGGTGTCACCGCCCATCTTCTCCCTCCGCCCATCCTGCTTCCTTCCCTGCCCTTGCACAGGTGTTGCTCTACAGAGCACTCCCTAGTAAATGTCTAGCAGGCTAATCTTAGACTCTGTATTTGCTTCTGTCACTTACCAGCAGTACTTTGCAGGAGTCATGAAATAGGCCTCTCTGACCGCAGATGGCCTGCCTCAGTGCTTGCAGGCCCTGACGCTGCCCCACAAAACACTTCGATTACACAGAGTCCTTCGCCAGCTTAGGCCAGTGTCCAGGGCGCTGACTCCTCATCGCACTCAGGCTTATGCCAAAGATGTAAAATTTGGTGCAGATGCCTGAGCCTTAATGTTTCTATGACCTCTTAGCTGTTACTATGGGGCCAACGGGAAGAACAGTGATTATTGAACAGAGCTGGGGAAGTCCCAACGCAACAAAAGATGGTGTGACCGTTGCGAAGTCCATCGACTGAAAAGATAAATATAAAAATATTGGTGCAAAACTTGTTCAAGATAGTGCCAACAATACAAATAAAGAGACTGGGATGTCACCACCACGGCCACTGTACTGGCATGCTCTATGGAGAAGATTAGTAAAGGTGCTCATCCTGTGGAAATCGGAGCGGTGTGGTGTTAGCTGTTGGCGCTATAATTTCTGAATATAGGAGACTGCCTAAAACGGTGACACCCCCTGAATACACAGCTCAGGTTGCTATACTTTCTGCAAATTGAGGCAAAGGAATTGGAAGCATGATGTACAATGCAATGAAAAAGATTGGAAGAAAAGGCGTCATCACAGTAAAGGGTGGAAAAACACTGAATAATGAATTAGAAATTATTGAAGGCATGAAGTTTGATTGAGGTTATATTTACTATACTTTATGAATACAGCAAAAGGTCAGAAACATGAGTTCTAAGGTGCCTGTGTTCTATTGAGTGGGAAGAAAATTTCTAGTGTTCGGTCCATTGAATCTGCTCTTGAAGTTGCCAATGCCCACTGTAAGCCCTTGGCCATAATCGCTAAAGAAGCTTTGAGTGCACTTATTTTGAATAGGCTAAAAGTTGGTCCTCAGGTTGCAGCAGTCAAAGCTCCAGGTTTTGGTGACAATAGAAGGAGCCAGCTTAAGACATGGTTATTACTACTGGTGGTACAGTGATTGGATTGACTCTAACTAATTCTTGAAGATGTTCAACCTCATGACTTAGGAAAGGTTGGAGAGGTCATTGTGACCAAAGATGATGCTATGCTCTTGAAAGGGGACGGTGACAAGGGTCTAATTGAAAAATGTATTCAAGAAATCATTGAGCACTTAGATGTCACAACTAGTGAATATAAAAAGGAAAAACTAAATGAATGTCTGGCAAAGCTCTCAGATGGAGTAGCTATGCTGAAGGTTGGTGAGAAAAGTGATGAAGTGAATGAAAAGAAAGAGTCACAGATGCCCTCAGTGCTACATGAGCTGCTGTTGAAGGCATTGTTCTGGGAGGGGGTTGTGCCCTGCTTTGGTGGTGCATTCCAGCCGTGGGCTCATTAATTCCAGTTAATGAAGATAAAAAATATTGGTATAGAAATTATTTTAAAAGCACACAAAATTCCTGCAATGACCATTGCTAAGAATATAGGTATTAAAGGATCAGTGATAACTAAGAAAATTATGCAAACTTCCTCAGAAGTTAGTTATGATGCTATGTTTGGAGATTTTGTGAATATGGTGGGTAAAGGAATCATTGATCTGACTAAGGTTGTGAGAACTGCTTTATTGGATGTTGCTGGAGTGACCAACAGCAGAAGCTGTAGTCACAGAAATTTCTAGAGAAGAGAAAGCTCTGAGGATGGGCAGGATGGGTGGAATGGAGGTGATATGGGAGGTGGCATGTTCTAATCCTAGAATAATGTGAAATAGGAATTTTAGGGGATAATAGGCAGGATTGGGGAATTTTTAGAATTGGGGGTTCATGGAAAAAAAGACAGGGCTATAGACTGGGAGAAGTTACATTTCCATAAGACAAGAGAGCTGTGAGAAGGTACATTTCCATAACACAAGGAAGCAGCAACAATTACATCTACATAAGACAAGGGAACTGGGAGTAGCTCAACGGTCTATATTTATAAAATAAAGGAGTAGGAAGAAAGCCCAGAAGGAATAGGAGAACAATGAGGGAGGAGAGCCTCGGGAGTTACTATAGTAACCAATTCAAAAGGGAATATTGACCAATCAGAAGGGATTTCAGGACACAGAGACTTGCAGCCTTTATAAACCCTGGAAACAGGAAGTCAGAGGGACTCTTTCTCTCTCCCCACATGAGAGTCTGTACTTGTTCTTCAATAAATCTCCACCTTTGCTATACCATCTTCAGTCCGTGGATTCAGTCTTTAACTCCGACGGACAAAGAATCCGGAGAACACCGCGTGTTCCAGTACAAAAATCACGTATCAAGTGCCTTCCCATCATTACTGAGAACTGAGAGGAAGCTCAAGGCAGTGCTCCTCACCCATGACTTCAGAGAAGTCAACTAAAGGAAATGACTTAAGAAAAAGGCTGGCCGACGTTTAAGAAAATTGCTATAACCATCAGTTACTGGTTTCAATTGACAACATACAGTGGTTTACTGCTGTTATTGTCCATGCCTACAGATATTTTATTTTGTAGTTTTGAATAAAAATTCACTTTTACATCCCTGATAAGTGCAAGAGCTGTGTACCCATGTACTGTTTTCAACTTAAATCACTGAGGATTTTAGTGCTTGCCATCCCCTGATGAGAAGTTAAAAGCAGCTTTTCTGTAAAGAGTAAGAATAATTGTGTAAAAAACAGAGAAATGTCCAATTACATAACCTTTGTATAATAAAAATTTGTTTAAAGTAAAAAGAAACCACATACACAAAAGAAGAGTCATGAAATATATGATTATAATTTATAATTATTTTCTCTGAAATTTAGTATTCTAATCTGAAAGATAAAAATCATCCTGAGATTGGGTTATGGTTAGAATGTTAAAAGAAATGACATAGAAATGGTTTATAGAGTTGTATAATTAATGCAGACTTGTGGCCAGACAGATCTGAGTTCCAATTTTAGCTCTGCCACTTCCTAGCTGTGCAGCTTTTATACTTAAGCACTGTCTACCTCTTCATCTATAATATGAGAATAACAATCATACTACAAATAATTATCTTTAATTGGGCATTTACTATATGCCAGTCTTTCAGCTAGTTCAACAAAACCTATGTCTAAACCTATAAGGTTGTTATAATGGCTAAGTGAACTAGGGAATATACGGTTTTCTACAATGTCTTGTTTGTGGCATACACTGAGCAAATGGTGGCCAGTATAAAATTTCTATCCTTGTTATTCATCATAAAGCACGCATTACAATGCCTTGCACCAAAAATGATACTCTACAAGAGAAAAGAAAGTCAGATGTTTCTAATTGCCAGGACCATATTTGAAGGGAAATGTTTTCTATCATGTAATGACACAAAAACACTTAAATTCTCTAAACCAAAACAGATGTATTCACAATTCACAAGGTCAGAAGAGTTACTAGGTCAAGCAGACAAATATTTGATAAGACTCCCTCTATTTTCTCTCTCCCTTTTTAACAGATTGTATGTAGCACTCTCAATGCAGAGATGTGCAATCAGCTATAAGTTAGAAGCAGAAACCACTTCTCTAAAGTCAGACTTATTAAACCTGCATATGATAGTGGAGAAAGCCAGATTTTGCATTCTTATTGTCCCATAGGAGAGGATTGGTGGTGGTGTGAGGAGGTGTGTGACTCAATCTTCTTCAGAATGGCTGACGATACGTACCCTAATACACTCTCGCCTCCTCACGTCACAAAAAGGACCTCATCTCACTGAAACATTTTACACAACCTGTGGGGTCCCAGAGTTTATCTATCTGGTAGGTACACATTTTCTAAGCTTTTTATTCATTAAATTAACCTGGTTTAAAAAATATTTATCTAGATTCCAAAATGGTGGCAGAGTACGTATAAGCTATACTGACACGCTCCCAGGTCCAAAATGGAATTACAACTGAAATACAGAAAATCCACCCTGAATAATCAACTAGGACTAGCTAGAGAGATCTTGATAACCAAGGATGGAAAGAAGAGACTGCATAGAGACTGGGAGGAAGGGCAGAGATGTGAAAGGGCTGGCCAGGCTCCAGACAGCAACTGAAGTTCCAGAGGGATATCTCAGCTGTGGGTTCCCACTGAGAATGCTGGGGTCTAAACCCCAAGCTGGGCTCCCAGCCCAGAGCAACAGAACTAAGAAAGGTGCCCACATGACATCTGGTTGTGAAAAGCAGCAGGGCTTCTGTCTACCAAGGAGAGAAAGCTAGAAATGCAGGCACCTTCTTAAAGGGCCGATGTACAAAATTTCGTGTGCAACCACTCACCTTGGGCTCTGACAGAGGGGAGCTGTGTGAGCAGAAGCCAGGGTTGGGGCTCTGGGTTAGAGCTCAGAAGGCAGAAACCCCACCCTGGTTTCCTGCACTGAGTCATTCCCTTACATTGCAGAGGACATCTTTCTCTGGCAGACCTTTACCATCCAGGCAGCTTTTGCCGGGAGTTGGGATTTTTCGGGGGGGCGGGGGGG
This sequence comes from Myotis davidii, assembly GCF_000327345.1. Taxonomy (NCBI): domain Eukaryota; kingdom Metazoa; phylum Chordata; class Mammalia; order Chiroptera; family Vespertilionidae; genus Myotis; species Myotis davidii. The sequence goes on along the minus strand of NW_006295385.1, from coordinate 637,981 downwards.
GGAGATGGGGGAGGGGGAAAGAAGGATAGCAATTGCCCCACACTGTGGAGTTTCTGAGGTCCATTAAGAGACTGAAAATAACCATCAGCCTGCAGAAAGAAGCAAATTAATATTTGACAAAGAAGGCAAAAGCATAAAATTGGGAAAATTGAACAGATACTTGAAAAAAATTGGGAAAATTGGACAGACACTAGACCACTAACTTACACCATACACATGAATAAACTCAAAATGGATAAAATACTTAAATGTAAGTCATGATACCATAAAAATCCCAAAAGAAACCATAGGCAGCAAAATCTCAGACATCTCTCATAGCAAAATATTTGTGGAATCATCTCCTAGGGCAAAGAAAACTAAGGAGAAAATAAACAAATGGGAATACAGCAAAATAAAAAACTTCTGAACAGCAAATGAAATCATTAACAAAATGGAAGGAAGCCCATTGTATGGGGGAACATATTTGGCAATGATACATCTGATAAAGGGTTACTATCTTATATAATAAAAGCATAATATGCAAATTGTCCCCTCGGGCAGTCATTTGACTGGGAGTTCAACTGCTCACTATGATGTGCGCTGACCACCAGGGGGCGTAAAGGATCATGGCGGGTGTCAGGGATGCGGTGCTGGCAGTGGGTGGCAGTGGAGGCACTGTAGGCCCCAATGGGCCGTGACGAGAGCAGGACTGTGGCGGAATGGTGGAGTAGGTGAGCGGGTGGCGCCAGACCAAAGTGGGTGCAAGCAAGGGCCAAATCACCCCAATCGATTGCCCCGCAGACAGCGACCAGCAGCAGCAGTGGGGGGTGGGGGCTGCCACCCGGCTCTCAGGTGCTGAGGGAGTCAGGCAGGGGGCCCGGCCCTAATTGATCACCCTGTAGGTGGGATGGTGGAGCAGGTAAGGAGGAGGCCCCAGGCCAAGGCGGGGTGCCAGATGGGGTTGCAGGTCTGTGAGGCCTGGGGTGCGAGCCGGGCCTGTGAGGCTGGGGGAGTGAGCTGGGGGCCCAATCTCTGTAGGCCACCCCGAGGGACCCCCCACCCGTGTGCACGAATTCATGCACCAGGGCTCTAGTCCAAAATATACTAGTATAAGGAACTATTACAACTTAACAAAATGAAGACAAACAATCCAATTAAAAATGGGTAAAGGACCTAAATGGACACTTCTCCAAAGTGGACATAAAGATGGCCAAGAGACATATGAAAATATGCTTGAAGTCATTAATCATCAGAGAGATGCAAATTAAAATGACAATGAGGTATCACCTCACACCTGTCAGAATGGCTACCATCAACAAATCA
>NW_006295385.1:626733-636646 GCF_000327345.1 Myotis davidii | reverse complement strand
CTGGAAACATCTCAAGTGCCCACCAATAGACGAGAGAATAAAAAAGCTGTGGTGCATTTACACAATGGAATACTACGAACCTGTAAGAAAGTAGGATCTCTTACCCTTTGAGACAGCATGGAGGGACCTAGAGAGTATTATGCTAAGTGAAATAACCCAGTCAGAGAAAGACAAGTATCACACAATCTCACTCATATGGGAATCTAATGAACAAAATAAACCGATGAGCAAAATAGATGCAGAGACATAGAAGCATGGAACAGACTGTGGAATCTCAGAGGGAAGGCAGGGGTAGGTGGGTGGGTAGGTAAGTGGGAAGAGATTAACCAAATGACTTGTATGCATAATCCATGGACACAGACAATAGGATAGTGAAGGGAGGGGGAGGGGCAGTTTAAAAGGGGTCAATGGGGGGATGAGGAAGGAGACATATGTAATACTTTCAACAATAAAGGCTTTTAAAACACACAAAAAAAATTTATCTACTTCACGTATACTAGAACAATACTACAGACGTGGATGGAAATTCAGGGTTAACGGAATTGTTACATACCCTGAAGTAGTTCAATTTTAAGCGCAGAAAGGGGGCTGCTATCAAAACCTGGAAGCCATAAGATGGAGCAGCCATGCACAAAGAAGTGAAAGGGCCCTGAATGTACACATGTGGGACAGCTAACTTGACCATGTGAGAAAAATAAACCCCATTTCACTTAAACCACTATGGGTGGGTTTTCTGTTTATGACAAAGGCATTCCCAGCTAATCAGAGTTATACTTATATTGCTTCATTTTGCAATTTGCTCTTTCATCAACACTATTTTCAGATGCATTCATGTTAAAAAGTAAAGATGTAATTAATTTGTTTTAACTAATCTGTAATAGTTCACCATATGTCCATCCCATAATTTTACCTACCTGTTCTCACACTGATAAAATTGAGTTATTTTTGACTTTTTCTTCCCAATAATATTGCACTATACATACTTGTAAATTTGTCCTGACGTACATGTGACAAAGTCTCTTGAGTATATTTAGCAGTGGAATAGCTAGTTATAGAGCACAAGCATTTTCTATTTCATTAACTGTTGATGTGAGATATTTCTGTTTGTCTCCCCCAAGATCCTCTCTCCACCCAACCACCCCCTGGGAAGGTGAAACTATGATCTACATCAATGGATCCTTCAGCTCCTGTTAGGATATATCCAATAGGGAACCCCAGCAGAATATCCAAGGGAGAGTGAGGTCCAGGTATTCACCTGGCTCCACTCTCTGAAAGATTAGTATCTGTGCCTCAATTGAAGGATACACATACTCTGAAGACAACCCCTACAAGATTTGTTCCTTTAGTCCCAGCCTTTACTCTCTCCCCATGTCCCTTCCAGTTGGTTGGGGGTTGGGTAATAGCTCCTTTTCCCACACCTGCAAAAATAGTCTCCTTGTAAAGCAAACCTCGAATTATCCTGCCATCTTTTTCTGGGTGACAGCCTGACTGCCTCACTGCTATCCTGCTCTTCAGTGGATTTACAGACCTATCAGCAATGCACGAGTGTTCATTACCCCGCAGCCATACCAATCCTTAATAGGAACTGACATACAGTCTCTTATCTGATGGGCTCAATAGAATTGTTTTATTTTATTTTGTACTCCTCTGATAACTAGTGAAATTAAGCACCTGTTTATGGCCCATTTTTTTTCAAGTGAACATGAAACATTCACTAAAACAGATAATATGCCGGGCAATTAAATAAACCTCAATAGATTAAGAGAAATGAAATACAAAGTATGTCCCCAATCTGACCTTACACCTCAAGGAATTAGAAAAATAGCAAAGATCAAAGTGGAAATAAGTGATAAATGAAGCACTAGAGAAGATCAATGAAACTAAGAACTGGTTCTTTGAAATGATAAACAAAATTGACAAACCTTTACTTAGACTCACCAAGAAAAACAAGAGGACTCAAAATCAGAAATGAAAGAGAAGTTATAACCGATATCACAGAAATACAAAGGATTATGAGACAACAATAACAATTATATGCCAACAAATTGGGCAATGTATAAGGATGGATGGGATAATTTGTAGAAGCATACTGCCTACTTAAGACCGAATCATAAAGAAATAGAAAGTCTTAAACAACCTACTAGTAGGAAGGAGATTAAATCAGTAATCAAAACAAAAGTCAGGACCAGCTGGCTTCACTGGTGAATTTAAAGGAGAGTTTCAAAAACTCTTCCAAAAAAACAGAAGAGTAGGAAACATTTCTAAACTCATAAGGCCAGCATTACTCTGATACCAAAACTAGACAAGGACAATACAAGAAAATAAATTATAGGGCAATATCTCTGATGAACACAGATGCAAACACCCTCAACAAAAGATTAATAGAATTCAACAGTACATTAAAAGAACTTTACACCATGATCTAGTGGGATTTATTCCAAGGATGAAAGGATGATTCAACATGCTCAAATCACACAATGTGATACACCACATAATAACATGAAGGATAAAAATTAAACAATCATTTAGACAGATATAGAAAAAGCATTTAATAAAATTCATATCTACTCCTGATAACAACTCTCAGCAAAATGGGTATAGAGGGAATATACCTCAACATAATAAAGGCCATACATGACAAGCTCACAGCTAACATCATACTTAGCATTGAAAATCTGAAAGCTTTTCCTCTAAGATCAGGAATAAGATGAATGGAGAAAGAAAATATCACAGACAGGAATATTATTCAGCCAGAAAAAAGGAAATCCTGTCTTTGCGACGACAGGGATGGACCTTGAGGGTATTGTGCTAAGTAAAATAAGTCATGCAAAGAAAGACAAATACTGTGTGATCATTATATGTGGAATCTTAAAAAAAGCAACAATTCATAGATAGAACAGATTGGTGGTTGCCAATGGTGGGGCTGTGGAGTGGAGAAAATGGATGGAAGGTGGTCAAAAGGAACAAACTTCCAGTTATAAAACAAATAAGTCCTGGGGATAGAATGTATAACTTGATGAGTATAGTTAAGCATAGAACATTGTATATTTTAAAGTTGCTAATACAGTAAATCTTAAAAGTTTTTTAAAAATTGTAACTGTGTGGTGGTGGATGTTAACTATATTGTGGTAATCCATTTCACAATATACACATATATCAGATCATTACAGCATACTTTGCTTTATTATGATTAACTTTATTGCACTTCACAGATATTGTGTTTTTTAAATATTTTTAAAAAATATAGTTTTATTTTTATTTTATTTTTTTTTTTACAGAGAGGAAGGGAGAGAGATAGAATTAGAAACATCGATCAGCTGGCTCCTGCACACCTCCTACTGGGGATGTGCCCGCAACCAAGGTACATGCCCTTGACCAGAATCAAACCTGGGACCCTTCAGTCCACAGGCCAATGCTCTATCCACTGAGCCAAACTGGTTAAGGCTAAATATTTTTTTAATTGATTTAAGAGAGGAAGAGAGAGGGAGAGAGAGAAGCATCAATGATGAAAGAGAATCAGGGACTGGCTGCCTCTCATACGCCTTGTACTGGGGATGAGCCCATGTTGCATGTGCCCTGACCAGGAATCGAACCATTGACCTTCTGGTCCGTAGGTTGACACTCAACCCCTGAGCCGTGCTGGCTGCACCACAGGTATTGCATTTTTACAAAGTTAACCTTTTTGGTAATCTTGCACTGAGAAAACTGAAAACCTTCTGGAAAGGAGTCACGATTCTAGATGCCATTAAGAACATTTGTGATTCGTGGGAAGAGGTCAAATATCAACATTAGCAGGAGTTCCGAAGAAGTTAACCCCAGCCTTAATGGATAACTTCAAGGGATTTAAGATTTCTGTGGAGGAAGGAACTGCAGGTTTGGTAGAAATATCAGGAGAACAGGAATTATAAGGGGAACCTGCAGGAGTGACTCAATAGCCGCAATTTCAGAATAAAACTTGAACAGGTTAGTTGCTCTCACAGATGAGCAAAGAAAGCGGTGTGTTGAGATAGAATCTACTGTTAAAGATGCTGTGAAGATTGTAGAAATAACAACAAAATAGAATATTACATTAACTTAATCAATAAAGCAGCGGCAGAGCTTGAGAACATTGACTTCAATCTTGAAAGAAGTTCTGTGGGTAAACTGCTATCAAACAGCATTGTGTGATACAGGGGAATTGTTCATAAAAGGGAGAGTCAGTCAATGAGGCAAACTTCACTGTTGTCTCATTTTAAGAAATTGCCACAGTCATCCTAACTTCCAGCAATCACCGCTCTGACCAGTCAGCAGCCATCAACATAGAGGCGAAACCCTCCACCAGCAAAAAGACTGTATCACTGAAGGCTCAGATGATGGTTCGCATTTTTAGCAATAAAGTGTTTTTAAATAAGGTATGCCCATTTGTTTTAGATATAATGCTATGGCACACTTAATTGACTGCAGTAGAATGTAACATAACTTTTATATGCACTGGGACACTAAAAAAACTCACTGGATTTGCTTTATTGTCATATTTGCTTTATTGCAGTGCAGTCGTCTGGAACCAAACTCGCAATATCTCCAAGGTACACCTGTATTTGTACACCTAAAACAAACACGGTGTCACATGTTGGTTATTTCTCAATACAGCAATAGATCATTGGAAAAGTTATTTGTTACATTATTTCTTTAGTCATTAACCTAAAGATTACAAAGATTAGAATCAACATTTTATAACGTCAAGTGGAATGTAGAAAGCCATCACCATATTTTAGCCATTATTTTTGCAAGTATTTTTTGTTGCAATGGACTGTTTATCTTTCTAGGATTTCACAAGACAATGTTATGCCTTATATAATTGTTCCAGAAATTTCTAAAGCTTTGCTCATTTCCTTTTAATCTTTTTTCCCCCTTCTCTTGTTGGGACAGGATAATTTCTATTGATCTATCTTCAAGTTCACTTACACTTTCCTCTGTCATCTTCACTTTGATGTTGGTCTTATCCAGTGAGATAGATATTCACCATCTCACAGTGAAAGGTGAGTACAAAGTTCAGTTCTAGACTTCTATGTGGTTCCTTATCTACTTTATGTTTACTTGCTGATATTTTCTACTGTCCATTTATTTCAAAATATTTACCCTTATTTCTTGGAGCATTTGAAAAACAGCTGCTTTAAAAGTCTTTGATCATTTCAACATCTGTGTCATCTAAGAATTAGTGTCTGTATATTGTATTTCTCTTTGAGTTGGAATTTCTTGCTTCTCTGCATGCCAGGTAATTTTGTTCCATCCTGGACATTTTGAATAGAGTGTTAAGAGACTCTGGGTTTTGTTTCAATCCTAGAGAGAATGTTGCTATTCTTATTTTAGCATATAATCAACCCTGTCAGGCCAAAAATTCTGACCAGCTTTCTGTGGGTCCTTGTTCTGATGCTTTTTTCCATTTTCATAGCCTTTGCAATGGTCTTCATGCCTGCCTCACATGTGTCTGGGACCTGGGAGGTGGTTTATACTACAGTTCTGTCCTCAAAGTCCTTAGTATGATCGACATGTACACAGGAGTATGAACAGCAGTTCACATGTAACTTTATGAAATTACTTTCCCCAGCTCTGGATTTTTCACTACTTTCCAACGACTTTCTGGTTCTCAAGGACTCCCCTTTTTGGTCCTCTGGCCGGACCCTATGGCTTTAGTTATCTCACTCTGCCATAGGCTTTCTGTGACTGCACCCATATCTGGAGCACATAGAAGCAGAGAAAAAGAGAGAAAGTAAGTAATTTTGTTCCACTTTCTTGGGACCTCAGTTCCTCTGTTTAGAGAGGAATTTTCCCATCTTTTGAAGTTTTAGGCACAGGTAGGCTCTCACTGCTGCCACGGTTACTACTGCCAACATCTACACAGGAATTCCCAGGGGACCGAGGTCTGAGATAAATGGAGGGGGAAGAAGCAAGGGGATTTCTTCCACCCTGAGGATGTGAGAGGTGCCTTTTGTGCTCCTTGAATAAAAACTCATTGGCTTCTCTGGAGACTTCTCCTGCTGGTCTGCCGGTATATTAAGGTTCCCACTTCGAGGATTTGGCTGCCTTGGGCCTAGGTTTCAGAATATCAGAGGAAATACACAAATAAGAAACTCTTCATCATTTAGACGTACTTAATTTCTTGGTCTTCCTCAAACTGCCTGCTACCATTTACTTTTCAGAGTCCTCAAATAGCTTTTCCGTGCATTCTTTCCAAGTTGCATGGGCACATTCAGAGGGAGAGACAGGGTATAGGGTACTTCATCCATCATATCTGGAATCAAAGTCCCCTCCTGTTTTTGTACTAGTGATGCCATATGTTTTCCTCCTATAGGATTTAAACCTCACAAGCTAAAACAACCATTGTTTTAACAGTCAATATTATTTTACATTTTCCTTCAAATTTACCCTCCCCGGTGCTCACTCCTTTCGGTGATTCCATAAGACCATTTGGTATAATTTTCTTTCAGCCTAAAGAACTGACTTAATATTTTCTTAGCTTTTGTTTGAAGGCATTTTTATTTTTTCTTCATTTTTGAAGGAGCTTTACAATGATTATAGAATTTCAGTTCAGCAGCATCCCCTTTGAAAGATGTTATTCTACTGTCGTCTGATTTCAGTAGTTTCTGCTTGTGTCTTTTTGTGCAGCTTTAATATTTTCTACTTGTCTTTGTTTCTTATGGCTTCTATTTTCCTATTGAGACTCTCCATGTATTTGTTCACTGTGTCTATATTTTCCTTAAAGTACCTGAACATAGTTATATGTTCAGTATATAAGAGCTACTTTAAAATTGCTTTCCTGACAGTTCCTACATCTGGGTCATCTCAGAGTCAGTTTCTTTTGACTGCTTGCTCTTGAGTATGGGTCACATTTTTCAGGTTTTTCATCTGCCTATTAATTTTTTATTGTATGCTTGAGATTATAAATGATACAAGGTCATCTTAACTTAATTAAATTTCAGGAGTGACTGAAGGGGAAAGGGAACAATGTTTTTGTTTTGTTGTTAATCCTCACCCACGGATATTTTCCCATTGATTTGGAGAGACAGGGTGGAAGGGAGGGGGAGAGACAGAGAGAGAAACATCGATGTGAGAGACACACATTGATTGGTTGCCTCCTGCACATGCCTGACCAGAGCCTGGGACTGAGCCTGCCACTGATGTATGAGGCACTTGCCCTTGATTAGAACCATACCCAGGACCCTTCAGTCCACAGACTGACGCTCTATTCACTGAGCCAAACCAGTGGGAATAATGTTTTAGGAGCATTGCAGACAAACTTCAAATTTCAAACTTAACCTATATTGTTATGTATCTGATACTCTTAGATGAAAGTACAAAAGGTACGTATTTCTTTCTTTCCCATCTTTGACCTGTCCTGCTAATACACAAAGTTCACTGAAGCTAAGCTGGAGACACTTGAACTTTGAATCATTGGTTGGGGAGTAGCTAAATTAGGAGACTCTGCCTTAAGTTCAGACTGAAAAGCTACTTGGTTTTTAGAAGTGACTCTCCATTTTTAAAGGGTGGAGATGGTTTGGTAGTAAATTAGTTCTCTCTCTCCACCCTGGGAGATTAGACAAACAATGGATCTAACTAAGAAAATAGACTGACTCATTTGGCTACAATGCTATACTGAAGTTACAAGCAAACTAACATTAATCGTCAGAAAAAGAATTGGGTTCTGTATACTGTAATTGAGTTTCACAGTCAATTCTGATATTTCTCATTGAAGAAACAAAAAAAAAATCAGACATTAAATTCATAGATCTAAAGGCACTCTTAACCTTGTCTTTCCTTACCTCATCATCTGCTATAGCAAGGCTGAAGTCTTGTGCAATTTACTTCACTATTTATTAGCTCTTCTTTGGGATGGCAGTTCTTATTGCAAGAGAACTGAAGTTTGCATTCACCCTCTTTCCTCCTAATTTTCGTGAGCACTTCCCAAACTTCTTCTAATAGTAAGCACCCTATCTTCCAACTGAACGGTCCATCAAGAGAATAGGTACAGATGAGAGGGGAAACGGGTCTGTTGGGCAGGCAAGGAAGTTGTATGGAGCTAATAATGGGTCCTACGTGAACAGGGGTGGAGAATGGGAGGGAAATGGAGTCACAGGTCTGGCCGGGACTGCCTCTGGACAGGTCAGGAAGGGGTGTTTGTGTGGGCCTTTTCTCACATCTGCATTTAGCTTCTCATTAACGGAAATGTTCAGCCTTTTGCCTTTCACCAAGCCTTACGGCCTCTCTTCAAGTCCTGTGTTACTTCTCCTCCTGCCCCAGGATGAAGGCCTTTGGGCTGGATTTCATCGGTTTGGGGGAATGGGCCATTCCTCTTCCAGGAGGTCTGGTTCAGGTTTAGGTCATTCCATTGGCCTCACTAGCAACTGAAGGGCAGATCTCCTGGCCAATGGACAACTTCCCTGGGCAGATAGACAGGGCCTCCCAGCTGATGGTCACAACCCACGTGTCCAACTCCCCTTAGCTGCGAGGATACCATATGCTGAGGTGGGTTGAGGAGCTTTTGAGATGGCTTCAGGTCTCCTTGTCCATGAGCGAAACACAACTGCCTACATTTTCCAACATCCACACCCGCACCCCTGCATTATTCACTGAGAAGCGGTACGCTGGCGTCTTATGGTTCCTCTGGGGCCACCCACCTCTTCTACATGTGTCCCAAGTGCCTGGATTTCCCTGTGAGAGGCTGTGGGCAAAGGTGGGTGGAATGAAATTGTAGCTTATTCTCTGCTGCACCCAGGAAAGATGGTTGTGAACATGGGCATCTAAATGCCAATATTGGTTGCTGTTGGGTGCCTAGCACACCCCGTCCCCTCCCACGAGCTGGGAGAAGAACGCACGGGCCCCTCCCTCGCGCCCAGCGCAGACCGACCCGAACTTCCCAGGGTCATGGCCTGCGATACCGCAGCGCGGCCTGGCTCCGAGCCCTGCTCTTCCCGAGTCGTGGGTGGCGCGGGGCTGGTTTCCCTCCCCTCCCTTTCCGGACCCAAACCGGGATGTATCTGGGTCAGCCTGGGAGGGGCCGGACCTGCCAGAGCCCGGCGGGGGGAACGGGGTGGCGATGACAGCATCTTTCAGGTTTTTGGCGTTTCCGAGCTGCGCTCCTTCCAGCCGCTCACCGCTCTCCCTCCCGGAGGGACTGCCGCTCTGGCCGAGGGCTGGGCGGGGGGAGAGCGGGCTCTTTCCAGCCGGAGGGTCACCCTCCACGCCTGGCGAACCATGTGGCGCTCCCCCCAGGCTTCTCCTCCCCAAACTCCGGGTTCCCCAAGGCACACGCCCCGCGGGCTGCGGGTTCCCGCCCCAGGAAAAGAGCGTTGGAACAGTTCACCGACGCCCGAGTTCCTGGTCTTCCTTTCCGGTGATAAACGGCGGGGCTGCGAGCCAATTGCTGCTCAAGATGCTCCACCCGCAGCCCGTGCCTCGCTCTGGGCTCGGTGGGGGCGCACATCCAGGACAGAGCAGGTCCCCTCCCCGCTGCAAACTCCAGGGCTGAGCGCCAGGGCGGAGGGCGGCCCGACCCGGGGGGTCTTCGCTGCCGGGCCCCTCCCCCGGGATCTTTGCGCTCCCGTGGCGCCTGGGAGAGCTGGGTGTGCGTCAAAACCGCATCTTCCCCGGACACGTTGGCCGACGACGCCGCTTCGGTGAGGTCGGGAGGGTCACGGACCTTCGCTGCCCCCCTCCCTGCGAGCTCCGCATATAAGCCCAGCGCCAGCAATCAAGGCCACACGCCTCCATCTCCCCGAGGCCCGGCCCCTCCCTCCCCATCCCTGCCCTGCAAAGACCCCGCATTTCCAAGTGGAGGGAAAGCAAGGAGTTGAAAACCGTCTCCGGTTCCTGCCTTCTGCACACAGTTATCTCCGCGTCCCCTCCCTCGACTCCCCACGTCGCAGGCTCGGGAACT
>NW_006295385.1:625848-626425 GCF_000327345.1 Myotis davidii | reverse complement strand
GCTCCCGGGGCTGAGCGCCTCTGCTCGCGGCACGCATGGCGCCCGCACACGGAGTCTGACCTGATGCGGACGCAAGGGGGTTAATATGAACGGCCCTCTCGGTGGAATCTGGCTCTGGCTCCCTCTGCTCTTGACCTGGCTCAGGCCTGAGGTCAGCTCTTCATGGTGGTAAGTCCACGCAGCCCGGCCCGGGAGGGAGGCGGGTTTTCCGTGTGGGAACGGGGACTGCACTGGCCAGGGGAACCCTTGCCCGCGGCGGTTCTCCGTGGGTTCCAGGCGCAGCCCTGGCTGCTGCCCTCTCCCAGTGCCCTTATCCCGAGTCCCTTCACTTTTCCTCTGAAGACCATCCCAACTTTGACAACTAAAAAAAAAAAAGAAGAAGAAGAAGAAAGAAAAAAACCCACCCACATTCCCCCTCAAATGGGAGCTCTGATTCTGATATTTGGGTTATTTGGATCCAGCTGATAAACAGCAAAATCAGCCAGTTTCTTATCCCATTGGACGTGTGTGTGTGTGTGTGTGTGTGTGTATGTGTATGTATGTGTGTGTGTGTATGTATGTGTGTGTTGACTTTGAA
>NW_006295385.1:614090-625812 GCF_000327345.1 Myotis davidii | reverse complement strand
TATGTGTGTGTTGACTTTGAAAACTACAATTGTCCCCCCGCCACTCCCCCATACCCCCCCCCAAAAAAAAACCTCTAGACAAACCTAGGGGCCATTCAGGAAGGCAGTCAGGAGCTGTGGAGCCCAGAGTGTGTGATTTTGCACCATTTCCCGTCCTTCCACATTCCTAGTGCTTCTCCCCTTGGGTGGGAGGCACGCTGTGCTGCTGCCTCCAGGTAGACTGCCGCCTCCCCCCAGAGCGTGGGGCTGGGGTGGGGGTTGGGGGGGGGGAATCCAGGAGGAACCGTGCTGCTGTCCTTTGCACGCGGATCGGCGACTTATGTATTTATTTCTCACCGTGACCCTGACAGGTCTTAGCCACCTCACAAAGGGAGCTTTTCTGCCCACCCAGAAACTCTTGTACATCTTCCTACCTAATGATCTGGGAAGGAGGGAAGTGGGAGCTCTTTGGCGTCCTTGCACCTAGGACTTCCCAACAGACTCTAAAATACTGATTCAGAAAGACCTGCTACCTGGGGGGGAATCTAACCTTAGGAGTCTCTGCTAAAGGCCAAAAAGACAGGGCAGGGAACTCCAGAGACGCTGGAGCCCTCTGAGGGAGCATGGCAGAGCCTGACGGGGAGGGGGTTCAAGTCCCCCTTCGGCCACTTTGGATGGGAAGGCGTTCAGCCTTGACATTGCTGACGTGGGATCAAAGATCGATTTATCAGAATGACCATTTTTTCAATAAAATGATATTTCTGTTTCCGTGGTTAAACATTTATTGCCCAGTCTTTTTGTCACTTTGTCTCTCAGCTGTCCCTTAAAGATGCTTTTTTGGAAATCACAGCTCTAATGATTTTATGATCATATAAGTAGTGAAAATGCAAGAAAAGACATTCTCCTTGTTTGATGGCTTCAAAAGACACCTATGGCAACTTTGGTTATATAAAAGGCACCTTTTCTAAACATTTCCCAACTAATAGGGAACATCTGGGCAGAGATGATGATGTAATTTTTTTTTGTTAAAGTTTCTTTTCAAAAGTACTTTATGGAGCTATAATACTGTTTGATTCTTCCAAACATTCAGTGTCCTTAATAACAATAGAAAGAACTATTTCCAAAGGTTCTCTGTAAAGGCCAAGAAGAGCTGGAAAATGGAAATATTTAAAGGATTCGAAAGAACAGCATGTCTGTGAGGAGAGTGTAACATCAGATACCAGCAGGTGTTCATTAGACAGATACAGACAGTTTCTTAACATACTTAAACATTCGGGTCAAATAAATGTGAGCGAGAAGCTTTAAAGGTCGGCTTCCCCCAACGCCAAGTCCAGACACATTTCATCATTGAGATCAGAGCCTTCTTGGGAACAGTCTTTGAAGGCTCTTCCCAAAAGATGTTGCCCCTCCCTGCTCACTCTGTTCCCTGACCGCCCAGAGCGTCATCCGCTGGCCCTGGATTCATGTCCAAGACCAGCCATCGCTCCACTTTGGGGTGGCTTCTACCAGGTTTCTTCTCATGCCTGCTGTGCTGCCTCTCCATGGAACTAAAATTAAATAACCTTTGCTTTGCAATATCCCTAAAAGGATAAGGAATTCATCTTTGAAACAGCGCTTTGAACTCAGTCTCCCAGGAAACACTGTGGCTTAGGGCCTCAATGTCCGTGTTCTCACCTCTGTGTTGGCCCTTCCCAGGTACATGAGAGCTACAGGCGGCGCCTCCAGGGTGATGTGTGACAATGTGCCAGGCCTGGTGAGCCGCCAGCGGCAACTGTGCCACCGACACCCGGACGTGATGCGTGCCATTGGCCTGGGCGTGGCAGAGTGGACGACGGAGTGCCAGCACCAATTCCGCCAGCACCGCTGGAACTGCAACACCCTGGACAGGGACCACAGCCTCTTCGGCAGGGTCCTGCTCCGAAGTAAGCCTCCTGCCTCCAGGCCCCTCCTCGGGCGCTCCCCTCACACACTCCCCCCTTCATTTGGTCTTTGAAGTCCCTGCTCATCCTTTCCTTGCATTTTATTCAGTTCGGAAGCTTGTTCTGTTGGGGGCATTGGCCCTGTTTTACAGAGGAGGACTTAAGAAATCAAGGACCTTGCCTAAAGTTGTGTGGGAGGCTGGTCATAGATTAGAATGTAGACCCCAGGCTGACGTCTTATAATCCTTTGCTCTATCTGTTGCTGGAGGAATCAGTGGACCAGATTTCTCAGACACGAGTGAGCGTGAGGTTCTTGGGGTACCACTGAAATAAGCGTTTCCAGAAGCCCGCCTGGGAGAATGAGATGTAGGAAAAGACTTTGTTTGCATGAAGTTACATCCCTCGGGTTTCAATGTCCCATGTCCCTTAACCCAGCCCTGAAAGAGGGGCAGTTGGGGGTCCAGAGCTCCGTTCCATGTTGCAGCTGGGCCCAGCTCAGCATTCAGGCTGATGAAAGTCCATCAGTCCATTGTGTGGGTCCCACATGGCCATGGGCTGAGTGGGCACAGGGGAGCCCCTACAGCGGGAGAGCCAGGAGCCCCGTCCGTAAGAGCCAAGAGAGAAAAAATCAAGAGAGCTTGCTCCTTTTTTTAGATGTTTAAATATTCAGGTTTCCAGCCCTTGCAGTGACCACACCTATTCTGGCCACTAATTTGTTCCCAGGTGTGACTGACACACAGGTAGGCACCTTCCCACGTCGCTGGGGCCATACTGGGCATGCGTCTGTTGTCCAGTCAGTGGGGAGCAGACTGGGAAAGTGTTAAATTAGCAAAGCGGTACAAATGGCATGCCTATATCATCTAGTCTTCCCTTTACTCCTTTCCTGTTAATAATAACCAGATTATTGCCACAGTATCATATCCATGTCATGTCACACCCCTTCCTGTTCCTCCAGGTTCAGATTTTGTCTCTAGGAAAAAGGAGGCAGTAGCCACAGGGCTTGCTTTTAAATTTAAATATATTTTATTGATTTTTTACAGAGAGGAAGGGAGAGGGATAGAGAGTTAGAAACATCGATGAAAGAGAAACATCAATCAGCTGCCTCCTGCACACTCCCTACTGGGGATGTGCCCGCAACCCAGGTACATGCCCTTGACCAGAATCCAATCTGGGACCTTTCAGTCCGCAGGCCGACGCTCTATCCACTGAGCCAGACCGGTTAGGGCCCACAGGGCTTTCTTGACTTCTTTACTTGCACCTTCCAGAGGATTTGAGCAGAAGATGAGGATGGAGTGGTCAAATCTTTTATTGGCCATAAATGGCTATTATTACAATAATGTACAAATGTAATTAAAAAGCAGAGACAAATCTCTGCTCACCACCTTTGACCTCCCATTCAGCTATTCAGTGTTGGGTCACCCTATATCTAAATTAAACTTTTCTTTTCCCAGTAGACTGTAAATTCTATAAGGTCGGACTAGCCTGCCTTCTCTGCATCTCACTTGATGCTTTGTGTGTTGCAGACATCATTCATTCATTGAATGATTGAGTGAATGAATGGATGAGCTTGTAGTGAACGCCTGTTATTTCCCAGGTATACTTGAGGCAGAAGGGTATTTATGGAGGGAAGGAGTGTGAACCATGATTACATAGTTGGGTTGTTTTGTTTTGTGTGTGCGTGTTTTTTCACTCAGGAGCATTAAACTTCATATAATTGTCTGGTGGGCATGATTCAGTGGTTGAGTATCGACCTATGAGCCAGAAGATCAAGGTTCAATTCCTGGCTAGGGCACATGCCCAGCATGCGGGCTCGATCCCCCAGTGTTGGATGTGCATGAGGCCGCTGATCAATGATTCTCTCTCATCAATGATGTTTCTCTCACTCCCTCTTCCTGCCCCTCAGAAATCAATAAAAAAAATTTTTTTAAACCCACAACATTATATAATTGCATAAAAACCTTTTTAACGTCCTGAATGTGGAAAGTAGCTCACGAGCTGGTATAAAGAGATAATTAACTGAAAATCACATTTTTTTTTAATTGTTCCTTAACCTGGTGTTATAAGCATTTTCCAAGAAATAGCACAGTCCATTTGCTACTGGGAAATCTGACTGAAAACACAAAAGTTTTGTGTGAACCCCAGAAACAGGAAACTTTACACTTGTTTTTGCCCACCCCACCCCCCATTCCTAAGGAAGTCATCCAGGCTGTACACTTGGTAATGCTTAACAGAGGGTGTTTCTATCTTGTAATCATCACAGCCCCGGGGTTTTATGAGGCCAAATGCATAACTGAATGTCTCTGAAATCCCCCCAGGGCGTAGTGCACTCACTCTCAGTGTATCCCTCAAGGAAATTTATGGCCATATTCTGCAATTTTATTCTCTAGCTTAAGAACTATATTCTTCTGCATTCCTCTTGGAGTTTTGATATGACATCGCACATTTTTGAAAGGCTAATAGTAAATTTCAGCAACATGGAATTTTCAGACTTCACCTAGATTAGCTCACTAGTGAATCAATTAAAGTGCCGGAACTTGTCAGAGAAAGTTTGCAAATATTTATTAGCACAAGATACCTTTGGGCAAATTATGCAAGGCTCTCAGTGTTTAAGATACATCAGGGTTTTTCCTTTTCAAAGTGCTCACAACCATTTCCCAATGATTTCAAAGTAAATGTCCTTCTCATTTATAAAAATGATCGCCTCTAAATCCTGTCTATGAAAATCTGTTAAGATGTCTCTATATTGAAGAGAATCTTTAGATCACAAATCAAAGGACCTAATTTTGACCACTAATCCTCAAAGCCTGCCAAAGCTGGGAGTTCATTCATAAAATACTTTAACTTAATCTTGACAGTGTTTGTTTCTTCAGAGCGGTGGAGTGCTAAGAAGGCAGAGGTTGGAACTAGTTTGACTTAGTCTAAGGCCTCAAGTAAATAAGAGATTCTAACTTGTATTTCCTTCAGAGTTCTTTCAGATGAAGCTTGAATGCTTTGCCAAAGTACTCAAAACTTAAAACACCCAAGCTACACAATTTCTTTCCATTCTTCATAGAAGGCCAGATTTCTTCCTGGACATTTATGTAAACTCCTGTGACTGTCAGTGATGATTTTGCGTTGATTCTGGGAGGGCTGAATTTGGCCTAAGGTAGTTTATCCTGGAAATCATCATGAAATTCCAGTGAAGCCTTCCAAAAATTTTTATAATTAATTGCTTGGAGCGAAATTCACATCTTAGAATTGTGAAGAACTTCCTTTGGAAACCTAAATGTGTCCTTATAGATGACTAGGAAGGCAAAGGGCGATGCCATTTATAGGAAGAACATAGAAGTTACTAACACATCCCAGGGTCATAGAGAGATGGAGAACATTTGCCTCTTTTGCTTCAGCCAGCTTAGAGTAAGACACCCATTTTTCGTGACATTTGCATTTCACTCATTCAACAAACTATCGCCAGTCACAGGCTGAGAAACTTAAACCCATATTTCCCTGCAAGAATATACCTCTAGAGTTCTTGAATGAACCTTGAAAAGGTCATTAGGTCTCATCCTTGTAAATGTAAAAAATAAAAATAAAAAAATTTTAAAAAGCAAGCATTTCCAAGGAGTTGAACCCATAACTTTCCAACAAACCTAGCTTCTAACGTTCTGCTCTACCAAGTAACAATCCCTAACTGCAAACAAAAACTATGCTTATGCACTTAGTATTGACATCGTCTAACTTATCTCAACCCCAAAACTAGAGAAACGAATAGTAACACATCAGGAAGTCTAAATACCACTATTTAGATTTGAATTTTATTTCATATTATGATGGCTTTAAAAAGAATCCGTTTTTCTAAGAAGAGCCCCAAGGTCAAAATTTGTTTTGTTAGAAAGCCAACTCTTGAAATGTGCTACTATTTCACACATAGCATTTTAGTGATTCATCTAAGACACTTAACTGAAAACATCTTAAGGCCACATCTAACATGATACCAAAACATCTGGAGGTAAAATGCAAAACCAGTCCCCGTGCTACATTTTTAGTTAAATAAATAAACATCTCTCTATTTAGTAATGTGCTTGAATAATAAGTGACAAATATTGTGAAAGGTATTTTTGCTTTAGAAATTATTTCTGAAAGGCAGCAGATTTTAAGTGATTTTTTTCTTTCAGCCAACAGGTCGATGCAATTGTACCTTAAGCCAGGATGAATGCTTTGCCTAGACAATTTATTCCTCTACTACTTTCAAATTACTGTCTGGCCACTGGTATTCTATCATTGAGATCATCCATATTTCCCCCCTAAATGACCACCTCATAAAATTTCTCTTCATTCTCAGTAAAAAAAAAAAAAAAAAGACTAGTACTAAGTACCTTAAGCACTTGGGAATGTCCCCTCTATGTGATATCTCTAACTGTGGACACTGAACTCCAATCCAAAACCAGGCTTTAGCAGCTCAATGGGGTAACTAATGACAAGGCATTTTCCTAAACTGTAAAATGGGTATAATAAAAATCTCATTTATCTGAGAGCCACAACCCGAGAGTAAACCACATTAGCTTCAGTTAGTCACCATCTTTTATAAAACAACTCAATTCCACTTAGAAAATCTGTAATCCTTATAACCTGGGACTCTGAAACAGCCCTCATGACCATCACATTTTCCTCTTGAGACCACCACCTGCTACCTATAGCAAATATTCATATAATTGATTTTACCTAACTACAGAGCATGACTGATTTCTTTTTATGATGGCTAGAGGTTTGGGGGCAGATATTCTTGGAGGGCTGAGGTAAGTGCCATTTAATATGGTGTAGATACGTTTTCCTGATTTTTAATAATGAGACTAGCAGAGTAAAGATTGCAAAGGGCATTATATAATGTACACAATAAATTTTAGCGCCGAATGACAGACAGAACCAAGCAGGGCTCTGATGCGGAAAGGTGGTTTGTTCTCCCAGCTGTGTGGTTCAAAAAGTCACACTCGTCTTGACATACTGAATCGCCAAATGGCTCTGTTTTCTGCCTTGCATTGGCAGGAGGCGGTTCCGCCTGTATTTTGATTGTTAATATATTTGCTGCAGCAACCATTAATAAAAAGGCGTGCTAATAACAATGAAATACAGCTCCGCTTGAAAAATGAGGTGTACACAGACCCTAAAGAGCCTTATATCTGTCACTGTACCACAACACTGTGTCATGAGTTACTACAGATTATTAAAATAATTTAATGTAGTTATTGCACTGAAATATGTACCTTTCAGCCTGCAAGTGAAAGTAGCCTGTGTGCTAATAAAGAACAATTCTAAGAAATCACCCCAAAGGGTCCTTGCCCAAGTCTAATTATAGGCGGTAAATTTGTTTCCTTCCAGAAAAACCAAAGGAAAGCTTTCCACTGTCTTTTACCCAATACCAGTGATTACTGCAGGTGTTCCAGAAGAAAGTAAATCCACAGTCATAGTTAGACGTGGTATGTAACTAGGATATTGCATATTGCCTTCAACAATCTCCCAATTACTAGTGAAAATCGATGCCACGCCAGCGCTCTCCAGTGTTAGCGCTGCGGCCTGGTCACTGCCTTTAATTCTCTTCCCACCTCGGCCCCTAGATTTTTTTTTTTAATTTGGAATTTCAGTCTGAAATATTAAATGTATACAAGTGCCCTCAGAAATGCCTAGAGGCTTGGCAGGTGTGTTGTTTTTATTTCAAGGTTTTATTCATGGAGTATCATAGAATAGCCAAGATCTATTATGTAATGAAAGAACTGTAGAATTCGGACTGTATGTACAGATGAAAACACAAAAATGTTCCTCTCCTCTCGTCTCGAACATGGAGGGTTCTGGGTTGAGCAAGCACGTGTATGAGACTGACGTGAATTCAGGAGCTGGGCAGGCAGGCTTTCACTGCACTTTCTTTTCCGCTCTGTTTATCTTAAGGACAGTTGTCATATAGGCATCTAAATTAATAACAGCTTATAATATTCGATGGTGATGATTCCTTTTAAGGAGCGAGGCTTGGCTCTAGAAAAGAATCCTTCAAGATGACCAGTCCCCTTTTGCCTAGTGTTGCAGTCTGTCCGAGGCAGAGCAAAGACTAACCAGCCCTCATCTGAACATCGTTCAAAACTAGCAACTCCAGGCCACTTTTAAGAAACGCATTTTTGTTTCAGGTAGTCGGGAATCTGCCTTTGTTTACGCCATCTCCTCAGCTGGAGTTGTATTTGCCATCACCAGGGCCTGTAGCCAAGGAGAATTAAAATCCTGTTCCTGTGACCCAAAGAAGAAGGGCAGTGCCAAGGACACCAGGGGCACCTTCGACTGGGGCGGCTGCAGTGATAACATTGACTATGGGATCAAGTTTGCCCGCGCGTTCGTGGATGCCAAGGAGCGGAAAGGCAAGGACGCCAGAGCCCTGATGAACCTGCACAACAACAGGGCCGGCCGGAAGGTAGGGCTGCGCGCTGCTCACGGGGTGGGCTGCATGGCCTTACAGTCACTCAAGCTGAGCTGATCTCACACTTTCCTAGAGATGATAACATGCCACAGTCACACATTCCCACTGTCCCCCAGCCCCAAGCTGTTTATTCTAAAGAATACCATAGCCCTAACCGGTTTGGCTCAGTGGATAGAGCATCGACCTGGGGACTGAAAGGTCCCAAGTTCGATTCCGGTCAAGGGCATGTACCTGGGTTGCGGGCACATCCCCAATAGGAGGTGTGCAGGAGGCAGCTGATCGATGTTTCTAACTCTCTATCCCTCTCACTTCCTCTCTGTAAAAAAATCAATAAAATATATTTTTAAAAAAGAATACCACAGACTGGCTCTGGCCAGTGTGCTCAGTGGTTAGAGCACCAGCCTGTGCACCGAGGGGTCTCAGGTTCAAATCCCAGTCAAGGGCAATACCTGGGTTATAGGTTTAATCCCCAGACAACCAATCTATGTCTCTCTCACATCGATGTCTCTCTCTCTCCACTCTCCCTCCCTCCAGTGCTTCATCCCACATACCAATGGGACCTTGGATGCTTGTAGTTAAAGGATATCAGGACCCAGACATCTTCTCTCAAACATATCATGAAAGCAACTCACCATGAAAGCAACTTGACTGGCTTCTTTGGGAGTCAGGGATGCTATTTTTAGAACCAGACTTCCCTTGGGATTTCTGCGACCGGAGGAGTAAGTAGACTGAGGGAGGACATGGCCCAAAGGGGTACTATATCCCTTATCTTCTCCCCTTACTAACCTCCTGGGCTGTGACTTCACTGGCCAGTATTGACTCTCTACCTCCCTTTTATTAGATGAGGACATAGGCCCCCAGGTGCTCAAGGTCACATGGAGAATCGGTAGAAAACTCAAGACTAGAACTCAACTTTCAACTGCTAGATGAGGGGTTTTCTGGCTTAGGATGAAGCCATTAAAACAGCAGTTCTCAACCTGTGGGTTGCGACTCCATTGGGGGCTGAACGACCCTTTCACAGGAGTCGCCTAAGACCATTGGAAAACACACATATAATTACATATTGTTTTTGTGATTAATCACTATGCTTTAATTATGTTCAATTTGTAACAATGAAATTGGGGGTCACCACAACATGAGGAACTGTATTAAAGGGTCGCGGCATTAGGAAGGTTGAGAACCACTGCATTAAAAGGACAGTGTTTGAATCCATTGCTAAGCCATGTCTTTCGGCATGGTGGCATGACCAGCATAACATTGTGCCATTGGTCAAAAGCATCCACTGGCTGGGGTAATGAAATATTTAGTCAGATTAATCAAGGCCTAAAATATGTAAAGTGTGGGAAGCACATTAATCTTGTATATAGCTCAGAAATTTATTTTCATATATTTATAATACTTATTTTCACATAGATACAACCGCACGTGTGTGATTAGATAAGATATACATTTCCAGCATTCTAGAAAGTCCCTTGCAGCCTCGTCCCAGGAATCAACCACAAGGGACTTCCATTGTCCTGTTTCCATTTTTTGCCATTGTGAATAAAGCTAGTCTCATTCTAATTGCATGAAAAACAAATAGTTAGGGCCATCTGAGAATAATCGGATTGCCAGTGAGAAGAGATGAACATAATTTGTCATTTGTCAACATAAAATTAAAATGTGCTTGATATTAATATATAAAGAAAGATCCGCATACAATTGAAAGGTCTGGGAGGTGGTCTTTAACATAAAAAAGAATTAAAAAATGTGGATCTGTTTGGATGAAAACTGTCTTATTACACTCACAGAGAGACCAAATGTCATTTAACAAGAGTTGAAAGGAAAGAACTCTTGCTTAGTACAGGAATAAGATGAGTGTGACTTGAACTGTTTACAAATAGTACCTTTCTTGAACTTTAAAAGTCAACATTCCTTATGTTCATGAATTTATTAATTTATAGTGACTACTGCCAAAAAATATAGGCTACGGTTGTGCAATCCTACGACTGTTGGTAATGACTGTTTGTGCAATAGTTTGGAGAGAGGGCGATGTACAGCGACTTTGTTTTGACGTTGATACCGCCTGCATAAGTGATAAAGGGTGGTGTCTTTGATAGGAGTGTGCTGCTTAATTACTCAAGCAGGAAATATCGTCAGATCTCTCAGATTACAGATAAAGGCCAACGGTCACACACTGTATCCCAAAGCATGTTGACTCGTCAAAACAAATACTAATTATGCTAAATAGTTCATTAGATATCGAATGCCTCAGGTCTTTAGGACAGCAGGTCTGAGCTATTATCTTGGAGGCCCTGAAGCAACACGACTTGTAATGTAAATCACATGATGCCTCACTGTGCAGAGGTGAACAGCTGTCAGGCCTCAGATATTCTCCTGCCTACTCTGCAAAACCGAGGAGGCTCCTTTTGATTGGAATAAAAGTGCACACGCTGACTTTTTAAAATGTGGCTTTAATTAATGGTGGGTGGGCAGACTTTTTCAAGGAGATGCATGATGTCAGTGAGTATGAACTTTAATGAGAGTGAATGTATTGAGATAAACATGCGTCTCTAATTCTCTCCTTGCCGTCGTTAGACCCCCCCACTCCCGACTCCCGACTCCCCCTTCGTACAAGCAGAAGGTCTGTGGAATCAAAATGAGAACAGGCTGGGCTTGCGTGGAAGACAGGCCTCCTGAGTTAAACCTCCAACAGGCCTGGTTCTAGAAAACCCCACCACTCAGGGCTGACCACAACATTAGTTCCGTTTTATTTCTTCTGTGTGCTTTTCTGTATTTCCCCAGTTGTCTAATATGAATATCTTATACTTTTTAAAATTGTGGTGGTGGGGGGGGGCAGTAGGGAGGACCAATACACTTTATTTAAAAGAAAACACATCTATTCCAATATGATTCTGTCTAGCCAATGCTATAAGTCGTAATTCAACACCGCCATTCTCAAAAGACCTTAATTTCCCCCTAATATTTGAGCAGTTTAATTCACTTATTATAACAGCTGGTTAGAGCACCCTCATGTGTCTTTGTATGGTAATATCATTTTAGATCTGCGGTGCGACTGTATCATTTTACTCACCGCTTCAGCAGAATTTGTGATGGTGTTTCTTTCCTTTATGTTTACTTGAAACTCATCCTTGATGGAGCCTTGTTTTCTACTTCCAAGGAGTCCTAGAAAGATAAATTTAGCTTGTTCAACACAAACTTTCTATTCAGAAAGACACCCCACAGCTCCGCTCAGTGGCTCTTTTTAGGGGTAGAGAAGCCATGTGATGAAAACCTTTGAGTTACATTTTAGGATAAGGGGAGGTGAATTACAAGCACAAGTGTCTTGATCAATAGTCACCATTTGTTCCCTTTCGGGGGTTGAAAATGGCTTTTAAAATTACACTCT
>NW_006295385.1:602091-614074 GCF_000327345.1 Myotis davidii | reverse complement strand
TCCCTAATATGAAATAATTACAACTTCTTTTACCTTTCAAGAGAGAATATATATCAAAATCATGTATCCAGCAAAATTCTGCCCTTCAATCACTGGACATTTCTATAATAAGATTAAGAGGAATTCCATAAAAAATACTTTCCCTGAAAGGTATCTCTTACTATGGTAAAGGTAGTACATGGGATTTGAAATGAGACCCACATTAGTCTTAGCCGTGCAATGCCAGTGGCTTCGCTCACTGAATTTCAGGTTCTGTCATGTGTAAAGGTGTATTATATGGTGCTCCAGGAAGACTGGCATAAGGCAAAGAGCAGAGAACCTGGCACATAGTAGGTGCTCCATAAAAGCTCGTTCCTTTCCCTTTCGTGAAGTTATCTGTAACTTAGGTAATAGAGATAGGCACAAATTCAATTTGAACTATTACTTAGTTCAGGTTGAACTATTCAGTCTGATCACTACAGGTATCCAAAGACTCATCTTTGGTTTAGTTTAACATCCTAATTAAAAACAAAACAAAACAAAAAAAAATCTTTGGTTTAGTTTAACATCCTAATAAAAAAAAAACAACAGGCACATAGGTCCTGGCTGGGTAGTTCAGTTGGTTAGAGCATTGGCCCGATATACCAAGGTTGGGGGTTAGATCCCAGTCAGGACACGTATAAGAACCAACCAATGAATGCATAAATAAGTGGAACAACAAATCTATGTTTCTCTCCCCCTCCTTTCCTTGCTCTCTAAAATCAATCAATAAATAAGCAAATAAATAAATACATAATCCAGGCATATATTATTTGCTACTGTGCAAAATACTGTCAAATGTTTCATAATTTTTATCTTTCAAAAACCCCTATGGGAATTTAAAAAACAGTATTAGTATTCCTCTTTTTCAAATGAGAAACTGGGTCTTAGAGAGATGAAGGGACTGACCAGGGTCACACAATCACACAGTCATGAAGTGCTGGGCTTGTGGGGGTTCAAATCCAGCTGTGTTCACCCATATGTCCTCATCTACCTTTCCATGTTGTCTCTGTTGAGAATTTCTGAGACAGACAGACACACACCCACACACACACGCATGCACGCAGGCACGCACGCACGCACGCGCTATTTCTGTATTTTAAACAAAGGAGCAGCAGCAGCAGCCACCGCCCTTGGAGTTATTTTTTCCCCTTTGTGTGTGTCTTTATGTTACAAGTTTTCTAAAATAAATATGTATCTTTTTTAAACAACAGGGAGAATGTTTTAAATGTAGAAACGTAACTGCTTATGATCACTCAGAGCCACTTAGCCTTTTTTAGTGGATTCACAGAATTTCAACTAATGACACCGCACGTTTCAGAACACCGCTCCTCGGTGCTGCTGGGCTAAACTTGTTCCAACAGATAATTTGTTATTGAATTACTTTGGGAAACGCTATTTGGGGCGCTAAGTTATATGTGGGAAAGAACAAGACAAAGAAGCCCCTGGCCATAAGAAACTAAACTTTAGTCAAGGCGACACGTGACATACAACTGGGAGGCAAGCAGCACGCTAGGTGTGGAACAGGAAATCAGCCGAAGGGCCAGTGAGCAGAGGAGAGAAAGGTTGTATCACAAAACTGGGTGTTTGAGCTGGAGATCAAGACTTCCCATGGGGGAGACAGGGAGAGCGCTTTCTAGGATGGAGGGGCTACAAGACCAAGAAACACACTGGATGGAAAGAACATCAGAGTGCAGGGATGACGAGGGCTCTAGGGTGGAGCTCATGACTGAGAATTACTAGGCACGGAGGCTGCAAACTCGAGTCTCAGCCAGATCTGGAGAGCCTTGAACAATGTCCCCGTGAAGCACTTGGCAGGTGTTGAGCAATGCAGGAGAAATTAAATGCTTAGGTTCCATGCTTATGCGTTGCTAACTTTCTAGAGTCCACTTTAGAACAGTGACAGGTTCCAGAGTTCAAATCTTCTATGATATGTTTGAATTGATGACTTAAAAATAGACTTACTAGAAAAACAATGAGAAATGTCTACCTCCCTGAATTTTATTTTCAGCCATAAAATAAACATAGAAGGACTGATGTGGACAGTAAGCTTCCCAATGTTTATTAATAAAATATTGGCGGGGACTCTTTAACCTGTGGACAAAGGGACTTGGTGGGACTCTCTCTCTCTCCCCACGTGGGAGTCTGTACTTGTTCTTTAATGAATGTCCACCTTTGCAAAAAAATAAATAAAATAAAATATTGGTATAGGGTGCCCTGGCTGGTTTGGCTCTATGGATAGAGCATCAGCCTGTGGCCTGAAGGGTCCTGGGTTTGATTCTGGTCAAGGGCACATACCTTGGCTGCAGGATGGATCCTGGCACTGGTCAGGGCACAGGTGGAAGGTAACCAATTGATGTGTTCCTCTCACATCAATGTTTCTCTCTCTCTGTCTCTCCCCCTCCCTTCAATTGACTCTAAAAAAATCAATGGAAAAATATCCTCAGGTGAGGTCTAACAATAACAACAAAATTAACATACGGCAACTGTGTTGATATTTATATTTTTAATATAATGTTTACATTATTATTGGCTACTTGTTAGGGGTTCTTAGCTATTTACATCATCTTGACTGAGGTACTATGGAGGCTGGGGTTCTGGAATGAGAACACTAGTTCTAATAATTGAGCTTGACCTTGGACAGGCTACTTAACAAAAAATCCTATCCAAAATAAAATATGTACACACATGCACCAAGTTTTGATCAAGCCTAAGAGGTAGGTAGCACTATTATCCGCATTTTGCATATGAAGAGACTAAGGTCTATAATAGGATGGCCAGAATCAGCAAACAAACTGAATGTATTTGCTATCAGAAATTCAAGCCTACCTTGACATCCTGTATTTTACATGGGAGAAGTTCAGAGGGTGAAGGGGTCCAGAGTTTCTATCTCATGCCCCACCCAATCCTGCACCACTCAAGATTAGCACTGTGGAGCAGTGGGGCGCCCAGACAAAGCAGGCACTCCTAAGTTCTCTCTGCAGGAAATGCCTCCAAAGTAAACAGGAATGGATATCCTCCAAGATGTAAACATGACCTTATAGCAAGTAAACTTAGGGCCTAATAAAGACTTCCAAGAATAGGCCCTGTGATGCCATTTAATATACATAATAAATAATGCATCTGAACCAAGAGAACTGGGCAGGATTCAAAAGAAACCACTCTTAAAAAGGAATTACCAATAGAGAAGAAAATGATAACATTGAACTGAACTATAGAGCCAGATTGCTTTAACCTCCTATTCATCCTAACCCTCCCTTCAGCAGCATTCAACATCTTTATGAGGCACAACCTTCACTTAGTAGAAATGTGTTTTCTGATTGGTCTCCTTAGTTCATAAAATTGAATGCCTTTTGAAAAATGAGATCAGCTCTACCAGCCTCACTTCTGTCTTGTTGGACCCGAAAGCAGTATGTGCTTGATACTGTAGATCTTTATACAGCACATGAACTAAAAACCACCAAGGCTTAAAGTCCCAAAGCAGAGAATAACTTAACAAAGTGCTTACAGTTCCATGTAAAGTTCTATTACTCATAGAAAAATGTTTTTTAGAGTGGCCTCATTAGTCAATGAGAATCATTGTGCCCCCCCCCCCCAATGTATACACACATTAACAGCTGGTAGCTCAGTTTTGAAAATGAAATGTATTTTTTAATAAACCCTGCCTTTTTAATTATTCAAAGTGTGTATATACATTTTGGGGGGGACAGCCTATATATGGTTAGACAAGAGTAATGTTCTTTTTTTAAAAAATATATTTTATTGATTTTTTACAGAGAGGAAGGGAGAGGGATAGAGAACTAGAAACAGTGATGAGAGAGAAACATCGATCAGCCGCCTCCTGCACACCCCCCACTGGGGATGTGCCCGCACCCAAGGCACATGCCCTTGACCAGAATCGAACTCAGGACCCCCCAGTCTGCAGGCCAATGCTCTATCCACTGAGCCAAACCGGTCAGGGCAAGAGTAATGTTCTTGAATTCCACAAATAAAAATTCCACACCTTATATTTCCTAGCTAAGCCCACCCACAGTCACTGTTTTCAAAGAATGATGGTGCTCAAGAAATCACAATGTCTTATTTAAGTTAATAAGTTATTGCATAAGCAAATTAACTGCACAGGCCAGTAATAAATATGCCTTGTTTTCCTAGTTTCAAAGCATATATATTTGAAAGATATAAGTTGGTCTGATTTTCAGTAACTCAGAGGCATTGACCTGTCAAAAGGATTTAACTGTTTATAAATGTACTAGAGGCCCAGTGCACGGATCCCTGCACCGATGGGGTCCCTTGGCCTGGCCTGCGAGGACTGTGCTGAAACCAGCTCTCCAACATCTGCCAAGGGGTCCCGGATTGTGAGAGGGTGCAGGCCAGGCCAAGGGACCCCACGAGTGCATGATCGGTGTTGGGGAGGAACCGCAGGAGGGCTCCAGGGCATGTCTGGCCCGTCTCGCCCAGTCCCAATCTGCCAGACCCCAGCAGCAAGCTAACTTACTGGTCAGAGCATCTGCCCCCTGGTGATCAGTGCGCATCATAGTGACTGGTCAAACACTTGAACGAATGGTTGGACACTTAGCATATTAGGCTTTTATTATATAGGATTTGGCTTTAGGCCAGCATCTGAAAATTAAATAATGTTTTAATATTTGTTTCCCTCAGAAAAATTGATATAGGTGCAGAAGCGTTGCTTTATGGCATATTCCCAACTAAAAAGTGAAGTACTAACACTGCTTTGAATGCTCAAGTTAACTAAATAAGTTAGTTAAAACATACCATCTAAGAACCTAAAATAAATTTTGAGTAGGATTTCTAAGGTAAGGTCAGTTGTGAAGTTGGCATACCTTTCAAACAGGTGGGTTGCCCTTTTTTCTGACAGGAAGAGAATCACAGGACACAATACAGGGGTTTTTCAACTTAGCCAAATGCAGAAACTTACACCAAAACTAGCTTCATGTGAGAAGTCTTACAAAGACACCCTGGCATGCTGGGGTTAGTCTTCAGAAAAGCTGAATTAAGAAACCCAAATTTCATTCTCCTTTGGAGAAGTTTGTCTTTATAACTGGCAAAACAATTCTCTGTAGACTAATTAGATATGCAAACACTAAGTGTAAATACTTTTGTAGACTCCACTGAACCTAGAGACCATAAACTCCAGGGGGTTGGCCAACGCCCATTTTAGAAACACAGGTAGAGTGATTTAAGGCGGCAGCCTGGTGTCGGTCAGGCGTGGGTTACGTTCTGCCTTAGCCACACTGGCTGGGAGACCCGAAAGCAATGTCCTCATCTTGTAGGTGTCTGAATGACCTCATCTGTGAAATGGGATGGAAATAATATAAACCTTCCATGCTTGTGGGGATTGAGTAAATAGTGAAAATGAAGTACCCAGCAGGGTTTGACATGGTAAGAGCCTAATGATGTTATGACTCCTTATTATGCTCTGGCAGTAAACTGGGGCAGATCAATATAAAAAAGGATGTTCTAGCCTGAACAGTGCAATGCATTTCCTTCTTCCATCGCTTCTCTTTTTAAATTCAGATGTCTCTGTGGTGTGTAATATTTATAAGTTTCTTGAATTCTAAGAGTAGAGAATAGCCTCTGTAAACCTGAAGGCTTAAAAATGCTAAAAACCAAAGATTTAAGGACCATCAAAACTTTGCCAAGATTTTAGCATTGAAGCAATTATGAGCTTATTGAAAATGTTTATTGAGAAAAGTTAGATGGTAAGCTAAGAATGATTCCTATGAGACTAAACACCAAGAGTCCTTAGCAGTCAAATTTATTTGTCTTAAAAAGTAGTCATGCCCTAACTGGTTTGGCTCAGTGGATAAAGCGTCAGCCTGCAGACTGAAGGGTCTCAGGTTCAATTCTGGTAAAGGGCATGTACCTTGGTTGTGGGCACATTCCCAGTGGGGGGTGTGCAGGAGGCAGCTGATCGATGTTTCTTTCTCATCGATGTTTCTAACTCTCCATCCCTCTCCCTCTCTCTCTGTAAAAGAAATCAATAAAATATGTATTTTTAAAAAGTAGTCATGTCAAATGAGCAAGGATATATTGACAGGATGCCACAGAGTAAACATAAGATGGGGTTAAGCAAATGGTGTGAGGAGAAGGGTTGATGAAGAATTGAGCTGGCCAAGATGGTGATATAAATAGCCTGAGGGCTGTGAGGATGTGAAGAGAAGAACAAAAGAGAAGGCTGGAAATGGCATCTTGACTGCAGCCTGCTTTAAGAATGAAAGAAAAAGGAAATAGAACAAGAGACCCTTTAGAAAAGATCCAAAACAAAATAGAAAATAGAACCCGTGTCGTGCATGGGCTGTGGCCTAAGTTTCCAGAAAATGTTCTCAGCATCACTCATTGGAGAAAAACAGCAAGTCACTGTACTGGATTCTTTCCTGTGTTCTTTCTTTTGTGAAAACAATACTTGCATGAACAAAAGTAACAAATGGAGCCGTGCAAAAGTGTATCATAAAATGGACCATTTCATCTCCTCAGAATCCTGGTCTCCTTCCAGAACATTTCACAGTGTAAGTGGTCTCAAGGCTGTGGACAGGACATATACTATTACACCTCTTCGTTCCCAAAACCTCATTAAAGACATAGTCATGGAATAAAAAAATGGTTGAAGTCAACAGTAAAGAGAATGGCCAAAGCAATGAGGAAGCTCAACAAGTTTCAGGAGAGTGGAAAGCAAATGAAGACATTGTAACTGATAAAGAGGGACGGAGAAGCCACAGCAGATAGGGGAAAAGAAAAAGCAGGTGGAGCAATAGCCAATGTGGGAACAAAGATGCTCTGAGAAAGTTTTATATACAAATGAGCACTGGAGAGAAGCACAGGCCTGAACATTGGGATTAACTGAAAAACCCATAGATGGAATCCTGAATCCCATCCCCTCCTCTCCACCCTCGAGCAGAATCCTGGAAGTCTGGTGTAACCTCACAAGCTTTTTGGAGTTAGCTTCAAGCATAAAAACCAGTATCCCACCTACTCATCAAAAAGTAAACCTCTCTGTCCCACAAGCTCCACCCATATCACCAGAGTTTCTGATTATGACTTCATTCTTAGATATGAAGAGACTGTCCAAGGATTACCATACATTTGAGCACATTCAGGAGTATGAAAGAAAAAGGCAAAAAAGGGGAGGGAAAATGCCCCCCATGAGAAAAAAATCAATAAATCAGGGACGAGAAGAGAATATTTAAAAAGCCTACTTAATCTACTTACAGAGATTCAAAAAGATAGTAGTAACATCCATAAACAATAAGGATGGATGCTTGGAAAAACTGACAAGAAGAGAACAAGAAAGAACTTGGAGGAGAAAGCCAAAGAGATCTCCCAGAAAGTAAAACAGTAGCCTGAAAGACACATGGAGTTTAAGGAGATCCACAAAAACATCCATCTTCACCACTTGAATTTGAAACCAACTGAAAGATGGACAAGGGAGGTGGATGGATGGAGCAACCGCATCTGTCGCGCTACCGAGAAGAAAGCTGCCCTGAAGGATGTAGCTTCAGAGCTTCAACATGCTTCCCACACTCCACCCCTGAACTGGGCAGACTTATCACCCAGTCACTGGCTGGGCACTGAGCTCTCTGCAGGGAGCCACTTGCTGGAGGGTAGGAGCTGATTACAACGCATCCCCACAGGCCAGCAGATGCCCAAAGAGAAGGACCCTCAGGCACACAAGTCCTGTTCTTTCCTTTAAACTCACCAGTTGGACAAGTCACTTCTTTTCCCCTAGGGGAGAAATGTGTGAGGGGGAGGAGAGAACCAGGAGCATTACTCTAATGGAATTTCTTCCTCAAGAAGCCGAGAAGAAGCTATGAAAAATAGTAAAGAGAAAATATAAGAGACATGGAGGATGGATTCAGAAGATGCAGCAACTGACTAATTAGAATGCCATGAAGAGAAACTAAACAGTAAGGGAAGCAAAGTGCAGAGCAAAGGTCTCGGTGCCAGAGGACACGAGTTTCCCGATTGAAAGGGCCCACCGAAGGCTGAGTAGGATTGTTTTTAATCCTAAATATCTCATTAGGATATTTCAAACACTGAAGATAATGGAACGTTTCTAGAAGCTTTTATGTAGAAAAAAAATCAGTTTAGAAAGATGTAGTACGACATCAGACTTCCCATCCACAATACTGCAAGCCCAGGCCTAGGAGTAATACCTCCGCAGTTTTCAAGGAAAATTCTTTTCATTTCAGAATTCTATACTCAGCCAAACTATCAATCAAGTGTGAAGGCTAAATAGGCATCTTAGATATGCGAGAATTCAGGAAATGCACCGCCTGAGCAGCCTCAAGCAGGGGCTGCAGTGAAGGAATAAAGGAGGGAAACGGGAGAAAACAAGGCACCTCGCAGAGCATGTCCAACATGGGAGAGCAGGATATTAGGCCTCAGCTGTGTAGCCAGGCCAGGCGGTATAAGGAGGAGGAGGATTTATGGAGCCCCCAGGAAACAAGGAGAAGTGGTGGAGTCGGGAGAAGGACTGAGAGGATGGAAAGGATTAAGTTACAGTAAGTGCAATTGGTTGCAAGTAAAATTAGAAAACACCAAACTTCAGTCCAGGAACGTTCTTCTTTGGCACAGAGATTGTGATATTGGACCACAGATTATGAAACGCAGTCCTGCCACTGTCTGTGGTTGTGCAGTTAGCAGTACCACATAGATATTTGTTGTTTTGAGTTTTTAGAATCAAAGTCTAGACATATTTAGAGGGTGACTTAACTATAGTTGCAGTACAAAACATTTTAAAAAATTCTCACCAGAGGATGTGTTTTTACTGACTTTTTAGAGATGGGGGGGAGATAGAGATAGAGATAGAGATAGATAGATAGATACATACATACATACATACATACATACATACATACATACTTACATCAGTGTGAGAAACATGGATTGGTTGCCTCCCGGATGTGCCATGACCAGGATTAAACCCGCAGCCTTTTGGTGTACAGGACGATGCTTCAACCAAATGAGCTGCCTGGCCAGGGCCAGAACAGGACTTTGATGCATATCATCTTTGTTGCTATAAAAGGACAGGCACCGTTGACTGAGACTGGGGTAGAAGGGGAGGAGGGACTGCAATATCCTCCTAATAGATAGCACCTGTGACTTCTGGAACAGGGAAGGTGTAAGTGTGCTCCTGGAAGTTGCAGAGATCACCAGAATTCTCATACAACATGTTGGGAGTTGTGGGGAGGCAAGTGAGGACTAAGTGAAGTTCACACTCTCCATAATAAGAAATACGGAACCTTGGTTACAGATACATAAACAGTGATATGCAGAGCTGCCACATTCAGTTGTGCCAGGTTTACACCACACACCTCCAGAGGGCTCCATTCACCTCTTAACATAGGGATGCATATATCCTTTCTGATTGGTGTTTCAGGATTCTTAGGATATATTCCTGGAAGTGGGATCACTGGGTGAAATGGGAGTTCCATTTTTAATTTTTTGAGGAAACTCCATACTGTTCTCCACAGAGGCTGCAACAGTCTGCAGTCCCACCAGCAGTGTACTAGGGTTCCCTTTTCTCCACATCCTCGCCAGTACTTGTCATTTGTTGATTTGTTGAGTGATGCCATTCTGGCAGGTGTGAGATGATACTTCATTGCTATTTTAATTTGCATCTCTGATGATCAGTGACTTTGAGCATTTTTGTATATGACTCTTGGCCAGCTGTATGTCCTCTTTGGGGAAGTGTCTGTTTAGGTCCTTTGCCTAATTCTTTAATTGGATTACTTATCTTCCTTTTGTTAAGTTGTATGAGTTCTTTATATATTTTGAAAATTAACCCCTTATCAGATGTAGCATTGACAAATACGTTCTCCCATACAATGGGATCTCTTTTCATTTTGTTGGTTTCTTTAGCTGTGCAGAAGCTTTTTGTTTTGATGCAGTCCCATTTGTTTGTTTTCCCCTTTGTTTCCTTTGCTCTAGGACAGCGGTTCTCAACCTGTGGGTTGCAACCCCTTTGGCAGTCGAACGACCGTTTCACAGGGGTCGCCTAAGACCATCCTGCATATCAGATATTTACACTACGATTCATAACAGTAGCAACATTACAGTTATGAAGTAGCAACGAAAATAATTTTATGGTTGGGTCACAACATGAGGAACTGTATTAAAAGGGCCAGAAGGTTGAAAACCACTGCCTAGGAGATGTATCTACAACCATACTAGTATTGCTATGAGAGATGTCTGAGACTTTGCTGCCTATGATTTTTTCTAGAATTTTTATGGTTTCATGATGTACATTTCAGTCTTTTGTCCATTTTGAGCTTATTCTTGTGCATTGTGTAAGTTGGTGGTCTAGTTTCATTTTTTTGCATGTACCTGTCCAATTTCCCCAACACCATTTATTACAGAGATTGTCTTGACTCTATTGTATGCTCTTGCCTCCTTTGTCAAATATTAATTGAGTATAATGGCTTGGGTCAATTTCTGGGTTCTTTGCTCTGTTCCATTGATCTAAATGCCTGTTCTTGTGTCAGTACCAGGCTGTTTTTATTATAATGGCTTTGTAGTATAATTTTTATATCCAGTATTATAATTCCTCATACTTTGTTCTTCTTTCTCAAGTTTGCTGAGGTATTTGAGGTCTTTTTGGATTCCATATAAATTTTTGGAGTATTTGTTCTAGATCTGTGAAATATGCCATTGGTATTTTAATAGGGATTGTGTTGAATCTATAGATTGCTTTGGGTAGTATGGACGTTTTAATATTGTTAATTCTTCCAATCCATGAACACAGTATATTTTCCCATTTATTTTTATCTTACTCTATTTTTTCAATGTCCTATAGTTTTCTGAGTACAGGTCGTTTACCTCCTGGGTTAAGTTTATTCCAAGGTATCTTTTTCGTTGTTGTTGTTGCAAGAGTAAATTGGATTGTATTTTTAGTTTCTCTTTCTGAGAGGTCATTATTAGTGTATAAATATGCAATCTATATCTGGTTGTTAATTTTGTACCCCGCCACTTTGCCAAATTCATTTATTAAATCTAGTAATTTTTTTTGTGGAGTCTTTATTTTTTCTATATACAATATCATGTTATCTGTGAATGATGACAGTTCCACTTCCTCCTTTGCAATGTGGATGCCTGTTATTTTTTCTTCTTGACTGATCGCTGTGGCCAGGACTTCCAGTGCTATGTTGAATAAGAGTGGTGACAGCGGACATCCTCTTTCTTGTTCCTGAGCTTAAGGGGAATGGTTTTAGTTTTTGCCCATTGAGTATATTGGCTGTAGGTTTTTCATATATGGCCTTTACTATATTGACATACGATCCCTCTATTTCCACTATGCTGAGATATTTATCAAAAATGGGTGCTGTATTTTTTCTGAATGATTTTTCTGCATCTATTGATATGGTCACATGATTTTTATCTTTCATTTTGTTTATGCGATGTATCACATTAATTGACTTGTAAATATAGTACCATCTTAGCATACCTGGGATGAATAACACTTGGTCATGGTGAGTAATCCTTTAAATATATTTTAGACCCAATTTGCTAATATTTTGTTGAGGATTTTGGCATCTATGTTCATCAGGGATACTGGCCTATGATTTTCTTTCTTTATAGTGTCTTTATCTGGCTTTGGAATTAGGATAACACTGGCCTCATAAAAAAGCTTGAAAGTGTTCCTTGCTCTTGAGTTTTTTTTTTAATAAGTTGAGGATAGGAGTTAGTCCTTTTAATGTTTGCTAAAACTCCTCTGTGAAGCCATTCAGACCAGGACTTTTATTTACTGGGAGTTTTTGATTACTACTTCAGTTTCATTCGTTGTTATTAGCCTGTTCCGATGTTCTGATTCTTCCTGATTCAGTTTTGGAAGATTGTGTGTTTCTAGGAATTTTTTTTTTTTTAATTTTATTATTTATTACAAAGGATATTACATATGTGTCCATTTTTTCCCCCCGCCCAAGACAGTCCCCTAGCCTCCCCCATTCCC
>NW_006295385.1:597093-601753 GCF_000327345.1 Myotis davidii | reverse complement strand
GATTAGTGACTTTGAGCATGTTTTCATATGTCTCTTGGCTTTCTGAATGTCTAGGAATTTTTTCATTTTGCCCAGCTTGTTCAATTTGTTGCCATATAGTTGTTTGTAATATTTGCTTATAATCCTTTGTATTTCTGTGGGATCAGTTGTTACTTTGCTTCTTGTTTCTGATTTTATTCACTTGGGACTTTGCTCTTTATTTCGTGATGCGCGTGGCTAGCAATTCATCAATCTTATTTATCTTTTCGATGAACCAGCTCTTGGTTTAATTGATTTTTTGCATTGTTTTTAAAATTTCTATGTCATATTTTTCCCCACTCTGATCTTTATTATTTCCTTCCTTGTACTTGCTCTGGGATTGTCTTGTTCACTTTCTAATTCTTTGAATTGTAGGGTTAGATGTCTTATTAGAAATATCTAATTTGTTTCTTCAGGTAGGCCTGTATTGCTATGAACTTCCCTCTCAGGATTGCTTTTTCCCATAGATTTTGGGTTGTTTTGTGTTCATTTTTTACTAGGAAGTTTTTAGTTTCTTCCTTGATCTCATTGGTAACACATTTATCTATATATATATAAAAGGCTAATTTGCAAAGTGTCCCCTCAGGAGTTTGACCAGGAGACTGGGAGTTCGATTGCTTGCTATGACATGTGCTGACCACCAGGGGGCTGGGCGGAATGAAGGAAGGCCCCAGCAAGCAGCTGGAAGGGAGGCCCTGATCAACCCTGATCATCAGCCAGGCCTAGGGACCCTACCTGTGCACAAATTTCATGCACGGGGCCTCTAGTTGTTTAATAATTTTCTATTTAGCTTCCATGTGTTTGAATGTTTTGAGTGTTTTCATTGTAGTTGATTTCTAGTTTCATGCCATTGTGATCTGATATGGCATTTGATATGATTTCAATCTTCTTGAACTTGTAGAGACTTTTTTTGTGTGTTGTATCTATAGGTTGCTTTGGGTAGTATGGATATTTTAATGATGTTAATTCTTCAGCTTGTGGCCCCCTCTATTCAGCTGGGTGTGTGTAGAAAGGTCCAAGCTGTGCACCAAGGTCTGCTTTTCCTAGGCCTGGGCCCTGAAGCAGGTCAGACAAAACTCAAAGCACCCTGATTCCAACGTGGCAGCCAAGGAGGGAGAGAGTGTAAATGAATATAAAGAAGTGAGAGAAAAGTGTGTGATGCATGTGTGTGTGTGTGTATGTGTGAATGAGGGACAGTTAGATCTCAAAGGAGTCTTGGGGATTGGCAGATCGGGCTCTCCTAGACGGGTGTCCCTGTTACTGCCACAGGCACTCCCAGGCTGGGCGTGGCTTTGGCGTGGAGCCCACGCCATCTTGTCAAGGGGAGCAGTGGAGGCCAGGAGTGTAGCCACACCGACACCCAGACTGGCCTCGGACACCATCCCGGACCCGTGCAAGGAGCCATTTGCCATCATAACCCAATGGGACCACCACTGTGCTCTGGCTGTGAGTGGCACAGTGCCTTGCTGTGGGCTCCAGACAGCTGCAGTGAGTGCACACCAAAAAGACCTCCCACGCCACGCTGTACCTTCTCACCCATGTGCCCAGACTCAGCTGTGAGTGCAAGCCAGGGAGGCCTCATGCCCCAGCCCTACCTTGGACCCAGGATAATGCTACCGTTGCAACTTAGAGCCACCTGGTACCTCCAGCTCTGGGTCACAAGTCCATACTGCTGTTGCAACCCAGAGCCACCCAGAGCATTCCCTGCCTCAGGCCCCAGGACTGTGCTGCTGGTGAAACCTGGTGCACCCAGGCATGGGTCACAGGACCAAGCTACAAGTGTGCTTCCAGAAGAATCCAGGGTGCCACTATGCTGCAGGTTTCGGGCAGCACAGCAAATTGTGTGCCAAAGGGCTCTGGGCCCTCACAGGGAGTCACACAACAGAGGAACTGTGCACGCACCCCCACTGACACCAAGCATCTGAAGTGAACAACTGAGGGATCAAATCCATGGGAGAATGTGGTACAACTCAGAACAGAGACAATAAAGGCATGAGAGTCAAGGCAGACCTAGCCTCTGCACTAATGAGACCCGGATCATTGGACCACTAGGGTCTTCAACCTCTCAGAACCCAAGCAGGGTGTCCAGGGCCAGAAGAAGACAGAAAAAATGGGGAGACAAAGATACAAGCCCCAAAGGAAAGAAAAGGAGCAATTGCCAGAAAAGGAACTAAATGAAAAGGCGGCAAGCAATCTATCAGAGAAAGAATTCAGAGTAATGTTTATAAAGATGCTCAACCATTTGGATAAGAAATTCACTAACATGAGTAAGAATCAAGAGGAAATGAAGAATGACTTAGCTGCAATAAAGAACAAAATGGAAGATTTCAACAGTAGTCTAGAAGAAGCTGAAAACGGAATCAGTGAGTTAGAAGACAGGGTGGGAAAAAACCTCAATTTAAACAGCAATTAGGAAAAATATAAAAAGCAGGAGGAGAGTTAAGGGAGCTTTGGAACATGAATGAAGCAATATCTGCAAAGTAGGGTGCCAGAAGGACAAGAAGAGGAGCAAGGAATAGAAAACCTAGCTGAAGAAATAATAACAGAAAATTTCCCTGACATGGGAAAGAAAAATGTCACGTAAGCACTGAGTCCCAAACAAGACAACCCCAAAAAGATTCACACCAAAACACATCATAATTACAATGGCAAACATTAACAACAAAGACAGACTCTTAAGGGCTTCAAGAGAGAGACAGAAAGTTACCTACAAGGGAACAACCATTAGACTATCAAATGATTTCTCAACAGAAACACATCAGGCCAGAAGGGAATGGAATGAAGTATACATAGTTATGCAAAGCATGGGACTGTATCCAAAAATACTCTATCTAGCAAAGCTGTCATTCAAAATTGAAGGTGAAAGCAGGAGCTTTGCAGACAAAAAATGACTAAGGGAGTTTATTACCACCAAGCAAGTAATGCAAGAAATGCTAAAGGGACTGTTGTAAAAAGAAGAAATAGGAAGGGAAGAAGGAACACAGGCATAAAGACTAAAAATGGCAACAAACAAGGAGCAATATTCATATATGAATAAATAGACCTCAAAGTAAAGACCATAACAAAAGACGAGGAAGGCCACCTCATAATTCTAAAGGGATCGATACAACAAGAGGATATAACTCTGGTAAACATATATGCAACCAATACAGGAGCACCCAAATACATTAAAAAAAATTATTCTGGAAGATATTAAGGGAGAGATCTGACAGCAATATAATCATAGTAGGGGACTTTATTACCCCATTTATGTCACTGGATAAACCTTCTAGAGAAAAAATCAACAAAGAACCAGCAATCCTAAATGACTTACTAGATCAGCTGGAACTAACTGACATCTTCAGAACATTTCACCCCAAAGCTACAGGTTATACATTCTTCTCAAGTGTGCATGAGCCATTTTAAAAAATAGACCACAGATTAGGAAATAGGCTAAGTTTCTTCAAATTCAAGAAGATTTAAATCCTCTCAAGCACTGTTTCAGATCACAATGGCATAAAATTGGAAATCAATCAAAACAATAAAAAACAATCAAACCCTTGGATGCTAAATGGCATGCTTTAAACAATGACTGGGTTACCAAAGAGATCAAAGATAAAATAAAATAAAAAAATTCACATTCTGGAAACAAATGACAACGAAAACACAAGCCAAAATCTATGGGACACAGTGAAAGCAGTCCTGAGAGGGAAGTTCATAGTACTACAGTCCTACATCAAAAAACGAGAAAACTGGTAATAAATTACCTAACTCTACAACTTAAAGAATTAGAAAGAGAGCAACAAGGAAGCCCAGAATAAGTAGAAGGAAATAATACAGATCAGAGTGGAAATAAATGACATAGAGACAAAAAAAAAAAGACAACAACCCAAAACCCACAAAAAATGCACAACAATACAAAAGATCAATAGAACCAAGAGTTGGTTCTTTGAAAGGATAAACAATATTGATGAACCTCTAGCCAGGTTAACCAAGAAGCAAAGAGAGAGGACCCCAATAAACAAAATCAGAAAGGAAAGAGGAGAAGTAACAACCAACCACACAGAAATACAAAGGAATGTGAAAAAATACTATGAACAACTCTATTCCAACAAATTTGACAACCTAGACTAAATGGACACATTCCTAGTAAAATACAATCTTCCAAAACTCAATCAGGAAGAATCAGAAAATCTGGAGAGGCCAATAACTACTGAGGAAACTGAAGTAGTAATCAAAAACCTTCCATCAAACACAAGCTCAGGTCCTGAAGGCTTCACAGGGGAGTTTTACCAAACATTCAAAGAAGAACTAAAAGCAACCCTCCTCAGACTATTCCAAAAAATTCAAGAGGAAGGAACACTTCCAAGCTCTTCCTATGAAGCCAGCATTACCCTAATCCCAAAAACCAGATAAAGATGCTACAAAGAAAGATAATTACAGGCTAATATCCCTGATGAATATAAATGCTAAAATCCTCAATAAAATATTAGCAAATCGGATCCAGCAATACATTTAAAAGATCACCATGACCAAGTGGGACTTATCCCGGGGATGCAAGGCTAATACAATATCTGAAAAATCAATAAACATGATACATCACATAAACAAACTGAAAGACAAAAATCACATGATCATATCAATTATTGCAGAAAAAGAACTG
>NW_006295385.1:591258-596520 GCF_000327345.1 Myotis davidii | reverse complement strand
AAAAAAAGAGATAAAGGGAGACACAAAAAAATGAAAGAATACACCGTGTTCATGAATTGGTAGAATCAACATCATTAAAATGCCCATACTACCCAAAGCAATCTTTAGATTCAATGCAATCCCCATTAAAATACCAATGGCATATTTCACAGACTTAGAACAAACTCTCCAAAACTTTATATGGAATAAAAAAAGACCCTGAAGAGCCGCAGCATACCTGAGGGGAAAAAAGAAACAGTTGGAGGGATCACAATACCAGACATCAAGTTATATTACAAAACAGTCTGGTACTGGTGCAAGAACAGACATATAGATCAATGGAACAGAACAGAGAACCCAGAAATCAATCCAAACCATTATGCTCAATATTTGACAAAGGAGGCAAGGGCATACAATGAAGTTAAGACAGTCTCTTCAATAAATGGTGTTTGGAAAATTGGACAGATACATCCAAAAAAAATTAAACTTGACCACCAACTTACACTATATACAAAAATAAACTCAAAATAGATAAAAGATTTAAATGTAAGACAGGAAACCATAAAAATCTTAGAAGAATCCATAGGCAGCAAAATATCAGATATATCTCCTAGCAATATGTTTACCAACACATCTCCTAGGACAGTGATGGCAAATCTTTGAGCTTGGTGTGTCAGCATTTTGAAAAACCCTAACTTAACTCTGGTGCCGTGTCACATATAGAAATTTTTTGATATTTGCAACCATAGTAAAACAAAGATTCATATTTTTGATATTTATTTTATATATTTAAATACCATTTAACAAAGAAAAATCAACGAAAAAAATGAGTTTGCGTGTCACCTCTGACACGCTTGTCATATGTTCGCCATCACTGTCCTAGGACAATGGGAACTAAGGAGAAAATATACAAATGGGACTACATCAAAATAAAAAGCTTCTGCACAGGAAAATAAACCACAACAAAATAACAAGGGAGCCCACAGCATGGGAGAACATATTTGTCAATGTTACATCTGATAAAGGTTTAATCTTCAAAATGTACAGGGAACTCAAACAAACTTAACAAAAGGAAATAAACAATTCAAGCAAAAAATATTTAAAGAGACCTAGACACTTCTCGAAAACAGACATACAGAGGGCCAAGAGACATATGAAAACATGTTCAGTGTCACTAATCATCTGAGAGATGCAAAGCAAAATGACAGTGAGGTACCACTTCACACCTGTCAGAATGGCTATAATCAACAAATGACAAGTGCTGGTGAGGATGCAGAGAAAAGAGAACTCTCATGCACTGCTGGTGGGAATGCAGATTGTTGCAGCCTCTGTGGAAAACAGTATGGAGTTTTCTCAAAAAATTAAAAATGAACTCCCATTTGACCCAGTAATCCTAATTCTAGGAATATATCCCAAGAATTCAGAAACACCAATCAGAAAGAACATATGCATCCCTATGCTCATAGAAGCACAATTTACAATAGCTAAGATTTGGAAACAGCGTAAGTGCCCATCAGCAGATGAGTGGATTAGAAAACTGTGGTACATCTACACAATGGAATAATATGCTGCTATAAAAAAGAAAACAAGAAAATGAACTCTTACCATTTGCAACAGCATGGATGGACCTGGGAGCATCATGCTAAGTGAAATAAGCCAGTCAGAGAAAGAAAAGTATCACATGATCTCACTCATTTGTGGAATATAATGAACAGCATAAACTGATGAACAAAAATAGATCCAGAGATATAGAACCATCGACCATCAAACCTCAGAGGGAATGCAGAGGAGGGCGGGTGGTGGAGGGAGGGGGGCGTAAGAGATCAACCAAAGAACTTGTATGCATATATGTATAACCAATGGACAAAGACAATGGGGAGGTGCAAGCTGGGGCTAGGGGGCAGGGGTAAGCTGGGAGAGGACAATGGGGGGAAAGGGGCCATATGTAATACTTTCAACAATGAAGAATTAAAAAAAAAAAAAGACTCAAAGCACCCAGAGTCCAGGATGATCTTTCTATATTTTAGTTGTAAGGATTCAGTGCACCCAGAGAGCTACCTCTGCCTGCAGGCTGATTGTTGGTCTTAGTTACTTAAGGAGCTTTAGGCTGTAGACCTCAGCAGGACATACACTCCACAGGGTGTGGCAAGAGGGTTTTCAATGGGTGGGGCAATTGTTTCCCTACCCCCTCACCCTAACTCCCTGGAAAAAGCTGTTGATGGGAAAGCTTTGCCGAGAAAGTTGTTTCGGCAGCATGAAGGAATGACTCAGCACAGTGATCCCCACAGCTGTCCTCTCAGCTCTCTCCCCAGAGCCACCAACCCCGGACTCCCCTTACGCAGCTCTAGTCCACTCT
This sequence comes from Myotis davidii, assembly GCF_000327345.1. NCBI lineage: Eukaryota > Metazoa > Chordata > Mammalia > Chiroptera > Vespertilionidae > Myotis > Myotis davidii. The sequence goes on along the minus strand of NW_006295385.1, from coordinate 594,185 downwards.
TCCCTCCCTCTGCTGGAGCCTACAGTGAACGGCTGCGAATGAAATTTAGAGAGTTGGCCCTTCAAGGCGGGCCTGTGTTTCTAGCCCTCTCTCCCTGCGGGACAGAACCCCTGCTGCTTTTCACGGCCAGATTTACCTGGGCACCTTTCCCGTTTCTGTTACTCTGGGCTTAGACACCCAGCTTGGGGTTTAGACCCCAGACCTCTGGTGTCTAAAGGGTCTAAGGGGAACCTCCCCCAGCTAAGATATCCCTCCAGAACTTCAGCTGCTGCCTGTGGGAGCCTAGCCAGCCCTCTCACGCCTCCACACTTCCCACCCATCTCCATGTGGCCTCTGCTTTACATTCTTGGTGATACGGCTTCTCTCAGTTGGTTATTTAGGATGATTTTTCTATATTTTAGTTGTAATTGGTCCTGGGAGAGTGTCAGCATAGCTTCCACTTAATCTACCACCATCTTGGAATCCCTAGACTGAGTTTTTTAAAATCATGTGCACATACTTCCTTAATTTAAGAATTTGAAAGTAACAACTAAAACAAACCCAAGAATCCGCAGACTGGCAGCCCCTGGGATGTCCCCAGGCCCTTCTTTGCTCAGCACTTTCTTTGCAGAGCAAATGAAATGTGTGCAGCTGCTCCACCAAGGCCTGTGTGGAGGCCCACCAGCCCCTCACCCCGCGCCTCGGAGACCCCTGGGGTGGGGTGGTGCACCCTTTCAGACAGGAACCTCCTCTGCCAATTGCTCCTCTAAAAGCGCTGGCTTTTCCTCCGCTGGCCGGCCCCCATCTTACTTTTCCGCCAAAGCACACTAGGACACACTGTTGCTTGTCGCTATTCTTTCCCAGGAGACCGAGGGTCGGACACAACTTCTAATCCAATAGTCAGATGTCCCTGTACCCAGAACCGTCATGTCCACGGGGGCGGCTCACCTGCTGCGGCCCTCGGTGGGGGCCCTCCGTGGGCTGGAACCAGGGCGCGGGCCTGCTCCCTTCCGCAGCAGCATCCCTGGGTGTGGAGGAGCCAGTCCTGGCTGCATATGAGAAGCACCTGAGGAGGCTGGGAAGGGGAGGGCGGGAGCGGGGTTGGTGCGGGGAGCTGAGGGATGGGGGTGGGGGCGGTGTCATTGGAGGGAAAAACAGCGACTCTGTAATACAGTGTGGCCTTGACTTACAAGTGTCCCGACTAACGAGTTTTTTGAGATACCAGCTGTCTCTCGGCAGATTTTTTGCATTGAGTTGACAGGGTAATTTGAGTTAATGAGCTCCTTAACGAGCTCGGTCTCGGAACGAATTAAACTCGTAAGTCAAGGCCCCACTGTACTTTCAACAGTACAATTAAGAAGAAAAAATGCACGTGAGAGCCGAAGTACCCGCAAGGCCGCCCCGCCCCCAAGTCCAGTTCCTAATGTATTCCGTCCAGGGAGGGGCAGCTGTGTGCGCTAGGAACATCCCAGCTGATTCCAATGTGTAGCCGAAGGAGGGCCCGGCTCTGCGCTCTGCAGGTGCCAGGAAGCAAGCCCCACATTCCTGTATATATTTTACTGTGCAGATAGTTGGACTTTTTGTTTTTTCCCTCTTTTTCCAGACCATGCAGCCCCTCAGACTGCAGCCTGACTGTAAAAGAACACTCTCTCCCTTTCTTCTTTGTGCACGTACACATAGGCAGGCCTGTAAGAAGTGGACCAGGCCACATGTATTGTTCTGCATTGTGCTTCTATCACTTGACTTCCCTTTATGGCTGCAATAAAGACCTATTCAAGGACCTCATAATATTGCATTGTTAAGCAGACACCATAAAGTGCTTGACCATATTTTCCTATTGATGTCATTTGGGTTTTTTTCCTAATATTTTGCTATTGCTAATTATGCTGCAGTGAACATTTCACGTGGGTGTAAATTCCTCAGAAGTTGTGCAAATATTTCCAAAGTGCAATCACCAAGGTTAAAGGATATGTAGATCAAAAATTTTTACAGTGTTGCAAAAATGCTCTCCATTTAAATGGCACAGCAGTTTACTCTCCCACCAAGAGTTTGTTGAAGCATCTCCTTTCCCATACTCGTACCAACATTCTTATAGTCAATCTTTTTACTATATGCTAATCTGCTAGGCATATATATATATATATATATGGTGTTGTGTTGTTGCAATTGGCATTTCTCTAATTACTAGCGAAGTTAAACATCTTTTTGTTAGTACTCTGTGTTTCTTCTGTGAATGGCTGGTTAGTAGATATTTGATGACTGGAAGATGCAGTGTACTCCCCCATATTCCTCTCCCTCTTTTTCCCTATTATAATAGGTCTGTAATACTATCCCATCAATTCTTGACTTATTCAAAAGAATGGAGGGAAGCAGAGTGTGCATAATTCAAAACTTGAGAAAAGCACGGTGCCATTTACATTAAGATTTTAAATGTTTGCTAGAGTAAAGAAACCTTTCTTACAAGTCCCTGGCAGACTACTCCTGACATTATGTTGGCCCAAATGGAATCGTCCCATGTCCTCTGCTGGGAAAGACTCAGTGGCAGGACCATGAAATTCTGCTTATTGATTTGGTCTGTTCTGGGGTCAGGGAGAGACCTGGCTACCTCTGAAGCATGCCCAACACCTGAACAAAACTGAGGAAGGAAGAGGGCAGCGGCTATTTCCACTCAACAGTGAGTGATGATCAACAGTGTGTGCCACCGCCACATGTATTTTTAAGGATTCATAAGGTGTATCTTTAAGATCCAATCTTAAATTAATATGTAAACCATCCAATTAAACATATAAAAATAGCAACTTTGAAGTTTGCAACCTGGGAACTTAGCATTACAAAGGAAGGGCAGTGCTATATCTTGTTATTTTTTAAAATGTTTTTGATTTTAGAGAGCGAGGAAGAGAGAGAGAGAGAGAGAGAGAGAGAGAGAGAGAGAGAGAGACACATTGGGG
>NW_006295385.1:577940-591227 GCF_000327345.1 Myotis davidii | reverse complement strand
ATTTTATAAAATAGTTGATTTTACAGAGAGAGGAAGAGAGAGAGAGAGAGAGAGAGAGAGAGAGAGAGAGAGAGAGAAACATTGATGGGTTGCCTCCTACATGCACCCTGACTGGGGATCGGACCCACAACCTGGGCATGTGTCCTGAGCGGGAATGGAACCGGTGACTTTTTGGTGCACAGGACAACACCCAACCACCTGAGCCACACAGGCCAGGGCTATCCGATCATTTTAAAGTTAGGAGTATTAACTTATGAGTAAATAACTCAGCTTTAAAAGGAAAAAGCTGCGAAGAATGAGCATTCATAATCGATTCCCAAGCTCGAGAGAGGTCACAACTGACAATTAGGGCCTGTCCCCATCAGACACTCAAAGCAATACGACAAGAGGAAGGGCTATGAGGTGATCAGCCTTGGAGATCTCACAGGACCGTGGCTTTCGTCCTTGGCTCAATCGCAGAGCAGAGGGGGAGAAACGCCCCTGCTCACAGTCCCCCTCCTCAATGTGGATCCCCAAGACGGAGGGTATCTGGTGTGGGAGTGTAGACAGAGGGGCAGGGAACCCCTTGATGACATTTTCCTAGCTGGTACTCTGAACAAGATTCTTAGCGTAACGTTGAGAACATTATTTCTAAGAACTTGGAGGTGTAGCTGTACTCCTGCTTTGCCTACTTCCTGAGATTCTGGCTTAATATCGTTATACCAGTGTGCGTGTGAAATGTGAGTGGGAGGCTCCCTGAAGCACTCATGCTCAACCCTCCTTTATCCCCTTTCCCCCTCACCCCCCAAACACACACAGATACCAATATCCCAGGTTACCTCCCAGGGCCTCACCCCAGGTGACTTACACCTGGTGCTCCAACCTGGTTTGTCTGTTCCACAGACTTAGTTGCTGACCAAGGCTCTAGTTAGAACCAAGTGTGCAGGAATGTTCTTCATTCCAGGAAGTCAGTCTCAATTTATTCACATGCTTGGAAACGTGTCAAAATCATTCTGGGGCTGAAGGAGCCAACAATGAATGGCTGTTAATCCACTCGCACCCTCCCAGTTTGGGCTCGTCACCAAGGTGTTTCCCTCCTTAGCCCGTCATAGCAGGCAGACGGAGCCCTGTGACATCTGGAATCTGTCCTTGTCGTCACGAGGCAGTGCTGGAGGCCAGGACAGAGACTTGAAAAGGAGGAATGGCTTTAGTTTGGGACGCCAGGTCACAAAGACCTGGGTGTGTTTTAAGGATGTCAGAATGAACTTTTCTGGAACTCCAACTCCCCCATATGCCCCTCATATCTTCATATCTGGGTGTTTGGTATGAGGCTCACTGGGTGCCCTGGATGGGCCACAGACATAACCCTAGGAGGGCCATCTTGGCTCCCCAACTCTGCCCCCTCTGCTCCCACCTGTCTGGGAGCTTCCCCTCCTAAGGTGTGAAATATAAGGACAGTAGGTAGCGTAGGATTGTTGTGAAGATCAAGGTCACTGAGATAGAGTGTAGAAGACCTTAGCGCAGTGGTTCTCAACCTTCTGGCCCTTTAAATACAGATCTTCATGATGTGACCCAACCATAAAATTATTTTCGTTGCTACTTCATAACTGTAATGTTGCTACTGTTATGAATTGTAATGTAAATATCTGATATGCAGGATGGTCTTAGGCGACCCCTGTGAAAGGGTCGTTCGACCGCCAAAGGCTTAGCAATTAGTTTGTCCACCAAATTTGCATAATAGCATACATTTTAAAATAGAATACAGCTATATTTATTTATAGAATACTCTAATTCAGGGGTCCTCAAACTATGGCCCGCGGGCCACATGCAAATACAAATATTGTATTTGTTCCCGTTTTGTCTTTTTACTTCAAAATAAGATATGTGCAGTGTGCATAGGAATTTGTTCATAGTTTTTTTTTAAACTATAGTCCGGCCCTCCAACGGTCTGAGGGACCGTGAACTGGCCCCCTGTTTAAAAAGTCTTAGGACCCCTGCATTCATTGCCTTACTCTTCAAACTGGCCCCGTTCCCTATTACATTCAAATGAGTGCAGTTTTTGACATACAGGTAGCCCAATGGGGCCCAGAGCCAGGCAATGCCTCCCACTTCCCACCTCCGTGCATGCTATGCAGTCAGTGACCAGCAAGTGACCACAGACATCTCCTCGTCCTAACCCCAGGATCCTGCGTCTGCAGTCACTGCTTGTTGTTCAGAAAGTGGTAGCACATGTCACGCACTTGAGTCCACTTCCATTGGACAGCCTATCTCTCCCCACAGGCCGTGAAGCGGTTCCTGAAGCAAGAGTGCAAGTGCCACGGCGTGAGCGGTTCCTGTACGCTGCGGACGTGCTGGCTGGCCATGGCCGACTTCAGGAGGACGGGTGACTACCTGTGGAAGAAGTACAACGGGGCCATCCAGGTGGTCATGAACCAGGACGGCACTGGCTTCACTGTGGCTAACAAGAGGTTTAAGAAGCCAACGAAAAATGACCTTGTGTATTTTGAGAATTCTCCAGACTACTGTATCAGGGACCGAGATGCAGGTAAGTTGAGAACACTTTACTCACTGCACGTAATTCTCCAGCGGTCGGCACTGCCCGGGTAAAGGCAGTTCTGCGTTTTTAGCTCCCCAGTCCTGTGAGTGCAGCTGCTGCCTTCAGGTGCAAAGCTCATGTTCTTATCATTCACATTTAAAGTGCACAAAGAGCTCTCCTAAGATCCTGAAGAAATGGGAACCCAACAAGAATGTTTGTGGCAAAAAGTCAAAATATGGCCCTAGCCAGTTTGGCTCCGTGGATAGAGCATCAGTCTGCAGGCTGAAGGGTCCCAGGTTTGATTCTGGTCAAGGGCACATGCCCAGATTTCAGGCTTGATCCCCAGTGGGGGGTATGCAGGAGGCAGCCGATCAATGATTCTCTCTCATCATTGATGATTCCTTTTCTCTCTCTCTCTCTCTTTCTGTCTCTCTCACCTTCTTCCTTCCTCTCTGAAATCAATAAAGTACACCTTAAAAAAAGTCAAAATATGCAGATTAGGAAAATTCTCCCGCCTGGACAAAACTGGAGTTGGTGGGTTAACCCGCACTGTCCCAGCGCCTTTCCTGTGGTTCTGCAGCTGAAAGGAGGATAGCTTTGCAGTGTGTATTCCCCTTTGCAGATCAGACCTCTGGGTCCCAGGGCTTTCAAGTTTGCCCGTTTTTGAAATCTGCTGTACCTCACACTCCTTTGCGCTTTCCACTATGCTCAGAAGTTGCCAAATACTAGAGAAAGAATTCAGCCCACTGGCTTGGCTGCCGGTGGGCGATGGATGAGGGCTGTGTAAGAGGCACTTCAGCTATTGAGGCCACACCTCCCCTTGCACACAGCACCTTTTCTCTTTGAACCCACTCAGGAGCAGCTCGTCGGCCTTAGCACAGCTGCCCCCGGTATGTTTTGCAAGTGTTCTGTGCCCACTTCTCACCCCTCCTGGTCCACACTGAACTCCAGGCTTAGCACAGTCTTTGCAAAGGATCTGGTACAAATAAGAACGAGTACAAGTGAACAGGAGGTGATAGGGAGCCCACAGCCAACTTTGCCTCAAGCCAACTTCGGAGACTTAGTAGGGAACCCATGATCAGAAAAACATCCTTGAATGTAAATTCCCAGTTTGTTTTTCATTCCAAAGTAATTGAAAAGGAACCAGCAAAACAGTGCAGATGGCCACCAGCTCCTAACCTTAGACTGACCAAGAAGCACGATGACCAGGGAATGTCACCAGAAGTCCAGGCCTCTTCTTTGACCTGAAAGGTTGCATTTCCTTCCCGGTTGATGAGCTAGCTCTTTGCAGCACTTGAGCAGGTTCGTACATGCAGCCTCTGAATTCATAGCTACCAAGCGGAGGGCCCGCTGCTGTGCCCTGCAGCATTCCTGACGTGCTTGGGGACCTCTAGCAAGGCTTCCTTCCTGCTGGGCCACAGTTTGAGCAGAATCCCCATGAAACCTGTGCTTCGATACAGATTGTCCCAGAGGTTGGGGTCCTTCTCTGCTGTTAGGTAGCTGCTTAATCTCAGGGTCTTGGGACAGACCCTGGGGATAATGATATCGGGATCATTTTAGAAACTACCCATTGACTCCTGTGTGCCAGGTTCTGGACTAAGATCATTACACACGTAGTTTTATTTCATCCTTTGAGCCACACTATGACATCAGCGCATTGGAACTGGTTTCCTGGAAAAAAAAAGGAGAAGGAAGAAGGAAGAAGAGAGTGGCTTCTGGTTGATCAACCAAGAGCCAAATTCTCAGCTTATGTTTTAGTCAGATAAGCAGCCCTAGATGTCATCGTTCCCATTGTACACGTGAGAAAAGGGAAGGACCAGCTCAGGACCTCACTGGTCTTGGAGAGAAGAGATGTCTGGCTGGCTGACTCCATGCCTGTGCTCTTGACCCTGACACTCTAACTTGTCCCTACCTGTCTCCGAGGGCGTGCACGTGAATAGGCCTTGTGAAGCAAAAACCTTATTTCAAAAGTAAGAGGGCCTGCTTCCCTGGGACTTCGTTTCTATTTTGTTTTGTTTTGTTTTGATGGAAGCAGTTTGCACAGTAAAGTACACAGTTATGCTTGATGATCGCTTAACTGCCCCCTGGATATTCAGTGACAAAGACTTTACTTTCTCTTCTTCACGAGGAGATTGGGAAACTTCAGGACACTGTTATTCTTGCACACATTGCTTTTCCTACTCCCTATATTAGAACACAGTTCTGTTTCTTGATCCTAAAATAACAAACACATCCGTAGCACCTGCCATGTGTTAGGGCTTGGTCTACATTCTCTCCTTGATTCTCATGGGAAGTCTATAAGGTGGGCATGTTATTATCCCACTTTATGGGAGAGGAGACTGAGGCTCTGACAGACAGGTTATGGGTTTTGCCCAAGGACCCTCAGGTGGTAAGAGGCAGGCAGAACAGGGATCTGCACCTGAATTCATTCATTCTTGTAATCATGTTCCTCTGCCTCCAGATGTGCCAGCCACAGAGCACACTGCTGCAGTGTGATTTTCTGTGGGAAGCGATGTAATTTATTCATTCTCTTCATTTACTTCTCTTCTCCCTAAGCTTAGTTTAGCTTAGCTGACTTGCAAATATGTGAACGGTTGGTGTTGATTAATCAGGAGCCACCCTGTTACAGTTTTTTTTAAAGTAGTTAGTTTCCAATGTACTAGATCAGAATTCCAGTAACATTCCTAGATCATTCATAAGTTACCTGAACTATACTTAATGCCCTTTTGAGTTGAACCTAAGAAAATGCCAAAGTTATCCATGCAAACCTTGCAATATTTCATTGTAATTCTCTCTTTTTCCTTTTTTTTTAAAAAATATATATATTATTGATTTCAGAGAGGAAGGGAGAGAGTGAGAGAGATGGAAACATCAATGATGAGAGAGAATCATTGATTGGCTGCCTCCTGCACACCCCCTACTGGGGATTGAGCCTGCAACCCAGGCATGTGTCCTTGACCAGAATCCAACCCGGGACCCTTCAGTCCACAGGCCAATGCTCTATCCATTGAACCAAGCAGGCTAGGACTGTAATTCTCTTGATTGTAATTCTCGATGATTGCTTTGGTGATTCGGGGTGTTTGTTCATGCAAGCAAAAGTACAGAGCAATGGCAGAGTATACTTTTCATATTTGGAGTCACGTACAAATAGCCACATGTATAAGATGCAGATTTCCCCCAAGAAAGCTTGATTCAACCTACACAGCTGCTAAGGGACTTGCACCTGTCTGTGTGGTCTGTGGCCTTCCAAAGACGAGGCTTTATCCTCACCATAGTGTGCATCTGAGCAAGTCAGTCAAAACAGTTATGGAGGTGTGTGGTTCAGGATCATCCTGGAGTGGCTCCTAACTTCTCTTTGTAGAGGCAGGGAGATGTGACAGAATCTGAGACCTGAGAGAAGGGGGGATTCCGTCATCTAACTCACACTGGCATTCCTCCTCTGTGCTCTGCTCTCTCATCATGAAAGAAGGTTTGGGGTCAAGGCTAAGATCCTTGCCACATGCACCTGTCACAGAGTGAGTATACCCCCAAGGGACCCTTCCCTTCACTAGACTCTTACTACGTTAGGGACAGCCAATTTTCTGGTAAAGGGAACTCCCAAATTAGTCAGAAGTTTGCAGTAAACTTTAAATCAATCAATGTATACATAGACTTTAAACATTTTTTCTCTATTAAAATTAACATACCCTTCCCCTAGAGTACATCGCATACCACCCAATCTGTTTGCTTGTGATCATATTGTTTTATTTTGCTCTTTGTAATATCAGGCACATTTAATATTCAACTTATTGGGCACCTTCTACTCACCAGCACAGGGGACGCAATGGTGGAGAGCAGGTTGAAGATGGTCAAACAATAGATACTTGGAACTGAATGCCTTTCCTCTTGTTGGTTAGCACCTGTTTCCTGTTCAAATTAACTCATGAGTTGAATGGAGTGAGTCGGCTTGTTTTGTCATTGTGGCTTGTGGAGTGGATCAAGTCCACAGTCTAGTCCACTATTTTCCAAAGTGAGGTCCTTTCCAGAGATATATTGAACTAAAATCACAGGACATTGTTCCTGACATTCTGTAAGCATTTTGAACTTAAATACATCAAGTAGTTTAGGTAATCCACGACTCCTGATTTTTCCATAATTATTAGGTAAGAAGAAATCCAGGGAGACATGATGGTGGGGGGCGGGATTCTCTTATTTGTAAGACAAAGAAGGAAAAGGTTTTTTATTTGAGGATCTCTAGATAAATGTCACCCCCCAAAAATATCCCCCACCCTGGCTTGCCCAGTGTCAGAGCGTGTTCTTTCACCTCCAGACCCTGCATTTTCAGAAACCCTCTTTACTGTGAGTAAGCACGTTAAAATGGTTTCAGCCTTCACAGCTTTCCCTGGAATCAGTTTGACAGAGGTTATCAAGTCAGCCTTGCAGTGAAGTCCTGACATAATGATACCAGGGCAAATTTCGACGAGAATTGCAGAAGGGTGAGTCAAGACCCTGAGGTATTCCTGGGTGCAGACAGATGCAGACCCCAGGTGGGGAAGGGAGGGGGACGCTGGGTGGATTCCTACTCAGAGTCAGACCCTGAGCTACATACCTTGTGTGCATTTTCTCTGAATCTTCATGGCAGTTCTCTCTATTTATAGAAAAGGAAACGGAGGCTCTGAAAAGCCACATAACTTGCCCAAGAGTTTGTGGCCTGTAATGGTAAACAAAACGAATTAATAAAAATCAAAACAGAAATCCATACTCCCCTTACTCCACCAATTTACTTCCTGAATTCTGGGGGGCAGGGGAGATCTGTCTAACAAAGAGGCAGCATGAGGACCTGGGAATATCATGGAATGAGGTGCCTACAAAGGTGGGGGTGGGGGGGCTTGGAAAGTAGTTGGGCGCAACTTCACCCACACTTGGCCCAGGTTCCCTTGACTGCCCTGTCAGTTACAAGCCCTTCAAGTTTTGAAGAATGGTAATACTGTTAGTAATTCCTAAGAAATGATCGGCTCAAAAATCGATTAAGGAAGATATTCTTACGGCAACAACAGTAAGAGACCTTTTCCCCGAGTCTTCTATTGAAAACGGAGTGCTCTGATGTTCGACTATAAATACTCTCCTTGATGTGAAGAGCATGGACAGCCGTGTGAGGCTGCGCATGTGACATTCTGCAGGCCATACGGGAGGCTAGGTCTGCACGCTGGGCTTCTGGGATGGGTATGCTGGCAGTTCTGTGTTATCTGCTCCGGTTATTGCCTCAGGCGTCCATAAATCAAAGAAGCTCTTAAGTCAGAGATAGGTTCATCTCTCACGAAGGAATGCTGCTATCCTCGCAGAGTAGCGTCTGCACCTAATCACTGGCCACTTTCACTGGTTATGATATACAAGCCCTGACCCGGGCGGGAGGTCACCCGGAGGTCTCCTCGTCAGCCAGAGGAAGGAAGCAGCCCTCCACCCTTCTCCAGTCAAGTTCAAAAAACAAACGGAGTCTGCGGTTGTGTAACTGGTCAGCCCACTAAAAGCCCGGTACCTGGCTGACAGCTGTAGGCTGTGAATGGGAGAAGTGTCCGGGTATCGAGGGTTTTCCTCACATAAATCATATTTGGCCAACAGCTTAGAACCCACGGAAACCCAATGCCAACGGTGGTTTACAGAGATTGGTGTTCTAGACGTGCCCTTTGGTGTGGCCAGGTCTGCAGAACCTCTAAACACTGTGTCTGTGACCCAATTAAAAACAAGGGAACAACATGTGAGCAAATAGCAACAGGTGGGCCTTGTTTTGATATTAAAGGCACAGTTCCCACCAGTACATCTTAAGTTCCTCAGTTCTTCACAGAACACATATTTATTGAGCCCCATCTATATGCCACACACGGTCATAAGCCCCTTGAATGCACAGATGAGGAAGACAAGCTGGGCCCATGCCCTCCTGGCCTCCCAGGCTGCAGATGAGCCAGGTTGGCAGCCATGGGGCATAGCCCTCGAGCCAGACAGGAAACTGGTGGTTCTTAGGTTTCCGTCCTCACTCCATTGCTCTATTACAAGGTCTTATCCTTCATTTATCATTTTGAAAATTTATTCCTCCCTTTGTGCTTTGAGACTTATTATAGACATTCATGAGTCTAAAAAATGCTAATAAGACAGCGAGACTGGAAGAGAATATGAAAAACATAGTTGTGAGGCTCGTAAGTCACCATTTCATAGGCAGTTAATTGATTATGTTGTATGATTAGTATTAATTATTAACCAGTAGACCATCTTTTCAAACTCTTAGTAACATATAATGTAATTAGCTCCTCCCTCTTTCCTAAAGCACCCCATTCCCCTGATTTTCCTCCTGCCCCAACAGCTGGCCTTCCTCAAGTTCAGTTGCTAGTTTCTTCTCTTCTACTTCTAAATTCAGAAGTTCTGGGATGGTGAACACACAATACAATATACAGATGATGTATGATAGAATTGTGTACCTGAAACCTATATAATTTTGTTAACCAATGTCATCCCCATACATTTAATCAATCAATCAATAAAGTCTGAGCATCTGCAGGACTCAGACCCACACTCTTCTCTCTGTTTTTTCTTCCCGGGTGGTCTCCTCCATTTCACTGCTATTTCAGTCTTCCTCTCTGTCCCCTCTCCTCTTCTTGTATCCAATTCCATTCTTAACAGTTCCCCTCAGCTTGCTCACATCTCTATCAACCTGCTTCTGGTCACAACTGAATTCCTGGTTTTTCCCACTCCCCAAACCTGTTTTCCTCAGGTTCCTCTTCTCAGAAAATGGCACAGCTATCCGCTACTTGGTCAAGCAAGTCCGTTGTTAACCGCTTTCTCATTTCCCTCTCCTCCTAGACTATTTCCGGGATCTGTCTGCTTCTCTACTTGTTCTTTCATTCATAGCATGTGCCACACGTTTTAATTCATTTGTTTAAATGTTTTTTTGTTAACCTGCCTGTCCCACTGGACTCTGATTTCATGACAACAAGAACTATATCAGCTCACCACTGGACCCCCAGCACCTACCATTAAATATGTGTTGAATTGAATTGAATGGCAAGATAGAAATGACATAAAATACATTGATCAAAATGGCAACTGAATTCTTAGTTATGTTGATACAGTGGCATAGCTTAAAGCTAACTTGATTTTTCTACAGGCACATCTTGATTGCTTTGAGTAAGCACATCTTCACTCATCACTGATTGCTTTGTAATATACAGCTTATGAAAATTCCTATTTAAGCTTAAGCGTTAAATGGAGTTTTTCCTCATATTCAAGTGCATGAGTAGAGCATTTACAGAGCTGAAGCTGTTGTCGGCTGCCCATTTCCCTGGATGAAGTAGAAAGTCCCAAATGCAGTGGCAGTCTATATCTATTGCTTTTAGCTGCCAACAAATATTCAATTCTTTTTCTCTTTGGGGGAGAGGAGCTTTTTTTCATTTATTATTATCAGTGGGATTATTGGGTAGTTCATTTGATTGTATTGTTAGCATAAGCAAAAATATTTCCATCCAATTCTGTTTTGTTATAGACATGACCAGTAAATCGGCATTACTTTTCAGAATACAGGCTCACTAGGATTTCTGTATTTTTAGGATATATTAAAAAGTGCCCTAATTTGAATTAATTGATAGTGGCAATCAGATTCAATTTGTGAAGATTTAAAAACAGAAAACATTTCTTTCAAAACAAAAGAACATTTTAGGAAAAAATAAATGAAATTTTCATTTTCTTCTTTTGATATACTTTCAGCTACTCACAACAAAGAATTTACCAAATAGGCATTCTTTCTTTTAGAAATAGAGAAAAATTCATTTCTAATGACCTCATTAATGTGTTGCAGACAAAAAAAATGATGTTAAAGTACTTTAAAATAATGTATTTGCTTAATTCGTCTAAACTTTCCCCTTAAAACCCATCTTGTGCTTGTGTGGTAAATCTCTTCTTTTAAAATGCATATTTTTCAACGTGTACTTCCCATCTAGGGAAAGTTTTTTTTTAAAGAGCCCTGCACTATGGATTAGCAGACTTTGGGGCTACCTAGTGCTGCCTGTCACTATTTCCAGTGATTACTAATTGGGTCGCCCTGGACAAACTAACTTCGCTGTGTCTCTTAAGATGTGTTTCACCTAGAAATTCCCAAGGTTCCTACAATTCAACAAATGAAGAGTTATTTTAAATTAACTGTTAATTCAGTTTACTGTTTGCAATAACAGCACCTTGATGTCGCAGACTCTACGTTGTCATTTTAAAACCTATCATTTACAAATGTGCCACACTTTTTGTGTGTGTTCTCTATATATCAAGTGAGATCATTTGAATAGAAATAACCCGTTAGCTAGTCCACTCTCACCGTTGCGCCTGGGGACTGGGTTGCTGCTCCCTGGAGAAGCATGCCCTGATTTGGCAAGGGAAAGCTGATTTTAACTTTTTAAATTGTTTTAAATTTAATGCTTAAAAAATCAGGAAATATATGTTGGCCACCTGATCATTATGCAATATATAGAAGAAATAGAAGACCTAACCCCTGACCTTGGGGAAACAAGATGAATGAGAAATGATAAAACATTTCAAAACGGCATATGAGCTCCTTTGCATGGCATGCGTTATGGGACTCAGCCGAGTGTGGAGCCGTCAGGGAGAGTTCTATGAAGAGCCAAAGGAGGGGAAGATTTTCAATCTAAAGGAAGCAGAGGAGAGTCTGGAGCAGCAGATGAGAGTTTCTCTCATGAACAGTCGGCAGGTCTGTGGTGTCAGAGAGTTGCTCTGGTGAACGGTGAGAAGATGGCCTGGCGAGAGGACACAGGTGGCGCAGTGGGAGGTAATGTGGGTGGGCTAGTGAGTGCGGCTGTGGAGAGCCTCGCAGGGTCTGGCCTCAGCAGCTTTAATCTCACAGTGGCATTTGCTAATTTAATGGGACGTGCTTTCCTGTGCGGTCAAACTTCTCCTAGTTGTTATGCAAACATTAAGTAAAATCATCTGAGATAAGTGGAGACGTAGCCTTTGCTAGCTGTACTTGGCAATTTTTAATGCCGGGAAGGGTAAGCCTTGTGAGTAGATGAATGTGCGGTCTCCAACATTTGCTCTTTAACATTCTTTTCTTCCCTCAATAAATCTGTGTCATTAATGACAACGTGTAAGTCAACCAGAGGAGAAACAGCCTATTGGATGACGGGCTTAAGTGAATGTTGCTTTACACCCTAATGGTCAACATATGGGCTCCTGTCAGCCTGGAGGGGCAGGAATGTCCACAGACACAGGCCCATCCACAGAGAGCGCACCCTTCCTGCAGGTCCCGGAGGTGTGGGTCTGGGAACTATTAGCAAAGGCCCTCCATCCTTCTCAGCTGTCAGGAAGATGCATGTTGGTGGAGACAGAAATGTTTTTGTACGGGGAGCCCTGGCTCCATTTTTAATTTTATAGCTCTGGGGATGGGAGGCTTGATTCTGTAACGTTCCCTCAGCATCGCCCCACCAGAGGGACATGATGTGGTCACACACTGACGTGGCTTAGAAACTCCGATTCTTCCTCCTCCCTCTCCCCCTGCCTATGCGAGCTCTTGCGCAAGTCATGGCGAGGACAGCACCTACGGAGAGGGGAAGGGCAAATCTGCTTGGAACCCACGCCTCCCCACGGCACAGACGTTGCGGACTACCTGGGTCTTGTCCACACTGAGTCTAGGTGATCTCAGGACAGTCTGGTGTGCAGAGGACAGAAGGCGGTTGGGCTCGCTGAGCCCGAGTCTGCAGGCCTCTATCCGGGGACTAAGGCCTGCACGTAGGCGGTCCACACATCTGGGCACACGTCACAAACACAAAGCAAAGGGAAGTCAGGGAAAGGAGCTTCCAATGGGTCCCTTTCTCTCTCTCTCTCTTTTTTAAAATATATTTTATTGATTTTTTTACAGAGAGGAAGGGAGAGGGATCGATGGGAGAGAAACATCGATGGGAGAGAAACATCGATCAGCTGCCTCCTGCACATCTCCCACTGGGGATGTGCCGGCAACCAAGGTATATGCCCTCGACCGGATTCGAACCTGGGACCTTTCAGTCCACAGGCCAAGGCTCTATCCACTGAGCCAAACCAGTTAGGGCGGGTCCCTTTCTCTTAAGTGAACTGGGTAGATTAAAGTGTGATAAGAGGTAACGTTTTTAAGCAATAGGAATGATTTTTTAAATAGACATTAAATGTGAAGTCTCTAAATATGTGTTTATTCTGTTAGCATATAAATGTGGGAGACTAATGATAGGGCCGTTACTCGAAACTATTTTTGAAATTTCTCCTTTGAAACATTTTTAGAGCCAGCCTGACGTGCTTTTGTAGATACGGTATGATACAAATATCTGACCTATAAATACACAAATCAATTTGGTTTCTGGAAACGGCTCCCAGAACATTCGAATGAAGTCAGAGGAGAGTTAGGAATGGGGCCAGGCTGCCATCCCATGTCTGGTGACCTCCGTGCTGCTGTGGGCTTTCCTGAGACAGAGAGTTCTGCTTGGAAAGGGCTCTCCCCAAGCCTTCCGCTGGGGCCACTTCAGTGACATACGGTCACGCCGCCTCGAGGGCACATAGGCTTTGGACATGTCACCTGGTATTGCAAAATAATTCGTCTCATTTCTCAAAAAGGAGACAAGCATTTCAGCGCCGGAGAAATGCAGTGTAAGCTGCCAACACCCTGTTAACTTGTCTTGTTCACCGTTTCATGTAACTTTAGGTGTCTTCATTGTCTGCAGCATAACATGAGCTGGAGAAAAAGGTCCCTCCAAATTAGTTACATATCAGAAGCTTTG
>NW_006295385.1:575073-577903 GCF_000327345.1 Myotis davidii | reverse complement strand
AGAGCGGGAGATACGCTAGAGCACTGCCCGTGGCCCCGACATACCAGCCTGCTGCCTGGGGCCGAGGGCATCGGACCGAACCCTGCCCAGAGGCTGCCTGTCACACGGTCAAGAGCTCCAGCTCTGGAGTCTGACAAACCTCTCCTGCATCCTGACCCGGCCACCTGCTGGCTGTGGGATGGCTCCCTGAGCCTCCATGTCTTCATTTCCAAGATGGTGATAACAATTTCACCTACCTTAGCCCTAGCTGGTTTGGCTCAGTAGATGCAGCATCCGCCTGCAGACCAAAGGGTCCAGGTTCGATTCCAGTCAAGGGCACGTACCTTGGTTGCAGGCTCCTCCCTGGCTCAGGCCCTGGTCAGGACACATGCAGAAGGCAACCAATCAATGTGCTTCTCTCACATCGATGTTTCTCTCTGTCTTTCCCTCTCTCTTCCACTCTCTCTAAGATCAAAGGGGAAATATCCTCAAGTGAGGATTAACCAAAAATATATTTTTTAAATAATACCTACTTTATAAGTGTATGAGAACTACATGTGATGATGCGCAAATGCTTCTCCTGGGGCCCAGCCCACAGCAGTGCTCCATAAATACTGACCTCAATTATGAATGGAAAGAAGAGAAGGAGGATGAAAAAGAAGGTAGAGGAGAAGGCAGAAAGAAGAAAAATGAGGGAGGAAAGATGAAAAAAGGGATGGATGAACCTCAAGGCTATTTGGTTTTGAAAATGTGAGAAGTGTGCCCTCTGGGCGCAAGGCTGACAGAGCTTGCTCTGTCTCCCCAGGTGTTCTTGTCGAGGCCCAGGCAGGGGTGAGTGACTCATTAATAAGTGGGTATGTTGTTTAGAAAAGAGATCTGAGAATATATGTCCCAAATATTCAGAACTAAATAGCAGGCAGGCCATACAGCTCAGTGGCTCCCTCTCACAGAGAGAATGTGCACACATGCACACAGATAGACTTGGTTCTTATCTATAATAATAAAAGCATAATGTGCTAATTAGACTGGATGACCTTCCTGACAAAGCTGGGGCTTTGAGGGAAGCCTGGGGCCCAGGTGCCAGAGGGAAGCGGTGCTAGCAGCCGGGGTAAGGAAGGCCTACCCTTGCATGAATTTCGTGCATCGGGCCTCTAGTTCTGTAAGAATAATGGTGATGCTTTCAGTTTTGGAAAGACTAGTGAGAGGCTACGGAGATGGTAAAGCCTTATTGCTGTCAATTATAATGAGTCCTTATTATAATTCCAATAAAGGAAAGCCATCCCAACAAATTTCACAGTGCTCTGCACTCCGGGAATGTGCTCTTCAGCCATTTTGAGGAAATGGCTGTATATTTGCTCAGATGACTGCAAGTGTCAGAACTGCCCTTATGCCCTTCAGCCTGTCATTAGAGCTAATGAGATCCAAACCCCAAAGCAGGGCCCATGTGCAGCCCAAAGCTATGCAGCCTCATCTCTCCCAGGACTTCAGAGCCTCCCCTTCCCCTCCGCTGTGGCCCATTCCTGGGTGCTGCTGCCACCTCACAGGGCCCATTGCCACTGCTGCCTACGCCCACCGCTGTTCTCACATCAGTGGCTCTCAGCCTTCAAAACCCCCTCTCATCTCCCGCCTGCTTCTGAGCCCTCACACGTCCTGTGAGGGCACCCTGAAGAGTGGTGTGTTCAGGTGAACTGCATTGGCCAGCATTCTGTCACTGAACATTGAGCTGCTGAAATACCCCGTTGCCAGAACTTGGTCTCCTTTGCTGAAATCACTTCTGCATTAAGCTCTGTCAGTGGCCATCACTTTGCAGGCTGCTCTCAGAGGTTTGACAGGGCCGACGTCACTTCACTGAGCAATCCTTTGGTTCAGAATCCAGTTACATTTCTGCATTTGGGAGACAAAACCACCATGACCATCACTCAAGGCTGAGCTAGGTCACAGGCTCAGACAGCCTCAGGCTGTATCACCTGGGGAAAGGCCACTGAGTTTGATGTCAGGGGAGGCCTTTGCCTGATTCGGGAATGAGGTCATTACATCTTGGGCCCCACAGCCCCAAGGGCGAGAAAAACATTCTAATTGCATGGGAATATAGTCACAGTCTGATATGTGCATTTCAGTAGAAATGGCACATGTTTATTTGTGTGGAGGGCTTCTGAACAAAACACGAGAAAGTAAACATTGAGTGTCCCCTCTGGAATGGCAGGCGAGAGCGCTCTTCATACCCACTGGGTCCCATTCAACCCGGCTTCACTGGACGCCTCTAAGGAGATTTCCTGATCTGCACCTCCACCCCGACCTCTCTGCTGAGTTTCAGAGAGGGTTTCCAGTGAGCATGTCTCCCTGGATGAACCACTCACAGCAAACTCAACAAGCTGAAAATTAAACTCATTATCTTTTCTCAAATCCTGCCCCTCCCCACATGGTCCCCACCTCGGGGAAGGTCACCAGCATAAACTCAGTCTCGGTCAATCAAGACAGAAACCGGAAACCTGGGCGTCCTTGACTCTTATCCTCTCACCTGTCCGCCCAGTCAGGCACCATGTCCTGAAAGTGCTGCTGCCTCACCTTCACTTGAGTCGGTTCGCCTCTCCCATTACCACCAACAGGGTCTCCATCCAGACCAGTCTGTGGCCTTTTTTGGTCTCTAACTTATTTCCTTGCCTTCACTCTGGTCCTCTTCAATCCACTAGACCCCAGCACCCACAGTAATTCTTCTGATCAAATCATGTTGCTCTTTTGTGTAAAAGCTCTCGGCAGCATCCCATTGGCCTTGAAAGTTTTAACCCCTTCACCTATTACACAAGGCCTATCACAATGCAGCTTCTACCCACCTTTTCATCACTCCACACTC
>NW_006295385.1:565793-575031 GCF_000327345.1 Myotis davidii | reverse complement strand
TCCTGCCATGCTGAACACCTCTCTGGTCCTCACACATTTCCTGGTCTTTGCTGCCTCCTCCCTTGTCTCCTCCATCTCCTTCTTGTTATTGAAATATAAAATGCATGCAGCAAAGTGCACATGCCATATGTGTACAACTCTGAGTTGTCTCAAATGAGTACGCCCATAGAACATGTGCTCAGATCAAGAACCCAAAGAGGACCAGTCTTCCAGAAGCCTCATTCCTGACCCTGTACATAACCCTCAGAGAAATGACTATCCTGACTTCTAATAGCACAGACTAGTTTTTCCCACTTTTGTACTTTATATAAATGAAAATCTACAGAATTGTGTCACACATCTCCTGCTACTTAACAAGATGTTGTCTACCGCCATACCACCCTGAACGCGCTCCATCTCATCTGATCTCTGAAGCTAAGCAGGGTGAACGAGATGCCAATAAGCTTAACGGCCTAAAATAACCTTTAAGCCCTATCTCCAGCCTCATCACTCATTGCAGCTATACTTTTTCTTCTGTTTTATCACCAAGCTTCTTGAAAATCGCCTCCATTCGGTGTCCAGCTGTGCTCTCTGCCCATTTGCTTTTCAATCCATTGTGTCCATCCATAGCTTCCCTCATCAAAGGGCATTGGTTGAGTCAAATGAACATTGTCAGTCTTTTCCTACTTGACACCCCAGCCACCCACTCCCTAATTCAGTGAGTGGGAAGTTCTTTCTTGTCTGGAATGCCTTTCACCGCATTTCCCCCTGCTAATCTACTCATTATTTATATCATACTAGAGGCCCAGCACATGAAATTTGTGTGTGGGTATAGTTCCAAGGCCTGGCCTGCGATCAAGGCCATCTTCCTTGGCTGCCCGCAGCTGGCCCTGCCCCCTGCCACCACCCACCCTAGTTCCCCATTCACCATCAGGCGGTCAGAGACTGACAGCTGGGGAAAGGGACCAAGAGGTGGTCAGTGCACCTCATAGTGACTGGTCGAGCGGTCATTCTGGTCATTCCGCCATTAGGGTCAATTTGCATATTACTCTTTTATTATATAGGATAGAGGCCTGGTGCACTGGTGGGGGCCGGCTGGCCTGCCCTGATGCGGGCCCCAGATCAGGGTAGAGGTTCCCGCTGGGGGCAGGGACGGCTGGGGCGAGGGGCAGCGTGGGGGGTTTACAAGCTGGCCATGCCCCCGATTGGGGTGGGGGTGCCCACTGGGGAGCAGGGCCGGCCAGGGCGAGGGGCTGCAGTCATTCTGGTCTCTGGTCGTTCTGGTCATTCCCCCATTTTGGTCACTGGGCTTTTATTATATAGGATTTCTAATGCCACCTCCTTTACAAAACTGCTATTAACAGCTTCTCTTCTGATCCTGATTGCTACTATTAATACCAATAAATCTATAATAATAAAAGCATAATATGCTAATTAGACCAAATGATCTTCCAGAGGAAGCCAGGGCTGTGAAGGAAGCCCAGGTCCGGGGGGCCTGCTGGCGGCCAGAGGGAAGCCCAGGTCCCGGGTGCCAGAGGGAAGCCGGTGCTGGCAGCCAGGGGAAGGAAGGCCTACTCTTGCATGAATTTTGTGCATCATGCCTCTAGTATTATTATAATACTAGGGGCCCAGTGCACGAATCCATGCACCTTGAAAGGAACTGTGGGCCTCATGGCTGTGGTAGGCACAAGGGCTGGTCTCGGCTCATCCTCCGTGCCTCTGTCCGGCCCCTCCTGCTGCGACCCCCGGTCCCCTGTCTGCCAGCAGCCCTGTTCCCTCTGCCACCACTCCCATGTACTGACAGTGCCAGCCCTGCTCACACCTGCTGACTGCACGGAGCGATTGGGGCTGGCGCCAGCAGTGGTTGCAAGTGGGACCAGCACCATCAGCGATGTGAGCAGTGGCTGCTGCCCTGATTGCCCCTCAGGAGCAGGGGGAGGTGGAGAAGCCTCAGGGGTGATCAGGGCCAGCAGCTGCTGCTTGCACCTGCTGATGGCACCGAGTGATTGAGATCGGTGCCGGGCACCAGCAGCAGGTGCGAGTGGCGGCTCTGGCATTGGCTGCAAGTGGAGCCAACACTGGCAGTGGGCATGAGTCGTGGCTCCAGGACTGGCAGCGGGTGCGAGTGGAGCCAACACTGGCAGTGGGCATGAGTGGTGGCTCCAGCACTGGCAGCGGGTGCGAGTGGGGCTGGCACTGGCAGCAGGTGCGAGCACTGGGCAGGACTGCAGCGTGGGAGCAAAGAAATTTCAGTAATACTATAAGAATGTAAGCTTCAAAAAGTGGTGAATATTGTCTTTGGCTTTATTAACAAACTAGAGGCTCAGTGCACGAATTTGTGTGCAGGTGGGGTCCGACTGGGTGCCCTGATTGGGGGTGACCAGGGGTGGGGCCAGCGGGGGAGAGGGGACGCAGGAAGTTGGCCAGCCAACCCTGCCCCCTGGTGGAACTCCTGCTCCAGGGGACAGTTTGCATATTAGCCTTTTATTATATAGGAGGATGCTTGGCTCACTTCCCCTAGAACCGTGGTCGGCAAACTGTGGCTCATGAGCCACAGGCAGCTCTTTGGCCCCTCGAGTGTGGCTCTTCCTAAGCCTTAGGAGTACCCTAATTAAGTTAATAACAATGTACCTACATATATCGTTTAAGTTTAAAAAATTTGGCTCCCAAAAGAAATTTCAATCGTTGTAGTGTTGATATTTGGCTCTGTTGACTAATGAGTTTGCTGACCACTGCCCTAGAACGTAAGCTCCTCGGGGCAAGATCTTTGTTTTGTTTGCTGATAAATTTTAAGCTCCCAGAACTGTGCCTAGCACATAGTAGGCACTCAGTAAACCCTTGTTAATTGAATGAATGGTTCCTATTTATTGAGCACTTATTATGCAGGGCACTTTTGTGAATTATCTCATTCCATCCTCATTCCGATGAGGAAGGAATTGTATTTATTCCAATTTTTCCTGAGAGGAAACTGAGGCTTAATTGCCCAAGGTCACACAGTTGATACATAATAAAGCTAGGATTTGAGCCCTGATATGTTCAAGCCCTAAATACCCTCATTTACCACCTTTGAGCTTTGTCTACAGTGGTGCTTTGTGTAAAACTTTTCTGTAGGCTATAGTAGGTTTTCAGCAAATTCTCCAAGCAGGTAGCACAGTGTCTCAGACATGTTTGTGTTCACCAAATGTTTATTGAATTACAAAATGGGTGTGCTGCTCTGGCCAATGTGACTCAGTTGGTTGGAGCATCAGCCCTACACTGAAAGGGCGCCGGTTCAATTCCCCATTGGAGCACATGCCCTAGGTGGCAGGTTGGATCCCTAGTCCAGGCAACTGATCAATGTTCCTCTCCCACCTCTCTCTCTCTCTCTCTTTCTCTCTCTCTCTCTCTCTCTCTCTCTCTCTCACTCTCCCTCCCTCTCCCACTCTCTCTCTCTCTCTTATCTCCCTCTCCCTTTCTCTCTCTCTAAAATCAATAAAAACACATCCTCAAGTGAGGGTTAAAAAAAAAAAGAACTTTCTAAAAAAAAAAATGGGTGTGCTGTTTAGGAGGCAGCGTTTGGCAGTGAGTCCTTCTTGCACAATCAGTGATTCTGAGCACTGCCCTGATTGTTGCTGCAAATCTCGGCCCAGATGCTGCCTCCTCTAACCTTTGTTTCTTCGGCACCGTGTCGGATGAGGGATGGCCCTGGCTGACCCACCCGCCACCCTGACCCCAGCCCCGGCCATCCTTCCTCTCCTCTGCCTGTCTTCCTGCTGTGGGCGGCCTGATCACGCAGAGCACGTTAGGCCCCTCCCCGCTCTTCTCTTCTTGACCCCACACTCTGCTTGAACCTGACTGCTTCCCTGGTCATTCGTGACTGTCAGGGCAACATGACATTTATATAGATAATTGGGACGCAGTGCAGATTGTGATAAACACAGAGAGAGTCAGGAGGCACTGGAGGAGCTATGAAGAGGAAGAAATGGCTAGTGACATGATGAAGGAAGGGGAAGTGAATTAAGTTACTGTCTTTTTGATTCCAGTAAAAGCTAGGAGCCCAAAGGTTGGAATGCAACCCAACCTCAGGTAGAGATAGAAGTAGACGGAAAAACAGTCCAGGATCTGAGCAGCATTTTCTTTCCATGTCTTATCCTTGCTGTCTGTACATCTGTCTCATTCTGGTCTCTCTGGACCTCCTCTAGTCCACAGACCTCATTGTGGTGTGTGGCTACCAATGGCTACTGCGTTTATACTTGGCAAGACTATCTCTCTCAAAATCACAGAGTATGACTAACTGCTAGGCTGGCCACCTGAAACTAACACAAAATAATGTTGAATGCAAACTGTCGTTGAAAAATACAATTTAAAAAAATCACAATTCCCCAGGGAAATATACCTGATTGGCTCACTGCAAGTCAGGTGCCCTCCCCTGGTCCGATCACCTGCCACCAACAGAACAGGGTAATGCCAGGCGCTTATGGCTGCCAGACCCCCATTTCTGTCCAGGAGGAAGAAGCAGAAAGGACCATTGTAAGTTGAGCAGATGCTCCGAAAATGTCCACTATACTTGGTTCTCTTGTGAAAGAATTCTAGGTGTTTCCCACAAAACCAAACAAATTAAGAGGCTTCCTATCATGGAGACTGTTTTTTAAAGAACAAATTCATAAATATGAGTCACCCTAAATAACTCGGATGATGTTCCAATGGTCTTTCTACACAAATTGAAGGGCTAGGTTCCTGGCTTCAACCAGGTGCCTCACACACATCTCAATGGCCTGTGAGACCACAGCATGAAAGACAGCCAGGCTGGGCATGGCTCCCTCCTCCAGGTCTTAAACAAATGATACCCACCCCTCCCATCATCAGCCAGGGTTCTCTCCTCATTCTAATGAGCCCGGAGAACCAGGCCTGGGGAGACAGAACCCCTCCCTTTGAGGGCTGCACACCCCAACGAATTCCGAGAGAGCTAGCTTCGGCCACTGCTCCCTTCATGTGCTTTGAGGTCAGGAGAGGGGACTAGGATAGATCCCTCTTTCATTCTGATCTGGCCTTGTCCACTCGGTGCTCCATCAATCCATGGCTAGGTGGGGATCATTTATCTCAGGCCGAAGTGGGGACGCTGGAGTCAAGGTGCCCGGTTAGATCCGAAGCTGCGCCCTGCTCCATCCTTCCTGGACTTGGCCCTCAGCAGCGCGATGTCCCCTGGGGTTGGCCCCCAGAATGGGGGGTCAGGGTGCTGTTCTGGAGGACGGATGACTCTGTAACTCTCTCCTGGCGGCGGCTCCATGGCACCCCCACCTCCCCAGTGACGCCTCTCTGTCCTTCCAGGCTCTCTGGGCACGGCCGGCCGCGTGTGCAACCTGA
The DNA here is from genome assembly GCF_000327345.1 of Myotis davidii. Lineage (NCBI taxonomy): Eukaryota > Metazoa > Chordata > Mammalia > Chiroptera > Vespertilionidae > Myotis > Myotis davidii. The sequence continues at coordinate 569,709 of NW_006295385.1, read as the reverse complement.
CCTCCCGGGGCATGGACAGCTGCGAAGTCATGTGCTGCGGCAGAGGCTACGACACGTCCCGCGTCACGCGGATGACCAAGTGCGAGTGCAAGTTCCACTGGTGCTGTGCCGTGCGCTGCCAGGACTGCCTGGAGGCCCTGGACGTGCACACGTGCAAGGCCCCGAAGAGCGCCGACTGGGCGGCGCCCACATGACCCCAGTGGCGGTCGCCGTCCACCTTCCCTCCAAGGACTCCCCGGATCCACAGGGACACTGGGCCTTTGGATTCTCTCAGGAGGCGCGTGGCCTTGGTCTCCGCAGAAGCCTGTCCCGCCTGCCTGGGGTCCGGGACTGGGGCCACAGGCTGCAGGAGAGCGCGCCCCGCCATCTCTGCCGCCAGCTTTCTAGGCACCTCTCTTCCCTTTCATGACAGGCTGTTCCAGGGGGAGGGGTGTAGGCCCAGGTCACTGTCTCCACCCGCCAGATGATTCCTCTTCCCAGAGCCCTTGGCTCCTGGGAGAACCAGTGTCTCAAAGGAGCTTTCCCTGTGTTTCCCACAAATGCTCATGGAAATCCATGCTTCTCTCTGGAGGGTAACAGCAGGAAAGCAGGACCAACTGCCACTGAATTAGCTTCAATTTGTAAGACCAAGCAGGTCTTGTGCCCAACCCAGTGATGGTCACAGCCTCCAGGGGAAATCGGCAATTACCTGGAGAAGGGCGGCTTTCAATAAACGTCAGGGGTAGAATGCATTGGGAGCAGCAATAGCAGAAGCCTCAGAAAAGGACGGCCTTGCATGGCTGTCCCCTCAGCATAAAGAACTTGTGGGGAATGAGACCTCTTTCTCACGTAGGATCGGGAGAGTTGAGAAAACTGACAATCTGTCAGCATTCTGCAACTGTTGGGTGAAGCTGGAGGAAAAGAACGTAGTGAATAGAGTATCCAAAAATGTGTTTGTACAGATACGGAAAAGGGGAAGGGATCAGATTCCTACCTGGGATGATGCCTGTGACCTATGGGATTTTGTAACTAAATGGCTTTGAGAAGAACTTTTGGGGATGATAAGAGCAGGGAACCAAAATGCTGACCGAGAGGTTTCCAGAGCTAAGTCCTGCCCAGACAGCCTCTGCCGTAAGCGGGTGGTTGGCCACGTGTGCCGAGGAGTACCAGCTAGGACTCACCACCCTTCACATGCATTTTAGAGACCTGACATATGTAATTGTGTTCATTTGATGCTGACGAGATGACAAAATACCGTAGCCTAAAGCAAATGACACATAGTCTTACTTATAAAGTTAGTAACCCTGGTATGTTCTATGGCAAACAAATTGTAACTTGGAGACTGTATTTAAGAGGCCCAGCTATCATCATGGGAACATCAGTGTACAGGCTGTGGTTGGCTTCTGCCATAAGCTGAAAGATGACTACCTGGGGGAAACGGAGAGGCTGCCCATCCTGTTTTGAGTATTACATTAAAAAAAAGTGAAATATATGAAGGTCCTTCTCATCCCCTCCTATAATTTGGTTCTTGTTCAAAATGTGATCCCTTCACAGAGCTATGTTGAGTCACAGGATGCTTCCTTATATGCATCTGACGTCAAATTATTAATACTTGCTCAGTCTTTACTCCTTTGGCCTCCGGTTTCTCTATCCTCACTTCACAGCAGGACATGTAGACGGAGGCCTGTGGGGAACAGCCTGCTGGAGGACTTTGTCGTAGGGGATAGTCGCCTCCCAGCCCTCTTAACCATGACTGCATCCATGTCTTTTCCCTCCCCAGCAAGCCCCACAATTAGTTGTCTACTTTTTCCGAAGAGGCTCTTGCTCTTTTTATCCTATGGATTCAGAAGGGCAAGCGTGGAGTGTGACAGCAGCTACTCTGAGTTTAGTGGGGTCTGTGGGGAGTGGGAAGGCCAGGCAAGCGGGCTCAGGCCTAGTTGCACGGAAGCTTGCTATGAATGCCTCGCTGGGAGGGCAAAGGGACTTTCATGGAATCCCAAAGCCATTAGCCCTTCTTCCTGCTGGATGAACTGTGAAGTAAAAGATCCAGGGATGTATTCAGACATGGAAAGGAGCCTAGAGACATCTCAGCTGCCCTCAGTTTATATCTGGAAAACTGAGACCAGGGATCTGTGCCAGTATCAGCCCTTACTCCCGTGCTCCATCGCAAACAGGACCACACTCTGAGTATTCCAGAAAGTTAAGCACTTTATCTATTACATAAAACTAGCTTGTCTCAGGATCAACGCGGTAGATTCTAAATAATTTTAGCATCCAAAGGCAATGTTCCTGGGATGTTTAAATCTGACTTTCTTTTTATGCAGAAGTGCACCCTCCCTGACAAGGAGCAAGGGGATAAGGCATATCCATGTTCACGTCTGCCTAAATTGTCCTAATTTGTAAAGGAGGCTCTGCCAACCATCTGAAGCAGCAGCGGATGTGGCCATTGTGGAGGGCATAAGAGAGTGAAGTATTTTTATCTGCTCTTTCTGAAAGAGGAAATCTCCATTATTTGAAAAAAAAAAATGAGAGGGTTGTGGTGAAGATCATTTCAAATTCAGTTTTGTTAGGGTTTAGTGAGAATTGATATTCCTTGATTGAATACATGGAATCAACTACCCAAAACAAAATAAAAGATTCTATTCAGGTCAAATCCTCTTACGAATGACCTCCCAGTAAAATGTCTTTTTTATAAATTGACGTTTTTTTAGGCCCAAGATGATATCCATTAACTACATTCCACACAATAGGAGATCCTAATTCACTGAAGTGTCTTCAATAAAGATAAAAGTCTGCACGTGACTCTGAGACTTAGCAAATGGATTGTTCTCTTCCGTAGTTTGCCTCCCTGAATGAGTCTGTGGTGCAGACCGACCTGTCTTCTGTGAACACACTTGTCAAGTACATTGTAGATACAGCCCCCTGGACAGCCTCACGCTCTGAAAGCCTCGATGCCCTGCCTTCAGAGACCAGCTTACCTGCTCAGATGCCTTACGCTCAAGCACAAAAGCCCCCAGTGCAATTACCACACTCAGCTCTGGCTCTGTGCCCCTTGGGATGGGGAGCCTGGCATGTTATTAGACCACAGAAGATTCAGGATGGGTGTGGGAGGGGCATAGGGCACCCCAGAGCAATGACTATCTTCTACAAGTGTCGCCAGATTGAGATGAGCATCCGGGAAGCATCTATCAAATGGCAATGTACTCAGCGAGGAGGAGCCAGATGATGGGAAGGGGAGTGAGAGGGAAAGGGCGGGTAGCTGTTGGCAAGTGATCGGCTGACCACTTGTTGGTAATCTCCACCCTTCCTTCTGCTGTAGCCCCCCCCTCCTCCCCTCCCAGCACCTTCTTTGAGGCTCAGAGCCTCAGGCCCTTGCCCAGATCCTCTGTACCTATTGCGTGGCTCTGCTAAAGTCTGTGACATTCATTTTAAGAGATGTTTTCAATTGTCCCAACCATATTTCTTTTCATTGGAGTTACTATGTAGCTTGAAAATGTCACATTTCTTTTTCAAAGACGATAGCTTTAAAGTCAGAAAATCTACCTTCACATTGAGATTTCTCAATCGTATTAACTTACTGAGACTCTTACCTCAGCTCCATGAGACCTACAGTACGGACTTCCTCTCTCCAAGGCAGCCAACATGATTGTGCATGCACTTGCGCTTGATGGCATTTTCAGGCCAGGATTTTGTTATTACTTCTCATTTACTAAAGGCTGGCCCAGGGCTGGTGTTTTCTCACTCAGCTGAAGAACATTCATCTCCCCTCTTGCTCGCTCTCAACATAAAGGCTCAGAGAGGCACCCAATGGACCAGAACCATTCTTTTGTATTTGTTTACTGTACTTCAACCTGGCTTTTCTTATCTTAAGAGCAAGAGTTGTGCTCTTAACCAATAGATCTCCCTGGTTCCAAAACCGGTGAATTGCTTGTCAGGT
>NW_006295385.1:540242-565742 GCF_000327345.1 Myotis davidii | reverse complement strand
AGCGGTGCACGGTGGGAGCTGACAGCTGCGGCGTGCTGATCCTGACCTTCCCTCGGCAGAGAAATTTTCAGTCAGCCGTGAGAATGTTCTTTACATTTTTCTGGGGATCAGCGAGTTGACAGGTGGTTTGCAAAGCCCAACATGATCCTTGTTTTTCTAAACCAGCTCTAGGGTTTTCCCCCCTGATATTCACGTGGACTCCTGTTTAACCAAACCTCCCACTTCCACAAGCTAATAAAAGTGTCACGCAGATTGTTACAAAGAACTATTGTTATTTACAAGTCTACATGTTCTGTGAAATCAAAACATAATAAAGTGACTTTTCAGTGTTGACTTTGTTGTTTGAATCTTGTGATGTCTTGCCAAAGCCTCTGGTGAAAAGAAATCCCTGCAGGTTCTGGGAATCATCCCCTTGTCTTTCTCAGGATCACACTCAACACAACTTGATCAAGGGGTGTCTTTCAAGTTTGTAAAGGTTTTCAGGGAAGACCAATGACCTATCTTACTGCTAACTAGTCTAGTGCGTGAGTGGGTAAGACATTTAGTGGATCGAAAAATTATTCCAGGTTTCCACCCTGTGTCCCCCTGTGGTTATCATGCAAGGGCCTGCGCCCTCTTGGTGCCAGTATGCTTTGGCAGTGCTTGTAAGTCTCCACAGCAGCCAGACCCATCCCCCAGGACTTCTCTGAATCATTGCTTTCCATGTATATGCTTGCTCTGGTCTGAAATGATAGTTTCAGCTTGATTAAAAACATACAAAACCCCTCTCTTTTTTTTTTGAGATCTGTGAATTCTGATTGTGTATGCTGCTTATATGCATGCAGTGAAAGCTCAGAATATGGCAATAAAACCTCCCCAGTAAAGAAAATCCATCCCCATTTTCTCCTCCCTGGTGAACTGTTTTGGGGTCGACCTAACTAAGCAAGGTGCTTACTCTGCACTGTAAGCACCCCACGGTGGCTCCACAGTCAGACTGCTCACTCTCTCTAGGATTCCATTGTTCTTTCCATGCTCAGATGGTCTGAAGAAGAGGTGGTGTCCCCTGTGTCTGTCTGTGTGTTTGCAAAGGGCACTTCCCCCAAACATTTCTACCTGAACATTGTCAATGACATTTCCCTGTTACCTAGCCCTTTGTGTAAGAGGGCTGTGCTGCTCCTTGTAGGATCTGTAGAAGCTACCCTGGCCCCTACCCATTAGATGCCAGAAGCAATTCCCCTGCTCCCCAGTTGTGACAACCAAACGTGCCCCCAGACATTGCCAAATGTCCCTGGTGAGGGAAGGAGGTAGCAAAGGTTGAGTGAAACTGCCATTTTCAGTTAGAAATGCCTCACTGGGAATATTAGTTTAATGGGATGAGTTCTCAGTATGAGTGTATCTGACCAGTTGGGAAGGAATCTTTTGGAAAAGACATAGTATTAGAACCCCTCACATCGTGGGCAAATGAGACAGGCTGAGACTTAAATCTTACTTAGGCTGCACTGTGCATCCCCGGAAGGAGGAAAGTTTAGCAAAGGGAAACAATAATGTGGTTTTAGGAGCTGGCAGCAGAATTCTCCTTAGGAACTCCCCAGTTTCACAACACTCAGAAGGAAAAACAAGCCCAAGATACAGCCTGGAAGGCGGAGGAGTGAGAATGCTCTAGCTCTGCCTAATATAGTTGAGTAATTTTTAGTTTCTCAGGAGAGAAAGGAGGGTGATAACAAAGATAGAACACTGCAAGATGGAGGAAGTCTGAGTTGAAAGCAAAGAGACAGAATTTCCAGTTTAAGGTGGGGTAGGAGATTATCTGGAGGGCTGTTCATGGAAAGAACCCCCAACACACACACACACACACACACACACACACACACACACACACACGGCCAGATGTCCCTATCCCAGGTAACACTCGCCTTGTATGGGTGATATTTTAGTGGCAGGAAGGAATTAGGGTGCTGTCCAGCATGTGCCAACGAAGGTGGGAAGGGGCAGCACAGGCTGGATGCAAGACGGGGCAGAGTGCAGAAAGAAAGAAGCCTGGGCAATTGGCCAAATAAAGAGTAACCCCAAGGGCTGAAGAATTTGGGGTGGATAACTGGCTGAAAGGACAAAGAAAGCCTGTCTTCTTTTACTTGATGGATTTTCATGGGCCAAACCAATCACTTTCATTGCCCATAGAAGTGAAGAGCAGATGAGAACCACTTGGATGAATAACTGACTGTCTGTTCCTCATGCTACTATGTACTTCTAGATAGTAGAGCAGGACTGACATCCAACCAACATGATCAACTGACCAGACTGCTTTTGGACCCTTGATTTTTTAATGTCCAAGTAGTGACTGGCCCCGTGAAAGCCTCTGTGCTTGAGTCACAGGCTCTGGGTTTCCCCAGGCCGTCTACCCAATCCTATGGTAATAGGATTGCAGTCTTTCCTACATTCCACAAATGAGAGGACTCACATTACTGCCCGTAAACCCAATTCAAATCATAAATGATGAAGATGCATCCAGGATCTGCTTAGTTGGGTTGCTCACACTGGTTACTTCAGCAGAGGCTGGGAAGCTTGGCAAACCCATCTGTAACTGTGTAGGCGCTTCCTGGAGGTCATACACCAGCTGAATAGCAGGAAACACAGAAAATGAAATCTGAATTGGAGCCTCTAAAAGCCTATCTACCCATGTAAACTTTGTTATCTGCCTTTCGAGCATTATTTTCCAATAGTAATGATGGCTTAATGAAGGACCTTGAATTCTGAATTGTCATCATGAAGTCATGCTTAATCGAGACAAATATTCTCAGCGTAATAATACAACTAGAAGGAGCAAGGATTAATTTCCCTGTATGTTGCTGTAACTATAAACAATATCTCATCCTCTCAGCAACTCTCATATAGCATGATTGAAATCCAGTTGGTTGAATAAATAACTCTATCTCTTCCCTCATCTTATATAATAAAAGGCTAATATGCAAATTGTCCCCTCAACTGGGAGTTCAACCAGAGGGCGGGGTTGGCTGGCCAACCACCCATGTCTCCCACACACGCCCCCTGCTGGCCCGGCCTGATCAGCCAATTTGGGGTGGGCCAGCCGGACCACACCTGTGCACGAATTCATGCACTGGGCCTCTAGTGAAATAATAAGCACTAGTGTTTTTTTAAGTGTTGCCACCAGCCCTTGCAGATTTTATTAGAATCATGATTCACAGATGAGAAAGTTCCCTATTCTACAAGATTTGGTAACTGGAGTAAGAATTACTCAGTTGACTGTCTATACAGACAAATGCATTTGACTTCTTCTGGTTATTAACCATTCATTCACTGGGATTGTTTTCTTTTTTTCTGAACTGACTGAATAATTGGGTCAAGATGATCCCTCTGGTTTGCCTTTATAGACATATTATTAAACAGTTTCTGAAACTTATGTTGTTCTGTCATATGGATGTGGAACTTCAGCAGAGCAGTGAGGTTCCGTGACACTTCCAGGATCCAGAGAGTGAGGATTCATGGAATCAGAATGTCACATCTGGAAGGAACAATGCACATTAAGTTATTCCAACCTCACATTTGATTCATGGGAAAACAAAAAGAAATTTTATAGTTTGGACTCTGATGTAAGCAGGCACTGAATCATCTTCAGGGAAGAACAGTCATTATTCACCCAATCAGTCTGTATTGAACATCTCCTGTGAGTCAGCTGCTGTGCTACATCCTGGAAATGTAGCAGTGAGTAAGACAAGTGCCCTTGCTCAGAGCCTCTGGGAGGGCAGGCATGGAGCATGCACACTCTTACTTTACAAGCCCTTTCACATGCATGATGGAAATTAATCCTTAGAACCATCCTTAGATATAAATGTAATTATCCTCTTTTTTGAAATGAGGCAAGTTTCAGAAAGATTTAGTAATTTGCCCAAGGTCATAAAAAGACTCATAAGAGAGAGCTTGGGCTCAAATATCGATCTCCTAGCTCTCATTCCAGTGTCCTTTCCAGTATACCGGAGATCCGCCTGATTAAAACTCCGTGAGAAGTGTTCTTCCCAATGGGCTGTTGAAAATTACTTCGCTGGTTTCATGACCATATCCCCCAAATATAAACGAGGACCGGTGCACCACAAGGAAATTTCTGGGATTTCTGGGATTTCTGGTTTCATTTATGTGCATCCCAGACAGCAAGTTATATGTAGGGACACAGTTAACAAAGTCCTACCAGGGAGCAAGAGACTTGTAGTTATGCAGGTAACAATGTACTTTTATTTAAAATACATTAGTTTTGAGATTCTCCTAGAAAATCTGACATACCTCATCATAAATCTACTTTGTCATGTGTTGATCCAATACACAATGAAGATGGTTCAAAAATATTCTGTATCAACTCAGACATGTCATGAATCGTGACTTATTTATTAAGAGTTTTCCCCAAACTCTTACCTAATGTTTGATTACCCAGATTGAATTAACATGTCAATAATTTTAAAAAATATTTTTCATACATCTTGCCCTCTTACCCATGTTAACCATGAGTGGGTGGGGGGAAGACACCTACTAAGAAAGGCTCCTGGTGACTAACTGGGCTCACATTTAAAAAGCAGAGCCCAGCAGGCATTTCTGCATAGGGGTCTCTCAGGCCAACTGCACTTCCTGGAGAGACCACTGTGCTAAACTGCAGGCCTGCACTGTGTTCCCCTCTGAACCAGCCCTTATAAAGGTTTCCTGGAACTATTTCAACCAATAGGATTGAGGCTTTCCCTATCCAATCAGAATGCACAGCTCCCCCTCCAGCCCCCCATAGTGCCCTTTGTACCAATCAAACTTCCCAGATTCAGAGCCTTCATTTGCATGAGGATGGAGGGGTCTTCTGTCCACATAAGCCAGTTCCCCTGGCTAGGGAAGCATGCTTTCCCTGACCAGGAAGTAGGCCAGCATAGAGCTGCTTAGCTAGAGAGGGACCCTGAAGAGGGGCCTGGCACACCTGCAGGAGCTGTGTGGCTGGAGAAGAGCCACCTCACAACTGAGCTAGTCTCCACAGCGGTGCTGTCCTCACAGCCATGCTGTATCACTGTTGAGCTCTGTACTGAGTAAAGTTTCCTTCTGCACTACACCCCACATTGAGACTTCCTGTTGGCATTGGATTGGCACCAATGACCATTGGTTAACACCGGGAAGAAGAGACAGTAAAAATTTTCTTAGCAATGATGCCAAAGAATTATTTATTTCAGAATTGTATTCAAATGTAACCATATATTTAAAAATATTTTTAAGGTATAAAATATATATAAGTATGATATGAGCATCTATTAGCAATAATATTTTCACCTTGTTTAACATGAGGTATGCTGGGTCTTTCTCTCCATAAAGCAAACTGCGAAGATTTGTATAATCCTAGATTATTAGATACTATTTGTAGGAGTGACAGGTGACCTCTCCTCTATATTCTGATCTAGAAACAGCCCAGCGGGATTGGAACAATTCATGTTGCTGTCACTGACCGTCAGTTGATCTCTAATGGACTGCTCACTTAGTCCAGCCTTGTGGTTATGATTGTTTGTGATGGTGGCCAAATCAGCAAAACAAACGTCTCTTCAGAATGTAAGGAACCAAAGACAAGTCCTTACATGAATAGCTGATGTGTGTAAAAAAGTGAAAGAGAAACTTTGTCTAAAGGGAATCTTAAGTGACAAGTCAGGGGAGACGGTGGAGAATTTTTATTACAATTACTCTAGAAGTATGTGGAATAGATTTACACCCATGTTTATTCATGAGGAAAAAACTGCCCCCAGATACGCATTTTAATTTGTGAGAAAGCTGCTAGGAAATGTAAGATCATGGAGAAGATGGCCCTTAAAATAAATAAATATAATCGAGGGGGAATGTAATCCTGCCTAAAATGTAATTCATTCTTTTGGAGCAATAGAGTGAGATTATGTCCAAAAGCAATTTTCCTACTTCATGGACATGTAAACATTTTTCCTTATAACTACTACATCGGAATCAGATCTATGGGTAGATTATATTACCAACTATGGCTGGGTGGGGAACAATTCACCCACAAATGTCATTTTCTTTTTATGGTCCTTAAATGGGGACCCTCATCAATGCTACCTAGAGATTAAGAAACTATTTTAGGAAATTTTCTTTTAAAGTGAGTGAATATTATTCAGTTTTACTCCTTAATCCAACAATTATTTTATACAACAAACACCTGGCACAATTTTTCATCTATCAAATTTTTTTCCCTGGATTGGAGAAACAGCATTGAATAAGGTAAATGAAACAAATGAGACTTCTATTTCTGGTAATATGGCAGACTAAATATCCACAAAAGAAGCAAAATCCCTACAAGTTTGACATTGGGTAGAATAAGCATTATTTGATATGTATAAGTGAACTCTTTCTACCTCTACCCTCAAATGCAGAAAAGCTCTAAAGGCCAAAAATGAAGAGGAAGCTGAAAACTCGAGCTTTGGTAATCTTCCTTTCTTGAAGATTGGTTTCTCAAGGCCCTCTCAGTGCAGAAAACAAGGTCTTGGCTTTGTTACAGTGAAGGATTGGAATAAGGAAGCACCACTCCATCCCTTCCCACAGAAAGCCGGAACCTACATTTAATAAAGCAAAAATCTGAGCACCAGCACATGGAATAAACTGGGAACTAGTTTGTTATGAAATGGGATTAGGGTAGGGAAAAGTTAATTAATGAATTAGTTAATTAATTAGAATACATTTACAGCTCTGACCATTTACAGCTACCAGCCTCTCCTCACCTTAGCTTGATGTTAGAATTACATAATTTCTATGCTTCAGAAATTGTGTACCCAGGAAAATAACGTTAAAAAAAAGTAGCCTCAACAAAACAAAACATGACAGTTCTAGATTGAGGTGCCAGGCAGATGCAAGAAAAAAACCACTTTGAGGGTCACATTTTTAACCAGGCTGCAAGGAATTTCACAGACAAAGCTTCACCAAACCTGAGTTCATAATCTACAGTTACAAAACACACCAAAAAGTAAGCCATCAAGACTGAGCATTACAGGAAAAACAAACCATAAATTTAGACTCCCAAGAATAGCAGATGGTACAATGATTATTCATAGACAATAAAACAGATCTGCGAGGCATGAAAAAAGAAAATTTTAAATGGGATAATAAACATGAATAAGATGTTTAATATTTAAAGGCAAAAATTAAGCTAAAAGATATTTGAAAAAATAAAAAGTACATCCATACATAAAAAATATAACCACTGATACTGCAAACTTAGTGAGTTTCTGCCTGTGGCCACAGCAGAGGAAACAATGTTAACGTCTTTTCTCCTGCTGCCATTGTGTCTAATTCAAAGTTGCCCAAAGAGCTGCAGGAACTCTTCATCAAAGGTCTGAACTTTAAGATAACCAACCAGAGACTGGGGAGCCATTTTCAGCCAGGGGAACTCTCACAGACCTTGTGGTAATGAAAGATCCAAACACCAAGCGTTCCAGTTCTGAGTCCGTCACGTATGCCACTGTGGTGCAAGCAGACATCGCCATGGATGCAAGGCCACGTGAGGCAAATGGCAGCGTTTGGAACCAAAGGTGGCGTCTGAAGAGAAGGTGTCAAAGGCCAGGGGCCCAGCTGCCTATGTAACAGTGGCATTAAATGAGACACGGAGGAACATCATGGAAGGGACTTTGAGCAGTACAGGAAGACTGCGGTGATTGAAATTATTAATGACTAAGGCAATGACTAGAACAGAGGTTTTGCTTTTATCACCCTTGGTCACCGTGACAACCCCATGGTAAGACTGTCATTCAGAAATACTGTGCCACGAACAGCCGTCACTGTGAAATAAGGAGAACCCTCGATAAGCAAGAGCAGGCGAGAGTCTCATCCAAAAGTGGTTCTGAAAACTCACAGTGGTTTGCAGAGGCAGTTTTAGAGGGAGTGACAACTTGAGTTATGAAGGAAACTTCAGTGAGCGTGATGGCTTTGGTGGCAGCCATGGTGTTGATGGGTATAGTGAGTTGAGTAACGATGGAAGCAGTTTTGGAGGTAGTGGAAGCTGCAGCTTTGGAAATTACAATATTCAATCTTCAAATGCTGGACTCAGGAAGGGAGAAAATTTTGGAAGCAGAAGCTCTGTTTTTTTATGGTGGTATAGGTCAGTACTTTTGCCAAACCCCCAAATCAAGGTGGTTATGGGTGTTTCAGTAACACCAGTAAATATGGCAGTGGCAGAAGATTTTAATTATGTCCAAGAAAGAAAGAAAGAAAAAAAAAACCTACCAGAAGAGGAGAGACAGAGAAGTGACAGAAAAACTACAAGTTACAACAGGTTTCCAAACAGTGGCAAAACCTAACTGCTACAGCAGATATATGTTAGAAAATACTCCTATGGCTCCCACAAAAATAAGGAGTATTTATTACTAATTATAAAACAGGTATTTTATTTTCTGTTCTGTGGAAAGCGCAAAGCAGGCCCACAAAAAAAATTAATATAGGGTTTTTTTTTTGGTTCACTTGTTGTTGATTGCTAAATGTAATAATGTGATCATGAAGCTGATTAAATGTATTTTAAAAAAACTCAGTGGTGCACAGAAAAGTAGATACAACTAAAGAGGTTAGTGAAGTGAAATATAGATTTTAAAAAATTACTCAGAATGCTGCCCAAGATATAAGGAAATGGAAAATATGAAAGGAGATAAAAGAGATGGAAGGCAGAATGAAAGAAGAGAAAAAATGAGAAAGATGAGCATTTCCCAGACTGGATGAAAAATAGAAACTTTCAGATTTAAGAAGCAGACATTCCAATTGGGATAAAGAAAATAAATACACACCCAAACATATTGCATACAGAGTACAGACTAAAAGAAAAAAAGAAGTTATCAAAAGTAGACTTTTCCAAAGCAATGATAGAAAGAAGAAGGTAATGGGATAATATTTTTTAAAACCCTGAAAGAAAATATCAATCTATAACTGTATTCATCTGAACAAGGTAAAATAAAGACATTTTAGCGGGATTTCAAGATGATGGTGGAGAGATATCAAGTTATACCACAAAGCCACCGTAATCAAAACAGCCTGGTACTGGCACAAGAACAGGCATATAGATCAATGGAACAGAACAGAAAAGCAAGAAATCAACCCAAGTCATTATGCTCAATTAATATTTGACAAAGGAGGCAAGAGCATACAATGAAGTCAAGACAGTCTCTTCAATAAATGGAGTTGGGTAAATTGGACAGAAACATGCAGATACAATGAAACTAGATCACCAACTTACACCGTACACAAGAATAAACTCAAAATGGATAAAAGTCCTAAATCTAAGTTGGGAAACCATAAAAATCCTAGAAGAAAGCATAGGCAGCAAAATCTCAGACATCTCAAATAGCAATATGTTTATGGATACATCTCTTAGGGCAAAGGAAACTAAGGATAAAATAAACAAATGGAACTACATCAAAATAAAAAGCCTCTGCACAGCAAAAGAAACCATCAACAAAATGGTAAAGGAGCCCACTATATGGGAACATATTTGGCAATGATACATCTGATAAAGCGTTAATATCCAAAATATATAAGAACTCATACAACTTAACAAAAGGAAGAGAATCCAGTTTAAAAATGGACAAAGGACCTAAATAGACACTTCTCAAAGTGGACATACACAAGACCAAGAAACATACAATGCTCAAAGTCACTGATCATCAGAGTGATGCAAATTAAAATGACAATGAGATATTACCTCATACCTGTCAGAATGTCTACCATCAACAAATCAACAAATGACAAGTGCTGGTGAGGATGTGGAGAAAAAGGAACCCTAGTACACTGCTGGTGGGAATGCAGACTGGTGCAGCCATTATGGAAAACAGTATGGAGTTTCCTCAAAAAATTAAATATGGAACTGCCAGTTGATCCAATGATCCCACTTCTAGGAAAATATCCTAAGAAATCAGGACATGTGTGGGATACAAATGTTTCTCTCTCTCTCTCTCTCTCTCTCTCTCTCTCTCTCTCTCTCTCTCTCTCTTAAAAATCAATGGGGAAAAAGTATCCTTGCATGAAGATTAACAACAACAAAAAAAATACAGAAGATCAGTGAAACCAAGTGTAGGTTCTTTGAAAAGGTTAGCAAGATTGGTGAACCTTTAGCTAGAATCACCAAGAAATTAACAGAGAGAACCCATATAAATAAAGTCAGAAATGAAAAAGGTGAAGTAACAACTGACGTCACAGAAATGCAAAGGATGATAACAAAATAGCATGAACAACATATGGCAACAAGTTGGACAACCTGGGCCAAATGGACAAATTCCTAGAAATATACAATCTTCCAAAACTCAATCAGGAAGAATCAGAAAACCTGAATAGATCAAAAACAACTAACGAAATTGAAGCAGTAATTTTAAAAAAACAACTTTCAGCAAACAAAAGTCCTGGTCTGCATGGCTTCACAGGGGAGTTTTACCAAACATTCAAAGAATTAACACCTATCCTTCTCAAACTATTCCAAAGAATTCAAGAGAAGGAAAGACTTCCACTCTTTTTATGAGGCCAGTGTTATCATAATTCCAAAACCAGGTAAAGACACTAGAACAAATGAAAATTATAGGCCAATATCCCTGATGAACATAGATGCCAAAATCCTCAACAAAATAGTAGCAAACTGAATCCAGCAATACATTAAAAAACTCATATGCCATGACCAACTGGAATTTATTTATGGGATGCAAAGCTGGTATAATTTCCACAAACCAATAAATATGATACATCACACAAACAAAATGAAAGATAAAAATCACACAATTATATTAATAGATGCAGACAAAGCATTCAATAAAATCCAACACCCATTTATGGTAAAAAACTTTCAGCAGAGATATCATACTCAATGGGCAAAAACTAAAAACATCTCCCTTAAGATCCGGAAAAAGACAGGGATGTCCACTCTTGCCAATCTTATTCAACACAGTACCAGATGTCTTAGCCACAGCAATCAGACAAGAAGAAATAAAGGCATCCAGAATGGAAAGGAGAAAGTAAAATTGTCATTATTCACAGAGGACATGGCACTGTACATAGAAAACCCCTAAAGTCTCCACCAAAAAATTAGTAAGTCTAATAAATGAATTCAGCAAAATAGCACAATACAAAATTAAATTTAAAAATTGGTGGCATTTTTATACACCAACTAGAGGCCCAGTGCAGAAATTCGTGGATCGGTAGTTCCCTAGGCCTGGCCAGCAATCAGGGCCAATTGGGGCCTTCCTTCCCCCAGCTGCCGGCTGCCAGCCAGGACCTTCCTTCGTTCCGCACTACCCCCTGATGGTCAGCGCATGTCATAGCAAGTGATCGAACTCATGGTCGGTAGAACTCCCAAGGGGACAATTTGCATATTAGCCTTTTATTATATAGGACAACGCTCTCAGAAAGAGAAACCAAGAAAACAATCCCATTTACTATTGCAACAACAACAAAAAATACCTAGAATAAACTTAACCAAGAAAGTAAAAAGCTGATACCCAGAAAACCATAGGACACTGAATAAAGGAATAGAAGAATATGCAAACAAGTGGAAGTATAAACCATGTACATGGATTGGAAGAATTAACATAATTAAAATGTCCATACTACCCAAAGCAATCCATGGATTCAATATAATTCTTATCAAGATACCAATGGTGTATTTCACAGACTTAGAACAAATATTCCAAAAATTTATATGGAACCACAAAAGACCATGAATAGGTACAGCAATCTTGAGACAGAAGAACAAAGTTGGAGAAAACAATGCTACCTGATATCAAAATATATTACTAGGCCATAGTAATAAAAATAGTATGGTAATGGCATAAAAACAGACATATAGTCAATGGAAAAGAATAGAGAGCCCAGAAATAAATCTATACCATTATAGTCAATTAATATTTGACAAAGGAGGCAAAAACCTAATGGGATGAAAACAGTCCATTCAATAAATGGAGTTTGGAATATTGTCAGATATATGCAAGAAAATGAACCTAAACCACCTTCTTACACTATACACAAGAATGAACTCAAAATGGATTAAGGACTTAAATGTTAGACTCAAAACCATAAAAATCCTAGAAGAAAACATAAGCAGTAAAATGTTGGACGTTTCTCATAGCAATGTTTTTTTCTGATATATCTTCTTGGGCAAGAGAAACAAACAAACAAAAATAAACAAATGGGACTACATCAAACTGAAAAGCTTTTGCACAGCAAAGGAAATTATGAACAAAACAAAAAGATAACCCATTGACCGGGAGAACATATTTGCCAATGATATATCTGATAAGGGGTTAATATCCAAATTTATAAGGAACTTATAAAACTCAACACCAAAAACAGACAAACAATTCAGTTAAAAAATGAACAAAGGACCTAACTTTTCACTTCCCCAAAGGTGGCCAATGACATATGAAAATATGCTCAACGTCACTAATGAGAGATGCAAATTAAAACCACAATGAGATATCACCTCACACCTTTCAGATGGCGATCATCAATAAATCAACAAATAGCAAGCGTCGGTGAGATGTGGGGGAAAAAAACCCTTGCTCAGTGTTGATGGGAATGCAGACTGGTGCAGCCACTATGGAAAACAGTATAGAGTTACCTCAAAAAATTAAAAATGGAACTGCTGTTTGACCCAGTGGTTCCACTTCTGGGAATTTAACCAAAGAAAGCTGAAACACTAATTCAAAAGAATATGTACATCCTTACGTTCATTGCAGCATTATTTACAATAGGCAAGATTTGGAGGCAGCCCAGTGTCCATCAGTATATGAGAAGATAAAAAAGCTGTGATACATTTACACAGTGGAACACTACTCAGCCATAATAAAGAAGGAAACCTTGCCTGGCCAGTGTTGCTCAATGGTTCAGCATCGACCTATGAACAAGGAGGTCACACTTCAGTTCTGGGTTGTAAGCTTGATCCCCAGTAGGGGATGTGTAGGAGGCAGCCAATCAATGATTCTCTCTCATCATTGAGGTTTCTCTCTCTCTCTCCCTCTCTGAAATAACAAAATATTTTTAAAAAAGAAGAAATTCTTACCTTTTGTCACAGCATGGATGGACCTGGAGAGCATTGTAGTAAGTGAAATAAGCCAGTCAGAGAATTACAAGTATCATATGATTTCACTCACATGTGACATCTAATGATGAAAATGAACTACCAAGCAAAATAGAGACAGACTTGTAGATAGAGAGCAGGCTGACAGCTATCAGTGGGTGCAGTTTGGGTGGTGGTGGTGTGTGTGTGTGTGTGTGTGTGTGGAGGGGGGTGGAGGGATTGAACAAAGAAGAAAAAAGGAGACAAAACGCGTGGTCTCAGAGAACAGTGTGGTGATTTCCAGGGAGAGGTGGGATGGGGAAGGAGGATGAGAGTATAGTCCAGATAAATGGTGGTGGAAGACTTGCTTGGGGTAGTGAATACACAATACAGTGTACAAATGATGTGTTGCTCCTAAAACTTGTATAATTTTGTTAACCAGTGTCATCCCAATAAATTTAATAATAAGGAAAATAAAAACAAATGAAAAATATTTAACCATTCATTTATGGCAGCGGTTCTCAACCTGTGGATCGCCAACCTGTGGATCGTGACCCCTTTGGGGGGTTGAAGGACCTTTTCACAGGAGTCACCTAAGACCATCGGAAAACACATATATAATTACATATTGTTTTTGTGATTAATCACTATGCTTTAATTATGTTCAATTTGTAACAATGAAAATACATCCTGCATATCAGATATTTACATGATGATTCATAACAGTAGCAAAATTATAGTTATGAAGTAGCAACGAAAATAATTTTATGTTTGGGGGCCACCACAACATGAGGAACTGTATTAAAGGGTCTCGGCATTAGGAAGGTTGAGAACCACTGATTTAAGGCAATAAAAAGGTGACTTGAGTCCCAGCTGGTTTTGCTCAGTGGTTGGAGTGTTGCCCCTTGTACTGAGGGTCCTGGGTTCAATTCTGGTCAAGGGCATGCACCTCGGTTGCAGGCTTAATCCCCAGCCCCAATCTGGGCACATGCAGGAGGCAACTAATTGATGTGTCTCTCTCACATCGATTTTTCTCTCTCTCTCTGTCTCTCCCCTTCCCTTCCACTCTCTCTAAAAATCAATAGAAAAATATCCTTGGGTGAGGATTAACCAAAAAAGGGGCGGGGGATGAAGGTGGGGAGACTTGAAAGGGAAACAGTAGAGAAAGAAATGAAAAACAAATGTAAAAACCTGGAGGAGATTGGAGTGAGGAGAGTTAGAGTACTGGTAGAAGGAGAAAGATTTGGGAGAAGAAAATGAAGATTAGGAGCTAATGGAAACTTAATTAAATATTTTAAACTAGAGGCCCAATGCATGAAAATTTGCACAAGAGTAGGCTTTCCTTCCCCCAGCTGCCGGCACTGACTTCCCTCCTCCAGCCGCCTGCAGCCACCCAGAACCCGGGCTGGCTTCCCTCCAGCCCCAGCTTTGTTGGAAGGACGTCCAGAATGACGTCTGGAAGACATCAGTCTAATTAGCATATTACCCTTTTATTATTATAGATGGCATTGAGGGCCCAGCAGAGAGGACAGAGAGAGAATGACATGCTTGAATGAGTAGAGGCTGAGCAGCAGAAGCAGGTGTTTGCAATAAGCAAAACTTGAAGATTGACAAAGTGAGTGCAGTGTAGATGAAGGGACAAGAGACTCTGCATGCTGGCCATGCAGCATTTCAAGGGCCAACCCTGGATTCTGACTGACGTGGTAAGGAAACCCGAAGACAGCTGGGATCCTATGAGATTAGAAAAGATTAAAGACAAAGGGTTTCAATGAATCTTAAGAGAATGAGAAACTAAAGGGCAAGAATAGGAGCCTAAGAAATTGTCCTCAATGCAAGGAAAATTATGACATCAGGCTTTGGAAATAAGGCTGTATAAGGAGATGAGTTCATGGTTTGGCTTTGGGAGTAGAGCTCAAAAATCAAAACAGAATGAGATTATGGCCAGGAAAGTATTTCCTAAGCTGTAAAATACTAATCCTTTTTTATATATTGTTTTCATTATTTTTGGAATAGATGTGTTGAGGAACTCTAGGGCTTACCTGGTGCATGAATTATCCCTGTGGACACTGAGGTTGCCCAAGATGATAGCAAGGGAAGGAAGGGCTAGGGAACTTTCTATGTTTATTAGGGAACAAGATACCAGTGGATGACAGGGAAGAGAATAGTCCATCCTCATGTTGGACATGGACCTAAATAGAAGGTTGGTTTGTTTTAAAAAGGCTTTGTCCTAGCTGGTTTGGCTCAGTGGATAGAGCATCAGCCTGCAGACTAAAGAGTCCGGGGTTTGATTCCAGTCAAGGGCACATATCTGGGTTGGTGGACTTGATCCCCAGTCAGGGGTGTGCAGGATGCAGCCAATCAATGATTCTCCCTCATTATTGATGTTTCTCTCTCTCTCTCTTTTCCTCTCTGAAATCAATAACAATATATATATTTTAAAAAGGTGTAGCAGAATCATCTGGGAAACAGCACTGTGGGATGAGAGAAATACTCCCTGGGCAAGGGGGAAAAATCTCCACTTGATAGATGTTGAAGGCAATATAATCATCAAGAATGTTCAAGAAAGACTCTTTTGATGGCAACAAACAGAAATCCACTCAAAATAGCAACACACACACACACACAGACAGCAGGTCACTTTAAGAATACAGAGCTCTGACAGAATTTCTGGACGGGGAGCAAAGTTCAGCTGGACTTCAAATGAACTGGCATTTGTTTCTAGAAAGACGTTGGAGACTAAGGCAGCTACTCTTCACTTTTCACTCATGCTGATGGCCCCTCTGCTTTTCCCTGTAGTTCAGCTTTCTCTTCCTCTTTCTTAGCCTCTTTCACGTCTTAAATTTCACGTGGCCCAACATGATTGCTGACTCCAACTCTTCCTCATAACCTCACACTCTCACACCCTGTCCCTCTCTCTTCCCAGGTTCAGCAAGAGAAAGAAATGAATTCCTTCTCACCAGGCATGTCAAGGGACTCTTGCCCGCTCTGGATTGGCTGCGTAGAGGTCAGGTGTCTCTTTTCCTGGGAAGCATCCTAGGGGTCAGGTCCACTCGGCAGGAGCAGAATGGAAATGTTGGGCGTGTGTAGCTGAAGAGGAAAGTCAAGACTTCATTAATCCAGAGGTGGAGGGGATATGGGAAGTCACTTAAGAAATCCAGAGTGAAAAAGACCCAAGAGAAGTTTGGCAGAGGACAGAGAGCCCAGGAAGAGGATGAAGGTTTGGGTGGCAGGGGCTACACCTTGGGTGGCCATGGGAGATCAAGGAGGCAGGAGTTGGACTACAGACAAGAAGGACAGGGTGAGGCTGCAAGAACACTGTGTGGGATACTAGACCACCTTAGCCCCGAGGCTGCATTCCCAGCCTAGAGGGAACCAACTGGCTCACCCCAGGGCAAGAGTCCTCCAGCTGAGCAAGAAGCTAGGATGGCTGGAGTAGTCTGGCCTTTCAAAATGTTCCTCTTACACGTAGAGGAGAAAGGATGCTGGGTAGAGCAGCAACCCTCTGTCGGAGCACTTACTCTTCGATCCTGCTCCACTACGCCAATTGTTGGAGCACAGGTACTCGGACGCTGGGGATTAGATGAAGACATGAGAAGTTGCAGGCATATACTTTATTGTAGACCATGTAGCCATTGCTACTACAGGAGCCATCAGGCAGAGTAGTTCATCAAAGTAGCTCCACAAAAGCAGCCACACAAAGTGGCCACACAAAGCAGCCTCACACCGGCTGGTCAGTAGTAACATATACAGACTCAAACAGAAGAGACCTCCTGCCAATTAGTGACACTCATGCTATCCTATATAATAAAAGGGTAATATGCAAATAGAAAGGCGGAATGACCAGTCGCTATCACGTGCACTCAACACAGGAGCTGTCCCCTGGTGGTCAGTGTGCTCCCACAGGGGGAGCTCTGCTCAGTCACAAGCTGGGCTGACAGCTGGCGAGTGCAGCAGCCCACCTCTGTGGGCGGGGCTAAGGATGTCCCACTGTGGTTTAGGCCCGCTCCCCATGAGGATGGGCCTAAGCCATCAGTTGGACTTCCTCTGAAGGTTCCTGGACTCTGAAAGGGCACAGGCTGGGCTGAGGGACTCCTCCCTGGCCCCCAGTGCATGAATGTCATGCACAAGGCCTCTAGTACTAACATAAACAGGTTCCATAAGAGTGCACTTGTGCAGTACATATATTGCTACTACTGAATCATTGTCCCCACACCTGCGTAGGACAAAGGGGCCTTGCACCTAATAACACTGCTGTGTCCTTGCTGGCACTCATGCATATGGCTAATTGGCCTTGATCATCCAGCATACTCTGATTAGGGTTCCCACACCCTCAAATTCAGAGTCTGGAAATCTCTTTGAAAAGCTAAACTAAGGCAAAACAAGAAGTCAGTTGTCTTCACAGTGTGAAGTGGAAAGTCAGCTGTTGGTGCGGATCCTTGTTGGTTCTTGGTAATAATGCTCACATGTTCAGAGGTTTAAGTTCAGGCCAGGTTCCTCCAGCCACGGCCAGCTGGCTGTTCAGCACCCCTGCTGCTAACAGGCCGCCTTTCTCAGGGCCTGAGGCTACTTATGGTGTGGCTGCTGTTCCACAGAGTTATTGCTTCCAAAAATCAACATAGAAACAGAATGGGATATGTGGGGGCAGAGGTAAGAGAGGGAGGAAGGGGCACACTGGTGATAAAACGTGGCATGTGGAAGGAACGAGGAGAGAAGCACCAGAAGGAAACTGCCACAGCAGTCTGGAAAACGAGCAAGAACAAGCACACGGTTACCCAAACACTGTCCATTTCCCACGACAAGGAACCCAGAGCTCCTAGAAAGGAGCAAAGAAGGGATGAAATAAGCTCTGAATGTTTTGTTGTGCCAGAAAGCAAGGAAGTGATCAAAGAATGATGGGGACATGTCTGCAAGACACAGAGTTAGGCTGAGTGGGCTCCTGCTAGCCATATGTTGCACAATTTGAACATCAAAATAATGATCATAACAGATCATAACCTCTTGAATAAAATAGGAACTCATGAGCCCGTTCAGATATAAATAAACCCAGTCATAAATTGAGAGTTGGTGAAGAATAGGATATTTACACAGTGTCAAATTCTCCCTACAAAATACTTATTAATTGCAAGGGGAAGAAGAGTTGCCTGATAGATACACCTGAATCAGGTGATTGAAGTCTTCATTGCCAGTGATTCCACAAATTGAGAGCACATGGTACCTGATGTAATGAGAACACAGCAATACTTCGGGAGTAGTCCTGAAAAAGATGCATGACCTGAATCTGATCATAAGGAAATACCAGGCAAGTCCAAACTGAAGAACATTCTACCAAGTAACAAATTCTCAGTCTTCAAAGTGTTAGCACGTTAAACGCCCAGTCAGTCACTGGTGACTGACACTATACTTTCTGTCTGGAAGACAAAACAGGCTGGGCGCTTAACCTGTTAAGGAGTTAAATCTCAAGGAAAGACTGAGAAGCCGTCTCAGAGTGGAGAAAGCTGATGGGACATGACTGCATGCTCTGTGTGATTCTGAGGTAAACGCTTTGACTACAGTCATAGGACCATTGGAGGAACTCGAATGGGATTCCTGAGCTGGAGTGGGGAGCATGCTCTGCGTCCAAGGAATATCCTTGTTTGCAGGGAACGTACACTGAAAGGTGAAGGGGGTCATGGGGCAGCATGTCAGCAACTAAATCTCAAAAAAGAAAAAAAAAATGGGGTTTTGGACTACACTTCTAACTTTTCTGTAAATTTTTGTTGTTTTCAAATGTTTAAAAAAAACATAAAATATAAAAATATTAGTCTCTGTGTTTTAAAAAATGGAGCTTTCTTTTAATGTATGTAATGGGTTGAAAGTATGTCCACATCCTGGCACCCTGTAATGTGACCTTATTTAGAAAAAGGGTCTTTGTGGATGTGATTAAGAATCTCAAGATGAGAGCATCCTGGATCATGTGGGTGGGCCCTAAGTCCACTGACAAGTGTCCTTATAAGAGACACACAGAGGAAAGACACACAGAGGGGAAGGCCATGGAAGGCCTGGAGCCACCAGAAGCAGGAACAGGCAAGGAAGGCTCCTCCCCTAGAATCTTTGGGAGCGAGCACAGCTCTGCCGACACCTTGACTTTGAACTTCCTGCCGCCAGAACTGTGAGAGAATAAGTTTCTGTTGTTCTAAGCCATGTACTTCATGGTAATTTGTTACTGCAGCCCTAGGAAACTCACCCAGAGCACTAGTCTCCTTTCATTTTGTTTTAACTAGGTAAAGACTGAAACCAACTTGTACTTTGGATGTCCTCACCAAGTTAGGCTGCGTTAGCCCAAAGTGGGGATGGACGTTCATCTCCGAATGGACTAGGCTGCACTCCTGAGAAAATGGCCGACAAATATTGCATTTGACCTTCACCATTGACTCCTTGGGTGCCAACGTGCTAGGCTTGTTGGGATTCTTCCTAAGGCAGTGGTTCTCAGCCAGGACATTTGACAATTTCTGGACAAATTTTTGGTTGTTATAACTGTGGGGTGGGAGTTGCTCCTCAGAGCCAATAGGTAAAGGCTGGGGATGCTGCTAAGTATTCTAATGCCCAGGACAATTCCTCACCGCAAAGAACTGTCTGGCCTAAAATGTCACAGTGATGAGGATGAGAAACCCTGTTCTAAGGGAACAGTTTTCTTTTTCATTCTACAAAGAAATGGGATTGTTGGATCATGTGGTAGGACTATTTTAATTTTTTTCACCTTTTTCCATAGTGGCTCTACTATTTTACATGCCCACCCACAGTATACAAAGGTTCTAATTTTTCCACATGCTTGATAACATCGGTTATCTTTTTAAAAAAATAATGGTGTTCTTAACAGGTGTGAAATGATATATTGTTGTGGGTTTTATTTGTTGTTTACTTTATTGTTTTGTGTTTTTTTCCATTGGTTTAGAATCATATTTCCTTGATGATTAGTGATGTTAAGCATCTTTTCATATACCTGTTTACTATTTGCTTATCTTCTTTAGAGAAATGTCTATTCAAGTCTTTTGCCCATTTTTAAATCAAGCTGTGTGTGTGTGTGTGTGTGTGTGTGTGTGTGTTTTGTTTTTGTGTTTTTTTTTGCTACTAAGTTGTTATGTTACCCTTTCCTGGTTATATGGTTTGTAAACATTTCCTACCATTCCATAGGTTACTGTTCTACTATGCTGATGGTTTACTTGTCAGAATGAAAGCTTCCAGTTTGATGTAGTCCCACTTGTCTATTTCTGCTTTTGTTGCTTATGCACTTGGTGTCATACCCAAGAAATGGTTGCCAAGAGCAACGTCATGAAGCTTTTTCCTATGTTTTCTTGTAGGGGTTTTGTAGTTTCAAGTCTTACTTTTAGGTCTTTAATCCATCTTGAGTTGATTATTATGTCTGGGGTAAGATAGGGTCCAATTTCATTTTTTCATGTGTATATCCAGTTTTTCCAACACCATTTTGAAGAAACTACTCTTTCCTCAGTGTGTATTGTTGGTACCCTTGTAGATGATCAACTGACTGAATATGTACAGGTTGATTTCTGGGCTCTTTGTTCAAGTCAATTGATTTATTTCTCTGTTTTTATAGACCATACTGCTTTTATTACTGTGTTTTGTAATATATTTTGATATAAGAAAGTGTGATGGCTCCAACTTTGTTCTTCTTTCTCAAGATTGTTTTGACTATGTGGGAGTCCTTTGTGATTCCAAGAGTTTGAGGATTTTAAAAAATGTTTGTAAAAATTGTCATTGAAATTTTGACAGGAATTGCATGGAATCTGTAGATCACGTTGGGTAGTATAGACATTAACAATATTGTCTTCCAGTTTATGAACAAGGGATGTCTTTCCAGTTTGTCTTCTTTAATTTTTTCATCATTATTTTGTCATTTTCAGTGCCTGAGTCTTCATCTCTTGGTTAAGTTTATTCCTAAGTATTTTATTGCTTTTCACTTTTGTTTGCCTTCCATACTCTTTACTAGTATATGTCACCCAGTGCCAGAAGCCTGTGGTTTACAGTAGGCTATGGGCTATGTGTAAGATGTGAAAAATGAGCAAAGGATCTGGGATTTTTTGAAGAGTCCCAGCCTCACAACTTTCTTTAGGCCAGTCTTGTTCTTTACCACTCACATGTGGAAAAAATCTTCAGGTGACTTCTGTAAATTGGCTCTGAATACATCTAATAAAATATTTCCATCTCGATGACCAAACATTGCACAAAGGGTGCCAGAACCCAAGCCACAAACCCCAGGAGCTTAAGCTCCCACATGAGACACCATGGGAGGAAAACACTTCTCTGACCCAACCACCCTTCTACCCTCCCCCCTTCCTTCTGCTCAGCATTTACTGACCACCACCAACGCAAACATTGTGCTAAACCCTGGGAATACAAAAATAAATAAGTTCAAAATCTGATCAGAGGATAGAAAGAGACATTAACATATGAAGTTTGAGTGCTGTTATAATGGTATCAACAGAGAGAACATTTTAAAAAATGTTTTTATTGATTTTTTTTATAGAGAGAGAAAGGAAGGGAGGTAGCGAGGGGGAGGGGAACATCGATTGGTTGCTTCCGCAAGCACCCTGACCAGGGTATGTGCCCTGACTGGGAATTGAATCAGCGACTTCGTGGTGCACAGGATGATGCTCAACCAACAGAGCCACGCTAGCCAGGGCCAGACAGAGAATTTTTGAAAAAGCTTCCTTCACCTGACAGGGCAAATAAATCAGTATCCAAGCATTTCATAGGCGAGATGGAGAAAGCATTCTTCAGAGATAAAACTGAAAAAATATCTCAGTTCTTCCAAACACGGGCTGCGAGGTGTGTGGAGCGCCTAATTCTTATGATCCAGTGTGCTCTTTAACTACCAGGTGAGCCCTTTCTGAACTAAAAGACACCGAGAGGGCTATTTTTGAAGGTAACTATTCTTGTGAGTGCTGAAAAACGGCATTTATGAAAACATTTCTTACTGATATCCAAACAGAACTGGTTAGTCTTGCTGGGAACGCCGTAGGCACCTTGGGTTTGAGGCTGTCAGCGGATATCATCGCAGTGGAGCGAGGCAGAGAAGTGAGTGCCTGGGGCATCTTCATGACTCCCCTTCTCTGTTCTCATTTGAACCGCACAGGCAAAGCATGTACATTACCTGAGTGACCCTCTGAAGACATGTCTTTGGCTCTGGTGACCAGTGATCGTTGGGCAATCTCTTCTGATACTTTGATTGAAGCAGGTGATTAAAACACCTACTTGCCTATAGCTTGGCTATTTTTAGACTATTTCCTGGCATCCAAGACCCTGTGCAAATACGGGCGAATTTGCTTAAAGAAGTGAGGAAAGAAAAAGGAGCCCTGTGCAGCCCTTGCATATGAAATCACAGCAGGGCCATTTGAATCGTCGCTATCCCTCCTGGTGACAGCTGCAGACACGCGAAAGCGGAGCCAGGGACTGCTCAGCCAATTGAAGTGCCGTGTAGGTTCCCGTTGCCTTCAAGAACCTTTCTGATAAATAGCTCTTGGCCAGCTCCTTATATGGCTGCAGACGGCCCCAAGAGGTTGCGATGTATTTGGACACAATCTGATCTTTACTTCTCACGGGTCTCAGGCCTTCGCTTCTGCAGCTGCGGGCGACAGCAGTGGGCTCCA
The DNA here is from genome assembly GCF_000327345.1 of Myotis davidii. Classification (NCBI taxonomy): domain Eukaryota; kingdom Metazoa; phylum Chordata; class Mammalia; order Chiroptera; family Vespertilionidae; genus Myotis; species Myotis davidii. Next base: position 543,071 of record NW_006295385.1, on the reverse strand, counting down.
GAGGCTCTCGTACCCTGTCCCCGTGCAGTCACTTTTCCACTGAAGACTATCCCTTATCTTGAAGAAGAGAGGTGCCTGGCGCTTGTCACGCTGTGTAGGGCAGCGGCTAAGATAGTTTGAAAGGAGCTTTGCGGGGAGATCAGAACCTGCACAGGAGAGAAGTGGCTCTTCACTTGTTCACCTTGGAGTCTTTGGGACCCACTGAGAATAATTTCATCAGCCCCCATGGGTGTGACAGGCTGGCTATCCAATGTTGTCTGTTTATTCCTCAGAAGAGCCACACCAGGGGGCGGGGGGGCTGGGGGGCAGTCACTGGTGTTGCTTGGCATCCACTGCTACAACCCAGACACTTCCCCTCAAAGGCTGTGGCCCTTGCATGTTAGATTTTTTTCTTTTGTATTGATGGAACTCAATGCATAATATATGTTGAGTGAATCAATGCCTGGAGCAAAGACAGAAGCTGGTGGCTCATTAGAGTTTTGTTCTTGGATCTTGAAGCAGACAGGATGAAAAATATGTTGTCATTATGGATTTTAGTGAAGTGACAAAAAAGATTAGATCATGTGACATTCCTACAACTGTCTATTAATAATGCTACAACACAGGTGCTTATGAGCATGTCAGAAGACAAAAACCCTGTCACAAAAGAGGACAAAACTCATTCTGATGTTCGTGTTGCTGTAAAAAGGTGTGGCTGTTGGTCAGTGGTCTTGATGGATGCTGGCACTCCCATCCCCTGCCTCTGGAATCAGTGTGGCCACTCGCGCTCCAGTTGCTGGCTCCATGGACGCACCAAGCCCGCTGCCCCAAACAGCTGCCCCTTTCTAACCTCACCTACAGAAAACCTGAGAAAAATACTTTCCGCCTTCTCAGTAGACTGTTCTTACTAGAGGCCACATCTTCCCTGAGGAGTATAAAGGAGAGGGGGAAGAAAACTCCTGGGGAAACCAGGAGCCAGAAATGAACAGACAACCCTCTTGGCAGCCCGTATTTAACGTGGAACTGGAACTGTGGAGTGAGCGCTGTTCAGAAATGTATACCCAGGAGTGTAACGACCTGTAATATATGAACTGACTTTGGAGTAACCTGTAATATGCTGAACTAACATTGCAACCAGGGGAGCCATTTTTTAAGAATAAAACAATGAGGAAGAATAAATATCACTAATACAGCATGAGTGATATGGGAGTTCCAGCGAACGGGCAATTTTCTCACTCTGACATTAGATTCTAGTCACAGAGAGACCATCTTAGCTGTCACTAACCAGCTTTTGAAAAATAATGTAAAATGTAATTTGTTATCTATAAGATCTGGAGGCTTGGGTTGGTGAAAAATCCCACTTGGTGGGGCCCCCGGAGTGTGATAGTAATTAAGTGGTCACCGTAGCCAAAAAATCAGCTCTTAACAGGCTCTCTCAGACACCATCACTGGGATGTCCTTGAGTGACTGGAGAAAGAACAGGACACTTGCACGGCTGCACCAGTCCTTAATTTCTCTATGTTGTTCAGCCGTATTGGTATCCATGGACAATTATAAGGTCCCAGGACTCTCTGGGGAGTCCATGACCAGTCCCGAGGGTAGGCAGGCCAGGAGTGGGAGCAGAGCACATGATGCCCAGCTGGGGAGCATGACATCATCTCACAGCTGGAAGCAGCCTGGATTCCTCCTGAAATTGTCTGGCAGGCCCCACCTGGTCAGGATGGACAAGATGCTCAGAGACCACACATCTTGATCGTGGGTCTTTTCATTCCGCATTGGCCTTGTCCAATGTCTTCCAAAATAAATGTGTGAGATGTTCATAAGTGACCTTTATAAAAGAGAAGGGGGCCGACGGTCTGTCCGAACTGCCAGTTGCACAGACTTCTTTATTCTCAGGGCTTCCTGACACTGTGACTTCCAAGAGAATGGTAAGAGGTGCAATGTTTCCCAAAAGAGCATTTCACTGGGCTAACGTTTCTCACACCCATTGTGGGAAACATGGTCTGTGTTGGTTACAGGAGTCCTCTTCCTGCTTCAAATCCACACAGCATTCCACTTGTTTCTTTGCTATTGTGTTTTCTAGAAACATCAGCTCCCTATCTCCTATCATAACACACGTGATGACGAACAATGCGAAGTCACCTGCCTGTTGAGATCTGCTCAGGCTTGCACCTTTCCCAGGTCCTTGAGAAGCAGTGTCCCTGCGGTGCTTTCCGTAGTGTCACAGATCAGTTGGCAAGTAATCAGCTCACAGCCGTGAAACCAGCCGGGCAGGGAGGCAGAGGCTGCATCCTGGCCAGTGTCCAGCTGTTCAGGTTCAAACCAGCTCCTTACGTCCGAAGCTGTGCAGTGGGGGTGGCATTAGCACCGACCCCACAGAGGGGTCTGGAGCACTGAAAGCGATTGTGCCCATGAGGACCTGATGCTCATATACAAGAACAATGATGATTTGGGGAACATGGGATAAGAAGAAATAGCATGTCCCCAATAAAATTAGGATTTGGCAAAGTTTTTTACAAAAGCTCCTCATTACAAGCGGCTGTTCCAAAATAGAATAAGTGTTATTTCATTGTAATATTCCCCCTAGGCTTCCGTAAAACAATGCTCACTTCTGTTTTCACATCATCCTCTCCTCTACCCCACCTGTCCTTCCTTCCTGCAAACATTTGTTGAGCTTTACTATTCTAGAATAGAGGATAGCTCATTCTAGATCACAAGGGTGTGAAGATGAATACCATAATGTGGAATTCACCTTCCTTCCGGTGGGGGAGGCAGGAATGTACAAGTAAAACATGGTGCCGTCGAGAGAATGTGACGACACCCCTGGCACAAAGTGGGTCCTAGTCCACT
>NW_006295385.1:536866-540210 GCF_000327345.1 Myotis davidii | reverse complement strand
GAGTGAACAGATGGATGAATTTATGCTAACGGGCAGGAGGTTATCACTGATTTGAGGAGCAAAATATCTTTGTGATGTTCACTCATATTTATCCCCGAATTCTTCCTTTTATCATTTCCAGTTAAATGTACAGATTTTGCAGTTCTTTGCCCCAGATAACTATCAAGAAAGGACCTGCTCCCACTGTAGAGATGGTCCTGGGTGTGCAAGAGGGAGAGCGGAGAAGCTGAGAGGCATGGAGCGCAGGGTGTGAGTCTGTGAGCAGCATCTAGATCTCAGAAAGGGAGGCTCAGGTACACACCGGGGCGCCTGGCGCAGGGGGTCCCCAGGTCCCACAGCCCATGCGTGCCGCAGAGGCGAGAGCCAGCAGACTTAGGGGAGTGCCGGTTCGGATGACGGCACTGTCACAGGCCAGGGGGACACGGTGTTATTTACAATTCTATTCCTTGCACACTCTCTAAAATTGTAACTTACTGCCTCTTCCTTAGACAAACACACACACTGAGTTTTTGTTGCCTTTTGATGATGGTCAGTTGAAGTTTTCAATTCCAGAGTTTTCTGCCTAAGGGTGGTCACACACAAACTTCAAGGGCAAGGCCCCATGAGACTGCAATCGGCTAAGACTGGATGTAAGAGACAAGCTGGGGAGAGAGGGGGAGAGAGATGGCGTCCTTTCTCCCCTTTCGCTCCTGCTAGAGAATTACAGCTACCACTCAAAAGACAGACACACCTGAAGGCCGCCTGGACATTTCCTCTCTGCAGACATTTCTTGTCTGTTCGATCTCAGCCATTCTTGATTCTTAAAAGGCATAAATGCAAGACCAGTTCCTTCAAACCCTTGTCTAGGCCCTGCCCGCCTGCCCCACGCCGGTCAGTTCCTAGCACAGCCCACGCTGTCACTACCGCAGAGCAGAAGCCTAAATATGTGATGGGAAAGTCTTCGAGGCACCTCTTCTCCCTCATTTTCAGCACCTACTCTGGGGGCCGCTTACTGTGTCTGCTCAGCAGGCCGGTTTGATTCAGCCGGGTGGAGTGAGCATGGCCACGGGGAAGGGAGAACACAGCACGGACTGTGCATGGAACACAAACATGTTTTAAACATTTTAACAATGTCCCTGAAGTTGCACATGAAAGAAAGATGTATTTTTCAAGAGTGATTGAAAGAGGGATCCAAAGTTTCCTTAGACGTAATGCCTGGGTGTGAGCTATCAAGGTTTACTATATTTGGGGAGAGGCAGTTGAACACATTTAATGTTTTCATTAGACATTGCAAAGTAATATTAAAAATAAATTCCTTGAAGGCAGTAATGGATGCCAATTATTAGGAAAGGATCACTCCTAGATGAGAAAAAACCAAAACAGAAGTTTCTAGAAAAGAAAGAGAAGAATACTTCATAGCAAAATCTATCGGACAAGAAAGCTACACACATAGAAAAATGTAGAGCCTTAAATATTTTCTTTCTTAAAAATAAAAGTGAATCAAGTGCTCATTTAAGGAAATTAGAAAATTTATAATTCTTACAAATAAGAGAAGCCAGGAAGAGCAAATAAAGATAAAAGCTGAAAGTAACAAAAGATAAAGCAAAAAATATGGTTGAATGCATCCGAAAGTCTAAAACTTGTTTTTTTGAAAGAATAAATTTGTGAGGTTGTTTAAAGAAGGAAAAAAGACAGGGATGGCAAAAATATACAAAATTAGTTATGAGAAAAGAGAAATTATCACAAATACTGAAGAGATTAAATATGTATGTAAATGATACACCCAAGTAACTCTGTGGTAACAATTTTTTTTTCAGCTTCCAAGTAATTTTATTCAGAATTTTGTGTTTGTTTCCTAAATCAATAAATACTGTACAAAACAATGTAAAAATGGCTACAGTTTTTCTCTCCCCCCACCCCCCAACACATACACTTGGGGACAAATCCCCTGGGCTATCTAACTGAGGGCTTCTCCCTCCAGGTTTGTGAGACTCTAGCCCCCTCGAATCATCTTCAAAGGAATGTGGCTGAACTGGGGAGGACCTCCTAGGGTTTGGAGGTTGACTAGATTAAGGACATGGATTTGTGTGTTTTTTGGAGATGAGACAGTGCTTGGGGCAAGAGCTTATCCCAAAGAAAAGGGTATCTAAAATGTTCATTTTTATACCCTTCAGAAAGTGACATTTATTCAGAAGAAAACAACAAAAGAAATGACAAGAGGTCCATCCCTTGGCTCCCTTCCCTCTTCCCTCCTGCTCCTCCTCAGCCCCCTGAGGACTGAGCCCTGGCTGAGATGAGGTGGCAGACCCGTCCCTCTCAGATGAGGTAAGCAACACTGAAGGTCTCAAAGCCTTGAAGAGTCCTCTTTCCTTCTGTCACCCTGTTAATAGCCACACCCTACAGCCAACATGCCCAGCCTGACAGACTCTGTGGGTATAGTTCTTCCCGCTGAGGAAGGTCACAGTTAATGGCTAAAGAAACCTGTGGCACCTCCCTGCCTCTGGCCAGCGGTCAGTGTGGGTCAATACTCTGCTTGACCCCAAGTGGAACTCCCTCCTGATCACATCTCACTCCTCTGGTTTGCATCTCCATGCAGGGCAGAGACAGCGAAGTCTCAGGCATGCATCTGCTCAGTGAGATAGCCTTTCTGTGAGTGTCCAGGAGATGACTACCTGGGTGATGAGGAGGGTTTCATCCAAGGCACAAGGCGCGTCCAGCTTCCAGTCCCCTCCTTCTGCGTTGAGGTAGAATTGGCGGGTACCCTCCAGAGTCAACTCTTCCTTCCCGCCAAGAACTCGAATGGGGTCCCTCAGGAACGTCTGGGTCACATCAAGCACTTAGGGCGTCATGGCACCGTAGCTAGCAGCAAATCACCCAGGAGTTGCTGGTGAGCTTTTGGAATATGTCATAGATGTGGTCCCTAAATCATGGCTTCACATTTCATTAGCGTCATCCATACAAACCTCTTGATGTGTTTGGAAGACAGGTATTGTAGGGCGCGGCTATAGGGTTAAGCCTCGATCTGACCTGTTGGCAAAGCCACAAACAAATCCCAGCTTAGAGGGCACAGCCCTCTTAGCATAATTAGGCTTGACCTTATGACGCTCCCTAGATCTTATCTGGGAAGCTAATGGGCTGTGGGAGGTGCAGCAAGTGCTGCCAAAACCAGTGAAACTCAGAAGAACATTGTAACTATGGTGACCACCACCTTGTTTACCTCTGGCTATAAAATAAAGGCTCAGCTTGCCTCTGGATCTCTCTCTGTGGCCTTAGCCAGGCACAGGAAGATCCACACCCAGCTTATTCTCTTTGTCATTTCGTCATCCTTCACTGCCCTCACTCAGGCTTGTGGAACCCTTGGCTGC
>NW_006295385.1:531249-536097 GCF_000327345.1 Myotis davidii | reverse complement strand
GGCAAGGATGCAGAAAAGTCATCTTTTAAAGTTATTTCACATACAAATTTGTACGTACAAAAGTTAGATACAAAAAAGTGATCTTTTTTAAATTGACGGAAATATCTTGTGTATCTCCTAACAGTGAAAGCGAACCTGTGACACGCGTGTCAGAGGTGACACGCAAACTCAGTTCTTTGGTTGATTTTTCTTTGTTAAATGGCATTTCAATAGATAAAATAAATATCAAAAATATAAATCCTTGGTTTACTATGGTTGCAAATATCAAAAAATTTCTATATGTGACGGGACACCAGAGTTAAGTTAGGGTTTTTCAAAATGCTGACACGCTGAGCTCAAAAGGGTCACCATCACTGCCCTAGACCCAGCTTATTCTCTCTGTCTGTCATTTCTTCATCCTTCACCACCCTCACTCACGCTTGTGGACCTTGGCTGATAGGGTTTTTCAAAATGATGAAACGCCGAGCTCATCACTGCACTAGACCCAGCTTATTCTCTCTGTCTGTCATTTCTTCATCCTTCACCGCCCTCACTCAGGCTTGTGGAACCCTTGGCTGAGCTGGCTCGGCACAGGTATCTATAGGTGAGCATGTCAAACACATGGCCTGAGGCACCCACGATGATATGGGGAGCACCATCTGCAGCTTCTGCACCTCAGCGTGCACCCTGGTATCCCCAAGGCAGGAGACGCTCATGCAATGTCCTAGAGCCATGGCTATCTTCTGTGTCTGCAGTGCCAATTCCCCAGTGGGTGCCAGGACCAAGACCTGGGTGGCCTGTGGAGCCAATGCAACCTGTTGCAGAACCAATGTGGCAAACGTGGCCGTTTTTCCTGTCCCAGATTGGTCTTGAGCGATCACATCATAACCGTTGTTACAGGAGGATGGCTCGCTGCTGGATGGCAGGGGCTTCTCAAAACCACAGGCGTAGATGCCACACAGGAGGGACCCATAGGCTCATGTCTTCAAAGCTGTCAACAATCTCATTCCAGTTACTCTCAGCGCCGCCTTCAGGCTCCATTTCCCAGGGGCATTGTCTCTGGATGTGTTGGTTTAAAGTCTGAGTCTGCTGACTGAGGCTCGATGGCTGGCTCTTCCTACCAGCAGCTGGCCAAGCACGATGCCATCTCCATTCCCTGACCCAACCCCCACCCCTCCCCATAGCCCCCAGTTCCGGGAACCCTGGCTCACAGACATGATCCTTAGATACTCCTGTGGTAGCATGTTTGAATGGCTAGAGAAAAAGGCTATTTCCTAGAAAAACTATACAAGCTAAACATAAGAAATAAAATATTTGCAGAGACCACAGTAGATAGTAAAAACATGATCAAAGGTCTATCATTAACAATCCAAAAATCAGATATTTCATACCTGAATTTTTTCAAATCCTTGAAGAGAAGGTCATTTCAGTGTTTATCCTGGGCCATATAAAAATATGGAAAATTCTGCAGTTCTTTTTACAAAGGCAGAATGACTTTCCTACCAAGTATTGATAAGAAAGTTAAAAACAAACCAACCGATTATTCCCTGTATAAGATTCAAAGTGTCAATTGTTAATTCAGAATGCCTGCATTTGTATCCCAATACATAGGAGCTGAGACTAAGGGACACTTACTGCCCTGGGGGAGGGTCTTCAGAGAGAAAAGCCCGTCCGAATGGCTTTCGATGCCCCTCATCTAGAAATAAACCCAGAAGGCAGGGATGCAGCTTGGATTCCAGCTGCCATTTCAGTAGGAAGTCAGAAACTGTGGACCTTGGGTGAGCAGTGTGCGCACCATGTGGACATGGTTTTAAAAACTGCTGCTCCATACTGGTGGCTGTGGCTGTGGCTCTGGCTCCCCATGGATATGTAAAAGCCTCAGAATAGGACCCGGATGCTTGTCCCCAGGTGCAACAAATCAGGCAGGAGCTGGGAAGAGAGCAACCACCTGCCCTGGCATCCAATCCAGTCCTGGGGAGGCCGAGGGGGCAAGAGGGAGGCAGGACTCCGCTCAAGAGCTGAGCAGAGGAGAAGAAAATGGCAGCTGCAGAGGCAGACCTGCCAGGCACCAGTCCCAGGGCCAGACTAGAAATACAACTAAAATGAAAATATCTACCTGGAATTACCAACTGAGGCCCCGCTGAGGAGACCTGTCTCACGGGAGGACAGAAAACACATGGAGACAGGTAGGGAGGGCGAGGTCCCGGGAAGAGCTGCCCCAGCTCCCAGGGGCCGTGGGCCGAGAGGGAGGAGGAACTCTGCCATGGGAGGGCCTGTTCCCTCAGAAGACAGAGGCCTGGAGCCCAGAGACCGGCTGCCCAGGAAGCATCCAGCCCTGAAGGCGGCAGGGCTGCTGGCTCCGGAGACCAGAGCTGGTAGGAGAGTGGCAGTTTCATTTATGTTTTTCTCCAAACCGAGAGCGCAGGAGTTTTCACTTGTCACTACTCACCGAGGCTTTGGTGCAGCGAGAGAGACGGGACTCAGGTGCCTGGGGAGAGGCTGGGCTGGGAGGCATTGTGGGGGACTTGGTGGGACAGCAGCCAGGAGCATTTGGTCCTAGGCCCCCAAACTGAAGCGCCCATTTTTCCAGAGAGGAGCTGGCAGGGGGCTCCCAGCAGCTAGAGGGCAGGTAAAGGAAAAAACCCACCCCGGGTGACACAGCCAGCCCCACCCCCAGGGCCCAGCCTGCCACACCCTGCATTTTAAGCTTTTCAGAGGAAACAAATGTAGAGGCCAAGTTTACGGGTTTGTACAGTCTCAGGAGCCCTCAGTGACTGGATTGGGTAAGGGGACATCTGCCCCACTATCCTGGGAACCAGACTGGTACATTCCCCGCACTAGAAAACTGATTAAAAACTCCACGTTTCCAGCTGACCCCGTTGGTCCCCATACAAGCATCTCTGTCCAGCCGAGGGCAGAGTAATACTTTGGGCCACTGGCAGAGGAGGAGCTCTGGGACAGGGAGACACACCCACCATGTTCCCTGAAAGCTCAACAGCACCTCCCCACCCCCAACCCCGCCCCCTCTGCCTAGAGCCCTGTTAGAAACAGACTATTGAGTGATTAGGATTGACAGCTGGCTGGCAGGCAAAGGTGGGCAGAGGTGGAGCCTGAGGAACTAGGGGCAGTGTGCTGACTCAGCCCCGGGCCCCTGCTGCTAACCATGCAAAAGCATACAGGACACTGAAAAGAGATACAGAGGACGATATAAACAAATGGAAGAATATACCATGCTCATGGATTGGTAGAATCTACTTCATTTACCCATGGGCACAGACAATAGATGAAGGCCTGGGGCTAGAAGAGATTAATGGGGGGTTAAGGGAAGGGGGGCATATGTAATACTTTCAACAATAAAGATTAAAATAATAATCCTATATCATAAAAGCCTAATATGCAAATTGTCCCCTCAACCAGGAGTTCGACCAGGGGGCGAGGCTGGCCAGCCAACCAAGGGAAGGGAGGCCCCGGCCAGCTGCTGGTCTGCTAGGGACCCTACCCCTGCACGAATTTCATGCACTGGGCCTCGAGTAATAATAATAAAGGAGCCGAGCAGAGTAGTGCAAGAGGCAGAGGGAAGGGAGCATTGGGGTCACAGCTTGGCCTGAAGAGCGACTTTGGGTTTTAAGGTGAGAGGGCTGTAAGTTCACACAAGTTTAGAAATGTCTCCCTCCTCCGCACGTGATTAGCTCCACCCAGGCTGGTGTCTTCATTCTGCCACCACCTTTCTCCACCTTCTCCTCCCCCATTCATCCCTTTACGCCTCAGAGTCTAACTTCTGCCTCCCCTACCCATGAAACTGCTCTAAAGTCCTATTGACGTGCGCTTTTCCATCCTGTGCTACATTTCTTTGCTGCGTTCCCTGGAATGAGGGCTCCTGATATGTACTCACGTTGGGCCGTTTCCACTTGCCTTTGCCTCCAGGCTCTTGAACATTTCTGTAAAGTCTTGTCACAGTCGAGTCCCCAACTCAGGCAGGCGAACATCACGGTGGACTTGCGTTTGTATTCCAACACATATAAGTTGAGGCAAAGGGACACTTAATAGATGGTTTCCCCATCTATTAAATCAAATAATTGTAATCATAACTGCTTATTCTTCCAGCTCAAAATTGTAATTCTATGCCTCCCCTGGTCCTTTGGGAACCAATCTCTCTCCTCTGAGCATGAACTAAAGTTTACATGTCCCTGTCATGTATTACATCAATTCCATGAATCATCTGAGCACCCATTCCAGGTCAAGGGTTGTGCTGGGGGAATAAGTGGTAAAGAGGCAAATAAAGGCAGATATGGCCCTGCCCTCAGGAGCAGCCCTGCTGGTGTGCATTTAGGAGTTCAACCTCTTACAAGAAAATTTCCGAAGGGCAGGAGGCAGGTGCATGACCCCATCAGGGCTTTGCACAGAGGCGGTACAAAGACAAGCTTGCTGAAAGCATGAACAACCTGTGGGCGTGTGAACATTACCTGCCCACTTGGCTTTGCTCTGGGATGGAGACCAGGAGCCTGCAGGGTCCAGCTGTGAGGATGTGTTGTGGCCCTTTCCCCACACGCTGCTATTTGAAGGCTCCTGGGGAAAAATTCTGGATTCTAAATAAAAGCGAAACAAAGTACATAAAGGACAACCCCCGCCTCCCCTTTTTAAAACACTGGATTGAGATTTTAAATAGAGGATTCGAGATTATTTTTCTTCTTTTGCTAAAGCCAGATGCTATCGCTCTCCATCCTCAGCAGGTCCAGGGGTTCCCAAAGGTGTGGACGGAGTCGGCGAAGAAGGAATGACATGGAGACAGTGTTCAGATGATCATCATAGCCAGGTTCTGTAGCCAGGTTCTAGCCAGGTTCTGTCTAGGATCTCCAGACTGGTTCAGTC
>NW_006295385.1:520233-530875 GCF_000327345.1 Myotis davidii | reverse complement strand
AAGGGGAGCAAACATTATTAAGAACAGTATGCCATATACGCCAGGTCCCTTGAAACATATGCTGTGCAGATGTTTCTTCCCTGCAGCGACTGTGTCAAGCAGCAAGGATGGACTGGCTTCCGGCAAGATGCCCTAGCAGGTGTAAATCATGTAGGAAGCTTTTGAAAGTGGTGAGAACAAACGATCATTAAAAGGCTCAAAGAATGTTCATATTCTAAGCAATGCACACACGACATAAAAAAGTACCTTTCTGATGCCACTGCCCTTTCCACTGCCAGAGAATATACAGAATCCTGGAGCCTATGATACCATGGAGATAGCACATCCAGAGAGCTTCAACGAGATTTTCTAGCCTGTCCAGAAGTCTAGAGCCACTCAGAGGACATGTGATCACCCCCTACTTCCACCAAGAGCAATTGCTTCTACAGAATTCAAGGAAGTCAACAACCAAGCAAAATTATCCATCCTGATCCCAGCCATTTGCTATCCAACCTTCATGCTTGCGGGTACAAAACATCTACTCAGAGGAGAGCTGAAGGAACTCCAAGCCATCAACCTCTATCCCAAAAGGGAAGCAAAGCTCTCCAATGACATTCGCTCACAGAATGTTCTGCCAGAGAGAGGAAAGGAGAGATGAGAAAGAGAAAAAGACCTCAGTCAGTTGCTTCTTCCCCCAGCCTGGGATCAAACCAGAAACCTAGGTATGTACCCTGACCAGGAATCAAACCCAACACCTTTCAGTGCAAGAGATGATGCTGCAACCAACTGAGCCACACCAGCCAGGGCCTCTCTGACCTTTGTGCTCAATTTTTCTGTAAATATTAAACAGCTCTAAAAATAAAGTACCCTTCTGAGAAAACATTTTCAAATGGCAATGTAGGTGAAGTGGTCAGGTTCTACAACAAAGTTTTGCGTCTATAGCCCCTCATCAAAAGTTTTCTTCTCACAAGTTGGCAGAAAGCAAAATGATTCTGAGAACTGAAGTGAGTTCAGTCAATGAGTAGAGTCTGAACTGGAACAACCTGTTATAGCGCATCCATGTCACCTCACTCGCACTTCCTGTCATTCATTTTGAAGAATGTTTTGTGCATTTGGTCCGTGAGGACACTCAGTTTGGGGCTGCAAAAGATGGTACTCTTGAGCCAAAGAGATTCCATTTTCCAAGCTACTGACGGCAGGAGTGCTAAGGGCCTGCTGGGTTTCATGAGCAAAGTAAACCATGGGGTCCCTAGTAAATTAACATAAACCTGCAGGTTTACTGGGGACACAGAAACGTTTAGGATTGGAAGACACAGAAAGGTCACAACTGGTTACTGCAATACACAAAAGTTTATTTTTGACTTTTTTCTTTTTTGAAGGAAATAATAGAAATAAACATTAATAAATTTTGTACAACAAAAACAGCTTTTAATATGGAACAGACAGCCCATGAATGTTCTAAATCTCCAAATGGCTTCCCTTTTTCAAAGTCATGCTTTCTTGTGCTCTGGGAGGAATCAGCATGGAAACGTTGGTGCAGTCCACCGGGCGCAGAGAGTGGGAGGACGAAGGGCTTCCCTAGATTCGAGTCAACTGGTGCCACAGGCTGGACGGGAGGATGCTTTCCACTTTCTCCATGACAAAGTTTAAGGGGGCAAACAAAGTGCTGAGGAACTGCAGAGAGAGCGGAAAGGCGCAGCTGTCAGGACAGATCTCATTCAAGAGTATAAAATAAACCCCTCCGACCCAGGTTTGCATCTAAAGTTCTGTGTTATAAAAGCCTCAAAAGGCTGCAACTTCCTATTTATTCTACAGGAAACACTGGTTGATGTTCAAACCTACATTTCAGTCCCCACCCCTGAACTCTGAGAGGTAAAGGGAGAAGTGTCTCCTGACAACCCCCTTTGAGAGCCGCCCCACAATTCTGAGTCCTCCCATTAGCTTTTAGGATCCCCTAGCTGCCCATGCAGATGACCATCAAAAGGGATTGATAGGTGGCAAGTGGGCAAAGGAGTTAACATGGTGACAAAAGAGTTAAAAATGGTGACCACCTGCTTACCAAGCAGGGTATGGAACTCACTAAGTGAAAAAGGGAATTTTTTAAAATATATATATTTTATTGATTTCTTACAGAGAGGAAGGGAGAGGGATAGAGAGTTAGAAACATCGACGAGAGAGAAACATCAATCAGCTGCCTCCTACACATCTCCTACTGGGGATGGGCCCGCAATCCAGGTACATGCCCTTGACCGGAATTGAACCTGGGACCCTTCAGTCCGCAGGCCGACGCTCTATCCACTGAGCCAAACCGGTTTTGGCGAAAAAGGGAATTTTTAAAGTCAATGTTGTATGGCTGTGAACTGCTTTGGATCCTATAGTCTCCCAAACACCTATGCAGCCCATGCTCATTTCTGAACCACCTGCATCATGGCAGCCTGCATCACGACGTGCATCATGGGAGCCTGGGGAGGGCAGCCAACCGGCCAGCCTGCCAACGGTATGTCCTTGTTCAAAGGTGCTGCTCGGAGACTTTGGGGAGCTATTTCATTTGGTTACTAAACTTCCTGCTTTCCATGCAGAGAATAATTTAGCACATTAACTGTGCCTTTTAAGAAACCCAAGTGCTTCGCCAGAGACTCATTTAACGTAATCTCAAAACTGTCCTGATTGTGTCCTTGTGAAGAACCGCCTTCACTTCATGAACCATCTAATATTTGGCAGAAGAGGGGCCCAACTTAGCCGGCATGAGGGGCATTTGGAGGTTCCTTTGCCCTCTGTCTCTTCAGAACCCAGGTAACAACTCGCTAGGGTCCAATACCTGGTCTGAGTACTGGGGATTCCTTTGTCCTAATCCCTTGTCCATAGCACATCATTGTCTATATTACCAAGAATTTCCCATAGAAGTGATGTGAGTGTATATGCAGAAGGGAGTCTTGGTTCTTAGGGGGACTTGGTCAAAAAATGAGTGGACAGTACACTTCATGAAGTCAGAACAGGCCTCTTACGGGTCGTGTGTTCTATAGACTGTGGGTCTTCAAGGAAGGGTATGGTAGGCAAGTTTCCCAGATTCGTTTGACCTCAGAATCTTTCCTCCTCCTTTTTAAAAAGAACCAGTAGAGTACAAACTGTGGAGGCCTGTGACACATGCCAGCTGGATCAAGTGTGAGGATGTAAAGAAAACCCAAGGTAGTGTAAGACTTGGAGCCTTTCTCGTGCCGTCTTTTACATCCATTACATATATTTGCTCAGTGAGGCTCTTAAGCGCTGGGTGAGAGATAAAGGAGTGTAGGACAAAGCTGCTACTGTCAGGAACCTCAAAGCCTGGGACTGGAGGGAGCGGCACTAGCCTGTACCCAGCAGAGTAACAATGCCAGGTAGGCCAGGATGGAACAGGAGCACCAGGAGGACTCAGAAAGGGAGAGTGCTTCCTGGTGAAAGGATTGGAACATCTTAAAGTGAGGCAACTGAAACAGACCCCAATGGATGGTTGGGTATCAAAAGGAGAGATGGGGAAGGATGATAAGGTAAGAAACAGGAGTAAGTGGACCCTCCAGGCCCAATAGACAACTAGAAGAGAATGGGAAAACGACTCGTATGACCAGCAGATAATAAGTGGTCGAGCTTAGCTGGACGAGTTACAGGCAGAGCTTAAAAGTAGTTAGAAGGATGCTAGGGAGGGCCTAAAAGCCAGGCTGGATCTGTAGTTAAGAAACAGGCACTTGAGCAAAGATGGATGGCTCTTTCCTTCTTTAAGTGCATGCTAGATACAGTATAAGGCAATCTCCAGTCACCCTCTGAAACTAGCCTTTGAGTGCACAGAACCACTTTAGATGCTCGCCCTACAGAATGACTCCCTATGCATACCCTTTTCAGTTTAGAGTTGAACGAAGTTGTAAGACATCACGAGAGATATTGGCCCAGAAATGAGTAATTACTTCCTCTGAAAGAGTTTGTAAAATCCTGGTTATGAAAGGATAATATGGAACAAGTCTACTGATTGCATTAACCTAACAGGATAACATTATACAATTAAAAATATATACACATTTTAAACTTATTTTTATGTGTTCAGAGACTACCATGCTTCACAAATCACAGCATTTGCCTATAATGCTCATTTCCATAAAGAGGAGCTGGGTGCTAAAGAGGTCTGGATAAACCAGAGATTCCGACAGGGGTTGGAAGATGGGCCAGTGAACAGGCGATGTTGCTGGTGAGATTATCAGATCCTAAAGAGTTGACCAGAAACAATTTAGAACTGCTGACGGTGTGCCTGAGGGGGGGTAACTACCGAAGTACTAGCATGTGCCATGGGTCAGAGGAAAGGCGCGCTCGGCGTCTGCACTTGGGCTGTTCCCCGCACTGTAACCTGGAGACTTCAGGGAGCCTCAGCTTGGGCAGCAGAATGAATGGGGATGTTGTTACAAAGTTGGTTCGAAATAAAGCTGTTTGTTTGTTTGCTTTGTTTTGGGCACTGACCTGACTTGGATAACAAGTGCAAAAGGCAAGGCCTCTGGAAATCAGAGGTGAGCCTCTCTCCCTGCTTGACGTCTGTAATTACTCCTCTTCCCCAACGTGCACTAAGACCATGGGGCCTGCCTCCCTGGACCCCACCTGCCTTCTCACCAAGGTTCCACAGAGATTTAAGTCCCCCTACCTCCGAGGTATGTGATAATTTAATGCTCTCGCTCGCATCTAGAATGTTCCATCCTGAGGAAATTGAGAAAAGAGACCGCAGTTTTCTTACAGCTCCCAGTTGTGATGCGCTCACTTCATTACTAACCTGCTTTCCTCCTCAGCGCCCTGCCCCCCACCCTCCTTCCCACACCCCACCCTCCGGGAGAAGCTGCTGACCCTCTCATTTAGAAACAAAATGAAGGTCAGCAGCTTTCACTGGAGGCACTAGAACAAAGTTTGATAGAACCCATCTTGCTTGGGATGCTCATTTATATTTCTTTGCATGTTTAAAGATCAGTCCTTTTTTATTTTTATGTTTTGGCCAGAGACACAACCAATGCACACAGAGGAACAGCAGCTTCACTTGCAGACTTGGGAAGTTTACTGCGCGGAGAGGTAAGTCTGAGTGCGCAGCACCAGGCAACCCTGGAAGGGCTCATCTCTTTCAATGTCCAAAACCTCTGTCCAGAGGGCAGAGATACACAGTCAGATGCGCCGTGAGTCAATCAGTGTCTGGTGGCGAGAAAACGCAACTGAATAAATGAAAAAGGGAGAGTGACACTGCAATCGCCTGGCCCTCCTTTTCCTGAAGCACCGTCACTCAGAAGAAGGTGGTG
This sequence comes from Myotis davidii, assembly GCF_000327345.1. NCBI lineage: Eukaryota > Metazoa > Chordata > Mammalia > Chiroptera > Vespertilionidae > Myotis > Myotis davidii. The sequence goes on along the minus strand of NW_006295385.1, from coordinate 525,602 downwards.
GCGCCCAACATGCTCAGTGACCGTTAGAAACGCCTCTGCTTATCTGAATAAGTTCCAGGTGCCCCCTGCAATCAGACAATTGACATTTCACTGTAATCAATATCAGACTTCAAAGAGGGCAGGGCCTGTAAGCAAAGACGAGAGTCAGAAGCCAGTGGACTCATCTCGGGAAGGAAGGAGAAAGACTGCGGGGTAGACAGGGCCCTTCAAAGCAGAGGGGTCAGAAGGCTGACCTTCCCACGTCCTCTCAGGGCTGGGCTGGAACGTAACTTATTTATATGGGCACCTTATCTTGGGAGCCAAACATTCTAGGAGGAGTGAGTCCTAAGTCATTGAGGTAGATTAGATAGGGGAGCCGGCTGAAGCCTCTCATTCACTACTTCCAGGGGCTCCCATTGGCTGGGCTCCTTATTGACTGCACATCAACATGTAAACACACGACAGAGCCCCCACACTGCATGTGGCCTGGGGTGGCAGGGCCATCTCTGCATCTACTAAAAGTCATTATCCCAGGGACGTATCGCAGGCGAGGGCTGGGAAAGTCCGTTTCACAAGCAGCAGATGGTTGCAGGCAGCTTGTAGAGCAGCTGTGATAACCTGCAGGAGGCTTTGTGAGGGGCCCTGTGGAGTGACAAGGGTGAAAATGTGATGTGGGGAAGACTACAGGGGCGGCGTGGGGAGGAGGAGGACGACACGGCTCATCTCTTTCAGGCCATCCATCTTCCTTCCTCACAAAGTCTCTCCAGACATTTTGGAAACTGTTAAACCTTAATGAAGGGCAAGATGAATGTGATCCTCCAGACAGAGCTTTAAAAGCAGAAGCAAACTGATTTAAGTCATATTGGAATATTACAAGGAGCTGACCAAACGCCCACAGCTTGGTAGGGTATAAAATATGATGAGCCCCGCAAAGCAAAGTTATATTTTGTTCAATCATTTGATCTTAGACTCAAAACCAAAACTTGAAAACATTAAATAAGGAGCGTGCCCCTTGTCTGGCACCACAATGAACTCATCACGGACACTCCGGGGGCTGCACAACTTTCCCAGAGAACACCCAGTCCTCTATTTACTGTCCCCATCCTCCCAATCCCATCCTACTTAACGCAGTGTCCGGAGATGAGTCATTTCATTCAATGCCGTGGCTCTCACAGCCCTGGCTCCATACCTGAGTCACCTTGGGAGTGCCTGAGAACTCAGATGCCCAAGCTGCATCCCAAACCAATCAAGCCAGATTCCCTTGGGGATTGATGAGGGCAGGCATAGTAACTGTCAATCTCCCTAGATCCATGGTCGGCAAACCTTGGAGGTAGTCAGAGTTCCAGGTGGCCATCAATGCATTAGTTATCTTAAGAATTTGCAAGAGGAAATAGGCTTGTTTAATATAGTTTTGGAGGGCGGAGTAGGAACAATAGTGGGAATTAAAGGGAGGCCCATTTTATCAGGATAAAGAAAAGTTCTGAGTGACCCAACAATGAAATGGGCTTTGATGTTAACACTATATTGCCCAAGGAAGTCATTTTGACTGCTTGGGGGGGGGATTTTTAAAAAAGTGCACAGAAGAAGAAGGCCGCCGAATTTTGAGGAACGATTGGACAACAACATTACCAGAAATATGTGCATTTATTGGGATTTTATATGCTTGTGGAGCCTACGAGGCAAAAAATTTAAAACTCAGTTATTTATGGTCAGCAAAGTAGGGTCCCGAATTTTTTAGAAAAACTATGGCCAGAGAAAAGTTCAAGCAAATCCTATGATTTATTCGTTTTGACAAAAGAATCAAAAGAAGTAGGCACCTACAAACAAATAAGTTTGCCTTGGTTTCGGAAATATGGGACAAGTTCATTGAAAATAGTCAAGCTTGCTATCAACCAGGGCAAAATATAACAGTTGACGAGCAATTATTTCCGTCAAAAGCCAGGTGCAGGTTTACACAGTATATGCCTAATAAACCCAACAAATTTGGCATCAAATTCTGGCTTGCATCAGATGTTAGGAGCAAATATGTTTTGAATGGTTTTCCTTATTTGGGGAAAGATGAACAACAACCATTCGTCAATGCTTCTCAGTGAACACGTTGTTCTGAAACTTGTCGAGCCATATACAGGCTGTGGAAGAAATGTCACGACCGATAACTTTTTCACTAGCATGTCACTCGCGACAAAATAATCAAATGACTCTTATTATTGAATTGAGTAAATTTCTTATATGACCAGTTTGGCTCTGTATTGAAATAACAGTTTTCATTTTTTTTCAATTACCGTCACATGATAACATACAAGTACATGATAAATTGTGGATACCTGATAAGTTGCAGTTGCTCAATAAGCTAAACTAGTACTTGTTATTCGAATCTTTATGCAGTGATACTTGTTCTAATAAGTTGTTTATTTTATTTCTTTTGCGCCCTAAATTCATGAAAGAAATGTCGAATAACTTGTTATATAACTGTAAATAATCTAAAAAATATTAAAAATTAATTTTAAACAAATTTCTTTACACATTAGTTATTCTTTCACAATGCAGTCATTTTGATGGCTTTTGGGCAATATAGGTATATACTAAATTTCAGTCTTTCTAGTGTTAAATAGGTGAGCTCCCCATTGCTGAAAGGATTCAAGATGAGTCTACATGATCACCATCATGTTTCTGTTGAAGGCATTTTGTTTAAGGTCCCTTTCAACCCTAAGAGTCGATAATTACAAGTATAAAAGAAGAGAAGAAATGCTAGGCTGCATCTGATTTTTACACTGATTCTTTCTGCAGAAACCACTACCATTTATTTATTTAATAATCATTTATTGGAAAGCTACTATGTGCAAGGCACTATGCATAGCTTTGGGGATACAGAGATGAGGAAGACACAGTCCTGCTCTCAAGGAGCTCCCATTCTAAAAGGGCGACAGGCAAGTTTTCAACAATTATATAATACAATAAATGTGATCATATAGGTATGCATGAAATACTGTGGGATCATAGAGGAGAGATCTAACTCAGCTTAAGAGAAATTTAGAAAGCTGAGTATAAAGGAATAAAGAGGCACTAGTAGGGTGGACAAGTGGGGGTGGTGATGGGAAAGACCATGCCACGCAGAGAAAATAGCATGTGCAAAGGTACTGAGGTAACAAGACCCTGGTGCATCTGGGAAGGCTGAGCAATTCACTCTGGCCCTGAGCAGTGTCTGTGAAAGAGCTGGGAGAGATGAGGCTGAAGAGGCAAACAAGGGCCAGATCACAAGGGATCTTACATGCCATGCTAAAGAGCTGGGGTTTTATCTTAAAGGTGGTGGGAAACCACTGGAGAGATTCAAGCAAGGAAGTAACATGCTCTGACTTGCAATTTAGGAAGCACATTTTTGTGTCAGTATGAAAGAAAGACTGGCGAAGAATAAGACAGGAAGCAAGGAGACCGCTTAAGACTTGTAGGATTCCAGGCAAGAAATAATGAAGACCTAAACTAAGAGAGAGGCCATGGCAGTAGGAGGAGAAGATGTGGATTACATTGAATGATGTCTAGTGGCTTAGGAGGTTTCACCCAACAGGTTTTGGAGACTGGACAGATGGGATGTGGGGAGTGAGTGAGGGAAGAGTAAGGAGGACTGCTGGGTCCCTGGCTTGCGTGACAGGATGCTACTGCGGAGGTCAGAGATACAGGAGGGGAGCGATTTTGGAGGTGAGGAAGAAGGGTGATGGGTTCAGTTTTGGGAATGTTGAGATTGAGGTCCAGGTGGGAAATCCAGTTCATCTTCAAAAGGCATGAAAGTACTCTTGCAATTCCAGTCCCTGACCTCTGCCGAGCAGAGAGTGTCAACCACCTGGAAAGGGAGGACATCAACCCAGCTACGCTAAAAACCATCCTTTCTGACTCCATCCGCCTTGAAATCAGAAGGGAGTTCCAGGAAAACAATGGATATGCTTTTCCTTATTTCTTCTGTTTGAAACTCATCTGTGGCAAAGACAGTTAACTTATCCTGTGTGTGCACGCCGAAATGGTCAGTTTCAACACGGAAACAGTGATTCTTGATGGTCAATTGCTGGTGGCTTTTCTGATTAAAGCTCCTCTCCACAATCCTCCTTAAAGATTCTTACTGGACTTACATATTTCTAAATGTCATATCTATGTACTTCTTACTACTACAAGCTCTTCACACCCTCTCAGTTCATTTCCCAAATAAGCCAAAGCAGCGGTCGCCAACCTTTTGGACCTCACGGACCACCAGTGGTCCGATGACCACCGGTTGGCGACCGCTAAGCCAAACGTTTGTAATCATTTACAAATTTTTAATTTAAACCATCTTTGAAAATGTAAATCTCATATTTCTTGAAAAAAGACTCATAATATCTAAAGATTGAAAATAATGTCATTCAATTATACAAAACTAAATAACCTCCCAGACATATTTCATTTTGCTAAGAATCCCTTCGTTATTTATTTAATCCTTTTAGACCTTATGCATTTGGGGGAAACTGCTGAGAACTCTTTGTGTAGGAAACAAAGTAAGGCACACATTAACGAACAATCTATACGTTCTAGTTTGAGCCTGAGCCCTTAGATTCCACTGATGATAAGGAAATTAAATAGTGAGCAATACAGGCATATCCTTTTCTATGCAACTGCACCCCATTTCTCTTATGTTGCTTCTCTTGCTTTCCCCTCCCCTTCCCTGAGGCCTCCCTCTTGGCAAATACTCACAGCTTTGGCGAAGACCCCCATAAGTTCTGGAAACTGATGTGTCAAGAGGGCCAGCATGGCTGTGAAGGAACACAATCCGGCAGTAAAGAGAATAAAGAAGGGAAGCTCCTTCTTGGGGTAAACTGAGACCTCGTGGAAAGCTGTGGGGAAGATCAGAGGGAATATCAAGGCTGGAACACCAAGCATTCTCAGGGAATTTCTATATGTGGGACGGACTCTTCAGAGCTGTGGCTGAAGCCTGTTGCAAATGAAAAAGGCAGGGCACTTGAACAAACCATGGTCAACATTGGAGCCAGCCTTTGGCTGCCTAACTGCTTCTCCCAAGTCCATGTTCAGCCGTCAGTGCTCTATAGGAGCATGACAGAGCTCATGTGGGGATGTCACACATTCACGGGCAGGGACAGCAACACCATCTACGCCTAATGTATAATATTCCTTTCTCGAAAGCGAACACAAAGGCAACAAAACTTTATTCAAATTATAGAACACATGTTCATTGTGTACAACCTGGAAAATCCAAAGTCCGTACACTGAGAAAAGAGCTTGTCTCCAGCTTTTCGCCTGCTTGGCATTTTTAACCATCACACGGCAGCGGCAGCGATACCAGTTCATCTGGTGCTTTTTCCTGGTGTGCGCTAGGTATGTTGGTGGGGGGGCCGCCCAGACACAGACGTTCA
>NW_006295385.1:509504-520041 GCF_000327345.1 Myotis davidii | reverse complement strand
TTTGGAGATGAGGGTCATCTGGCACATTTGCGGGACACTTGTGATGATGAATATACCGCCAAAATACATAAATAAATAAATAACTGGTGCTCTTTAGAGCACCTTCCATAACTTTTAAATTTCAAATGCTGGGTTTGGGGAAACCAAAGAGCTGTACCACTGAGAAAATGGACTCCTTGCTTCCTGTGGCTCTGTGGCTGCCTGTGACCTGGTTGGAGGGGGTGCTGACCAGGGGGGTGGGGGCTGGCCTCCCTGAGAGGCCCTGGTAAAGGGAAACCATGCAACTGCATGTGGACAATATTGCCACTTGAACCAAAAGGATCCAAGTGCTCCACTTCCGTCGGCAAATCCAAGATGTGAAGGCCTTTCCTTGACTGCTCAGCTCTCATTACTTAGATCCCTAAGAGTCATCCACTCTGCTGACGCTAAGGGTGGAGAGGGGCCGAGAGGGAGAGAGGGGCAAAGCTAACCAACCACACACCTGAACCAGGGAAGTCAACCTGCTAGGGTTCAGACGTGGGTGGAAGTGTACTCAGGGCCACTGTGGCAACAGCGACTTTCTCCACATTCTCGCTCTCAAAACCCAGCCCCCCCAAACTTTTGAGGGAAGATCAGACTTGGACCACTGCATTCAATTAAATAAATGTGAGCCATAATTTCCTACTTCAGGCTTATAAAAATTATTCCTGTAAAGTTTCTTTTAAGAACTGTAATCTTGTCGTAACAGTGAATCTACCCCCATGGAAACTTAGTTGGACTCAACTAAAACATTTAAAATAGTGTACTTTTCAGAAAACTGTCTCTCATACCAGAAAACTGAAACTTTAACAAGGATCTCCCTGAAGGGGAAGTCAAAAGGTGAAGCCCATAAGAGGGGTTTCTGAAATCAAATCTAATGTAGTGTGAGACATCAGACCCTTGTCACAATCGGACTCGGCCAGCGAGGAACAACATGTCACCGAGGCCTCCCAGCTCCCTCAGTAACGAAGTGCACACTGGGGCTAGCTAGCAAGGAGACAAGTGAGCCACCTCCTGCTACTGCAATTTAAGACAGAGATTCGTTTTGCACCCAGACCCCACCATGTTGGAGATTTATGACTGGCTCAATAATGCTGGTGTTGGACAATTTACTATGCACTCAGGGCTCCAACGTTACACAATTCCTCTGGGCAAAGTATTTAAATATGTTACAGTTATGAGGTATGATATAACTGGGGCTGGTAAAAGGGAGGGGTGGCAGGAGAGAGATGGGAAAGAAGGACTAGCCAAAATTTGGAGCTCATTATCCGAGGGAGAAAAATAGGTCCTAAGTCAGGGCCACATGAAGAGCCTGGACCTGATCCTCGTGCACAGTATAATTTGATAACTAGTTACCCCAAATTGTCAAAACGGTGTCGTGTTACAGTCAACCAAATCGTATTTTCCACACGTGGTATGGGCAGACCCAGCTGGTACGGCACTCGAGGGCAGAGGCCTGCTCATACCATGCGGAGGCGGCACATGGGCTCCGCACGTGGTGTGCAACTCACTACGTGCAGCTCTTAGGTGCTCGCGGGAATCCCTCTGGCCAAGAGTACTGCAGCACCACAGAGAACACACCTCCCGCCCCACAACTCCACCTCTGGCAAAGGTGCCAGGTCCTGTGCTGCTCTCCCATCAGTGACTCATCAGCTCCTGTGAAGTCTGTGCGAACTGCCTGTGGCAGAGGAGAGGCGAGGCAGCACTCTGCACACTAGACCAGCCCAATCAGCATCAGCCCCAAAGTAGGGGTCTCTGTGCTCAGGCCAACACGATGCCTCTTCATGTAAATTTCAGTCCTGGCCGGGGGTGGGGGGGTGCCTTTGTCTTTGACAAATCTGAAGAGATTTAGAGGAGCAGGAAGCCAAACCCACTCACATAGCTCACTTTAATGCATATGCTATCAAATAAGGACAGGGTCTGGGAGAAGAATAGTAAAAGACAAGGAACATTATAGACATTTATCATTCCCACCCCCCCGCAGGCACCCTGCTCACGGGCTGAAGACAAAGAGAGGGGAGACTTACCGGGGAGCAGTTCTCGGTCTGCTGTTTCTGTGCAGATCGGGTAAGGATAAAAGAGATGCCCCTTTTCTAGGGGATAAGGGATCATCCGAAAAGCTGAAAGAGACACAGTATGTTAGAGGTTCAGTATTAGTCTCAGAACTTCTCAACTTTTGAGCATTTTCATAATGGGGAACACTTCTACAAATAACTCCTAGAAAGGATGCACGATTTCCCCAAACTCTGAGTCATTGCCAGATAAGCTGTCAGAGGTGCATTATGATGTATGACTCACACATTAATCTCACTATATATTCTGGGCAAACCTCACAAAACTGGGTGGGGATGGGGTGCAGAGGAGTAGGGAAGCCATCAATTCCAATGCCCAGAATTTCCTCATCTACAAAACATTATTAAAATGCCATAAGCACTAATCCAATATAGTTCAACTAATGGGAACAGCACAAACCTGCATTGAAATGCTTCCCCAAGAAAAAAATGTGGATTGACTTGTTGGAGCCTGTTGTAGATGCACAAATATGAAAGGCATTTTAAAATCTATCTAGGTGGATTAGAATTCCAACCAAGATGGATAAAAACAAAAATCTAAAAATGCATGACTTGGGAGGTATTTCTAAACATTATGAAACATTTAAACCTTCAACATCATGTGGGAAAGAATGGATCCAGAGAGATTGTGTTTTGATGCCGGGCCACCTCAATTCAGCATCATATGACATGAGGTCTCACACTGAATCCTGGCTTTCCAATCAATCCGTCCCTTCCTATATCACCTGTGTTCCTCTCCCTGTGACCATGTCATCAGCATGTTAGTCTCACATTTCCTATGAACAGTGCTCATGGAGGTGATTTTTCTTCAGCAGATGTCCTTTAACTACAGAGTGCTGTAGATATAAAATATAAAAACTGAGCCCCACACTGGGAAATGTTGGATATCAATCCTTGCCTTCATGCCTGTCAAAGAGGGGTGGTGGCAACACAGGATTCTTTTTAGTTTTAATGCAACGTTTCAAGGAATTGTAGCTACACCCTTAGTTGTGTGATTACCTAAACCTTCTCAAAATGCGGTCAATGTATGTATTTATTTTTTGCATACTTATTTCAAACAGGAATCAGAAACAAAGAATGTTCTCCCTCACAAGAAATGACAAGGTTCCATTGTAACCAGCATCGGTGCACATATGGTATTTATTCTGGTGTCTGAATATTATTTAAAAGTAAAAACATTATGTATGTGATTCCAGCATTTGGAATGCAGTCAATCTACACCACAGTGGTATCACTCTGAGGTTACAGCACATTGCCACGGAGAATATAAATCACTAGAAACGCGGATTAGAGCAGAGCCAGTTTGCTGGCAGTTTGCTAAGTTAAAAATGTTATCAATTTTCCTCTCGTAACAGAAACCTCTTAAGCAGAGATTAAAACATTAAGAACACCCCAGTCTCTAACTGTTCTTAAATGGAAGGCTCACCCTGGCTCAGTCAGACCTTAACTTTCACGCAAACAAAGATGACTTTTGCCCGCGACCAGCCAAGAGAGCTCTCCGTACCGGTTGTGAACACAGAGATCACTCCAAGAAACCGCATCTCTCTTAACAGAACTGAGCTTGCAAGAGGAGGAAAAAACTACAAAACCGAACAAATCATTTGAGTCCTTTGTAAGATACACCAAAATCTTCTCTGGGAAGTAGCACCTTTAAATTTAAACTGCAATATGGCAGGATTTTAATACTATTTCCCATAAATGATGGCTCCTTTAAAAATATCCCAAATATGTAGAAAAATGTATGTGAAAGTTTTTCTTTCTGCTTCTTCTTCTTTGTTTTTAAAATCCAGATTCTCATGTACAACTGGGCTGCTGTAGTTAAGAATCTGTTCAGGTTTAATGATACAAATAAACCCTCCGTTTTCAAAGTGACTATAAATTTGAATGCTAGATTTTATTCAAAATTTGAAGTCAGTTTGTACTTCAGGGAGTAATTCTTAAAATGAAATATAGGAGCACAAGATCTTGAGAGTTGTCAACCATGGAAATCAAATGGTTAGTTGGTATCTTTTCAGTCAGATGCCAAATGTATTTTTACATGCATTAAGCTAGCTTTTTTTCCTCTAATCAGATCTGGTCTTTTTGGAGAGGGTGGAGACATTGATTATAAATCCCCTCATTTTTATTGAGTACATTGCTGACCGTTACCTATCGTACACCAACCCAAGTAAGAGAGGTATGTGTCTGTCATTTAATTTTAATTTTTATCCAATCCCAGAGGTTTCCAATCCCCCCCCCCCCCCACACACACACACCTTGCACTGCCCCCCTGGCCCCCACCGCCATGATTGTAAAGATGTGTATTAAGGTGCTCTTTAAAATCATGCTCTTTCTCATGTCAGTTGTTATTTACATCGAGTTCATAAAATAATAGTAAGACTTTTGGCTTCACTGAACAAAAGCAAATGCAGTTTCTGTTTGTATAATTCTATCCTTCAGCCACCCTGCTGTGCAGGGTCAGGAAAGTGCAGCTGTGAGATAAGCAGAGTGAGCCTGGAGCGGGAAGAGGCGCTGCTCATGCCGCCCCAGCTTTGCCTCCACCTCCTGGGCCTTTCCCTGCAAAAACGTGCCTCAACTGCTCCGCGAGAACCTCGTGGCTTTAATGTCCAGAAATTTTGCAAGAACAAATATGAGCACACTGATATGGCAGTGCAAATATGAAGGAAAATAAGGTCATTTAATCTATTTTATGAATTTGATTTATTTTATGTGCGATCCCAAACCTAAAAATCTTTTCTGAGAAAACACTCATTTCCAAGAAATTAAAGATACATATGTATTTTCTTAAAAACAAAACAAAAAAGCTAGGTTACTCCGTATACCACATGGCACACAAATGGCATTTGTCTGTTCCTTTGTGTGCATCGCTCCCTACCTTGATCTGGGCTGTGCCCCTGTTGTGGGTGACAGGAACCGGGAACCAGTTAATGAACACACCAGGCCCCCCACAGTGAGTCTGAGGGGTTGCACTGCTGCCTTCTACACCGGACCAGACACATTTTCTCGGCTCCTAGCCTGTAAGTGAGGTGCACAGCAAACACTCTCCACCAATACTGGAGGAAAACATCAACAGAACCAAAGAGTGGACAGAAGGATGGCGCGCGAACAAGTTCATGCCTGATTTCCCCAGTGAAACAGACAAGGATAGAGGTAATGCTTTGTCTATGCTGTCTTTCCAAAGAGGATCCAGAGACCCCATAAGGACAGATTACTTGTACCAGTGAGAACTGAATTTGAGTCCCAGCTCTACCTCCTGAACATGTGAACGTCCTCCTCACGCAGCAAGGATCTTAGAGAAGTGAGCAGGCTCGTGTGGTCCCTGCACTGACAGAGCTCACTGCCCAGGGCAGAAAGTGGATGCGCCAATAATCATGAAAATATGTGTGAATGTTCCCACTGTGACAGCTCTTGATCGGAGAGATCCGTGGGGCTGTGTTTATCTGGAGGAGGAGGAAGGGGGTGACAGCTAAAGAAGGAGCTGAACTTGACCAGGCTAACAACTGCATGTCTTTGGGTGGGTCATTAATCTGTGTCGAGTCTCGTGGTCTGTAAATGAGAACATCACAGACCTGGCGAGGCTGTCAAAGGGACTACGTGTGACAGCAGAGGTCAAGGTGTCTATACACAGTGCCTGGCTGCTCAATACAAGGTAGTTTCCTCTGTCCCCTCCCTTTCTACTAACCCTCAAGTTCATGGTCTCTCTATTAGGTCATACTCTAGCTTACAAATAAAAACACTGCTTGTTTGTAAACAATTAGAAGTACAAATGATAGAATAGAAAATTATCATCAAAATACAAATTTTATATTCTCACCTTTTACTGCATTGTAGGAAACTGCCCATGAGGGCTATGTCTTTTGTGAGACTTTTGGGTATGACAATAGAGAAAGTACAAAAGTCAAAAGCCTGGGTTCTGGCCCACATTCTTTCAGTATCTAGTTAGTGGCCTTGAGAAATCAGTTTCCTTTGGTTAGATTAAATGATGTTCCACTCTAATTCTGAAGAGAAATTCTAGAGATTTACAGCAGATTCATAACTTTTTAGGAACTCTGGCACTCTGCTCCTACTTCCATGACAGTACTGCTAACACACACACACAAACACACACGTGTGTATGTATGTACATGTGAGTATATCTGTACATATGTATACACCTACACATGTTTCTCCCAAAGCATTTCAGTCTTACTCATCTTGGTATCCCCAACACAATGCCCGACACAGGAGAGACTCAATAAATTTTTGTTGAGTAAAGGAATGAACAAATTAATATACAATCAGAAAGAGCGGAATTTCCTTTTTAAAGATTTTAAAAAACTCAGGTGGATCCAAATTGTGGTCAGTCAGCAAGACTAAATAACATGAAGGAGCAAGCTGGGCTCAGTGGGCAGAAGGTGGGAACGCATTGCCCTGGATCTGGACACTGGCTATTCCTAAATGGTAACTATCACCAGGGACTTTAGCGGACCACTGCTTCTCCCAAGAAACAAAATCTTAGCTGTCAGGGATGGTGCCGTGGGGGTGGGGATCTCTCCTCCTCAGCCCCAAAGGTGCCAGCCTTTTGGAGGAAAGGTTTAGCTAGAGGAAATGCCCCAAGGCCCACATCTTACAGCAAGTAGCATTTACCATTAGGTTCAAAGAGAATAAATTAGAATCAGAATTTCATCCTATGCTTTAACAATGGGCTACTTTCTCCTCTCAAAGGAAATACTCTGCCTTAGTCCTCCTAAAAACCACCACCTTCAAATCTTATACATTATTTAGTGAATTCTTGGGGGTTGGGGGGAATCTCCAGAAAGAAAATAAAGAGTCTTACTTGGTAAAGTGGAATAAATGGAAACAAAGAAAGGCTAAGTGATGTACCCCATGGCATACTAGTCTTCTGATATATAGAATTAGAAAGTTAAATCTTAAAGTTCACAGTTGAAGTTAGCAGACTACCTTGCTTTATAAAATAAATGCAACCAAAACAGCTTTGAAAAGACATAGGTAGGAAGGAGATAAGGCCGCATCAGTATTTAATACAGGTAAGTCAGAAGATGTGCGATTTAAAATAGGGCCCCAAAAGGCACAATACCATTGTAAGTAAGACCCAGTTCAAGCAAAATCCTGCATTCATATGTGCTTTTTATATTCAACTCATACTTGCAGTGGTGTGTGTGTGTGTGTGTGTGTGTGTATGTGAGAGAGAAAGAGAATAACCAGAACCTACAGTGTTTAAAATAAGTATAATTCAGATAAGATGGCAGCTGTGTAATGAACTAAGAAACATATTTTTAAATCTTGTAAATTAAAACTTCCCCCCTTTCTTGATTATCCTGAATTTAAGGAACATATTGTGTAATTTCAAGGGCTGGGACAGTGATGAATCAAACATTTTAGAAACCTTTGAAATGCTGATGGTTTGAGGACTCTTTTTTTTTTAAACCACCATATGTTTCAAACCCAAACAATCTCTGCCATGCATCAGCTGGATTTGGGGGTTTTATAAAAAAAAAAAGTGAGTTATTTCAGCCTAATTGTTGAGAAACTCACTTAATCCCACAAGATGACTAATGCTCCAGCATTTAAAAAAAAAAACACACAACATTAAAGAGGAAAGCAAAATAAACCTCCATCCTGGCCCCTAAACACTTCTGACAGAATTTTTTTTAAATCTCCAAATTAAAATTTGACCAAAAAAATACTCATTTTTAACATGGAAACTAGTGAAATTAGGTGCTGCTACCTTTCTCCCTGAATTCCCTATTAATGAAAAGGGGACACTGAAAGAAAATCGGGGGATGCCCTAAACTTTCAGAAGGAAGACAAACCTGGTTTAAAGAAGGAAACCTACATTGGGAGGCTGGAGATGTCAAAAGGCACCACCATGTGGTGCACTGGAGGAAGTGCAGTGGCCTGCGCTCAGGCACGACCCAGGGGAAGCCCACCACCTACTCCAGGAGGGAGAGGGAGCAGCTCAGGTGCTACAATTGTGGGGGGTGGGGGGTGGGCTTTCATATCAGGCGTGCTTCACAGTGCTCAAAAATTGGGTAAATTAAGTAAATACCACTGAAAGCAGGCAAGTCAGAATTCTGATCCAAGTCCTCAGATTTAAAATCCAGAGCTCATCCTAAATACAGAGAACAGTTTGGTGGTTACCATAGGAGGTTGGGAGTGCAACGGGTGAAGGAGGTCAAAAGGTAAAAACATCCAGTTATAAAATAAATAAGTGACAGGGATGTAATGTACAATGGTGACTATAGTCAATAACACTGTGTTGCATATTTGAAAGCTGCTAAGAGAGTAGATCTTAAATATATACAAACTAGAGGCCTGATGCACCAAATTCATGCACAGGAGAGGGGGGTCCCTCAGCCTGGTCTGCACCCTCTCTAAACCCAGGCAGGCAGGGATCAGGCCTAAACCGGCAGACTGACATCCCTCTCGCAATCTGGGACTGCTGGGTCCTAACCGCTCACGTGCCTGCTTGCCTGATCACCCCTACCCCCTCTGCCTGCCTGATCGCCCCTACCTGCCTCTGCCTCGGCCCCCAGCCTAAGCCGCAGTCTGGCCTCCCTCTGCCGGAGGCAACCTGGCTGATCAGGGGAAGGCACCGCCCCCATCACCCCGCTGCTGCTGCTGCCACTGGCGGCCACCATGGCTGCCTGAGCCTCAGGTCTCGCAGTCAGACGTGGCTTGCCTGAGCCTCGGGCTGGACCTGGGCAGCAGTAGCCGCCATCCACGGCTTGCCTGAGCCTCGGGCAGCTGCTGAGGCTTTGTCCGTAAGGACGTCCGAAAGAAGTCTGTCCGAATTAGCATATTACCCTTTTATTACTGTAAATTATGAAATCATCGCATTGTATACCTGAAACTAATACCTTAGATGTTGACTATACCTCACTAAAAAATAAATTAAAATGAAACAAAACCCAGAGCTCTGATGTTTCCATTTAACTTTGGACACTGATCTAGAAGTAATGGCAAAGGATTGCACACAATTGTGTGGAGTTGGAATGGTATTCTTTCATATAAATTGCACGACTGATTTATAGCTTTGTTTGTAAAAAAGACCAAAGTGCTTGTAATGAAAGATTATTTTTTAAAATTAACATATATGTGTATATACACACACATACCCTAATATATAAAACCCTGGGTCATAACAACCAGTAACGACTGAGGCTCCACCAACTGGAAGTCAGTCCTGCAGCCAGCGCTGGGTTGCCACGGCTGACTGCAGGCATGGTGCCCCAGCACTGATTGCTGAGGGGGTTGTGAATCAGGGCCAGAGAGAGGCCTGAAGGGAGAAGCAGGGACTGATCCATTGCCCCTGTGGCAGCTTTTGATCAGCACTTGCCTCTCTCTTTCTCTCCCAGTCTGACCAGCAGCCATGCCTCCATTTCTCTCCAGGCCTTCACTGGGCTGCTGATCAGCCCCACCCTTCTGATCATGCCCTGTTGATAGGCCCAGAGATGCTGACTGACACAGAAACTGACCAATCAGAACCAAATCTGGGCCAACTGTGAGGAGCCAATGGCTGCCTAGGAGGCAGAGCTTTTGATGCTGACTGGCATAGAAAACGACCAATCAGAACCAAATCTGAGTGAAGTGTGAGGAGCCAATGGCTGCCTAGGAGGCAGAGCTTTGGATGCTGACTGGCATAGAAAACGACCAAACAGAACCAAATCTGAGAGAAGTGTTTGTTTGTTTGTTTTTGGGGGTGAGATCAGGCTGGCACGGGAGAGCAGTTGGGGGCAAGATCAGGCCGGTAGGGGAGGGCAGTTAGGGGCGATCAGGCAGGCAGGCAGAGGGGTTAGAGACAATCAGGCAGGCAGGCAAAGACAGTTAGAGGCAATCAGGCAGGCAGGCAAGTGAATGGTTAGGAGCCAGCAGTTCCAGATTGTGAGAGGGATGTCTGACTGACGGTTTAGGCCCGATCCCACAGTGTCAGGCCTAAACCAGCAGTCGGACATCACCCAAAGGGTCTCCGAACAGAGAGAGTGCAGGCTGGGCTGAGGGACGCCCCCCTTCATGCACGAATTTCATGCACCAGGCCACTAGTATATACATATTTATGCTTGTAGAAAATATATATCCTTGCATAAAATTTGAAAAATACAAATATGAAGGGAAAAACACTTAAAATTTATTTAAAGATGTATTAATTTCCAGTAGCTTTCCTTTGTTTACAATTGGATTTATTTATTTATTTTTTAATAAAAATGGGCTCATTCTACATTTAAAATATTTAAGTCAGTATTCAACAACAAAAAATTTGGTTTTATATAAAACTAGAGGCCCCGTGCACAAAAATTTGTGTACTCGGGGGGGAGGGGCGGTCCCCCTCAGCCCGGCCTGCCCTCTCTCACATCCAGGAACCCTCAGGGGATGTCCTACTGATGGCTTAGGCCTGCTCCCCGCCTAAGCCGTAGTCTGGCCTCCCTCTGCAGGAGGTGACAGTTTCT
>NW_006295385.1:493924-509379 GCF_000327345.1 Myotis davidii | reverse complement strand
GCAACTTAAGCTCCCAGTCTCTCCTTTTTTTCTTTTATTCTGGGATTTATTTACCTTCTATAATTGAAAATTTGTTGCTATCACTGGAGCTGAGAGCTATTCCTGCTCACTCCAGCTCTGAGGCCACGGCCTGCTGAAAGCAGGTATCTGTGGTTTGTTTAGCTTCTATAATTTAAACTTTGTTGCTTTCGGAGCTTAGAGCCAGGCTGCGACAGGCAGGGAACCTTGGCTTCCTCCATCACTGGAGCAAGCAAGCCTCCTGCTCGCTTCAGCTGCGTGGCTGCTGGCCGCCATCTTGGTTTGCGGTTAATTTGCATATCACCCTGATTAGCCAATGGGAAGCATAGCGAAGGTACGGTCAATTACCCTTTTTGTCTTTTATTAGATAGGATGATTAACCTTATAAACACTAGGAAGGGAGTAAGTATACAGCCTGTAAGTAGTTATGTAGAAGTTGAGGGCTTATGCAAATGTTTCAAAGATAACTGGTCCTCTTATCCTTTTTCTATGTAGGAAAGGCATAACTAGTTGATATTATAGAAAAGAGGAGTGAAGGTAAAATGAACTTAGGTTTATATTGTGGCTCCACCAACAATGGCTGCATGACATTCAACAAGTCATTCTACTCAATTTTTCTGTTCCTCTCTTTTTTAAAAAAAAAATTTACTGATTTTTTACAGAGAGGAAGGGAGAGGGATAGAGAGTTAGAAACATGGATGAGAAGAAACATCGATCAGCTGCCTCCTGCACACCCCCTACTGGGTATGTGCCTGCAACCAAGGTACATTCCCGTGGCCAGAATTGAACCTGGGACCCTTGAGTCCGCAAGCCAACACTCTATCCACTGAGCCAAACCGGTTAGGGCTCTGTTCCTCTCTCTTGTTTTTTTGTTTTTGTTAATCCTCACCAAGGAATATTTTCCACTGATTTTTTTTTATAAAGAGTGGAAAGAAGAGGAGAGACAGAGAAACGTTTGACATGAGAGAGACACAGCAATTGGTTGCCTCCTGCATGCACCCCAAGCAGGGCTGGGGATTGAGCCTGCAACCGAGGTACATGCCCTTGACTGGAATTGAACCTGGGACCCTTCATTCCATAGGCCAATGCTATCCACTGAGCCAAACTGGCTAGGGTTGTTTCTCTCTTGAGCAACCAAGATGGACAACTCTGCCCTGCCTGACTAGAACTTTACCAGAAAGAATGCATGACATGATGGAATTGCAAACCCTCTGTAGAATTACCCAGTTCTACAAACACTCTTCAAGATCTTGGTGCTCCACAGGCACTTGGTAGCCAGTAGCACTCTCACAGGTCTCTTTTGGAAAACTGAAATGCAGTGTAACTTCCCTGGAGTGATTCCTATTGGTCGGTAAGAACCAAGCGCAGAATTTCCCTTTCCTATAGGTCTCTCGTTCCCTTGCCATACTGTTTTACATATAAAAATTCATCTTTTTTTATGCTAATAATTACATTCCCTTGTTTGCTTTTGGAACTCACTGTGTCACATCACATTTCTTGAAATCTCATTGTCCTTCCTGTTGATTCAAAGCATCTGTCCATTGTTAAATGATAATATGGGTAACTAATTTCCAAACAGAATTTCCAGTTAGTTCTCATAGAATTTCTTTTAGTTATGCCATTCCTAACAGCATCTCTCTCACTTCTTGCCCCTGTGCACCCTTTTCGATCTTTTCTATAGAACTGACAACTTTTTTTCAATTGGATCCAATTGATAAGCTTTTATTACTATGTTTCCAAAATGCCGATGTAGGAATATGTTCTTGTTTGGTAAGTCAATCTGTGCATTTAATTTATCCACAACTAGGTTGAGGCTTCTCATGTTCAATCTTGTTGGGATTTTTCTGTTTGTTTTTTTGGTGTGTGTGTGTGTGTGTGTGTGTGTGTGTGTATGTGTGTAAATAGAAATTCCTTTTGTCTTATTTGGGTAGAACATTTTAAATGCAACAATAACCGAAGCCAAGGGGGACTGTACATGTGCCCACACATGCCTGAGTAGAGTGTGCTGTCCTAACACATCCAAATACCAGCACCAGAACACCTGGAATATGTTAATGCACTTACAGAGTGGGTGGGGTAGAAGCATCAATCAAATCAACATCCCTCATCTTATAAATGGTAAATTATCTAGGTAGACCAACTATTAATTCTCTAAAGAAATAGTTTCAAAACAACTAAACAAAAAACTTTCAATCAACTTGAGTCCCATCCATTTCTATAAACTCACTTTTACTCCATCCCATTTGGCTCCTCCCACTGCTGCCCTCTTCCTGCTCTAATTTAGATTCCTATTAGGTTAGGGAAGGACAGGAAGAGGGAAGAGCAGATTATAAAAATGAAAATGGAAGCAGCTAAGACAAACAGAGTTAAAGGGATTAAAGAGACATTAAAGTTTAATAAAGCTGATAAGAGTAGGGAGGAACTACGAAAAAATTAACAGAAGACTCTAATATTTGTTTTGTTTCCCCAGGAAAGGAGGAAAAAACCTCATTCTACATATCAAACTTGTTTTGCTTAAATTAGTGATAACAGAGTGTCAAAACACATATGTCCAGTAATCCACAGTCTTGGGTTTTTCCCTTTAATTTACATTCTCCCAGTGTCCTTGCTGGCCCAATTCTTCAAGGCTTGGTTCAATCTCACATGATCCATAAGGTTACACATGACCACTCCACCCCAAAGACTTTCTCCCTTCTGAAGAACCACTGGGCAGCTGCTACTGGTTACTAAACCGAATTAGACAAGAACTTCTCCAGGGCAGGGGCACATCTCACCCACATCAGAGCCTCTTCTTATACAGAATGATGGGAGCTAATCACAGCCATCCTATATAATGAAAGCCTAATATGCTAAGTGTCCAACCGTTCAACTTGTTCAACTGTTCAACCAGTTGCTATGATGCACACTGACCACCAGGGAGCAGATGCTACAACTGGTAGGTTAGCTTGCTGCTGGGATCCGGCCCATCAGGACTGGGCGAGATGGGCCGGACACACCCTGGAGTCTGCCTGCAGTCCCTCCCCAGCTCGGATCGTGCACTGGTGGGGTCCTTCGGCCCTCTTGCAATCCGGGATCCCTTGGGGGATGTTGAAGAGCCGATTTCGGCCTGATCCCCGCAGGCCAGGCCAAGGGACTCCACTGGTGCACGAATCCGTGCACCGGGCCTCTAGTCTAACATAATCTGCCACCGAACACCAGGGTCCAATGGCCATTGCTCTTGTTCTGAAGCAGAACTGCTGCTCATTTGTGTTTGGCCACCTGACTCTAGTAAAGGAGAACTGTGGCTCATTAGCTAACCCATCCAGAAAGTCCACTGAGAAGTGGTAATAAGAGTCCAGCACAAGACCTAACACCAGGCCAAAGATTCCCACAATGGCATGGGGTTGTCCAAGTTTCCAAAGAGGGTTTTCAGCTGGTAGGATCCTCCTATGCTGGAGCATCCAGACTCATCGCATATGCTGTAGAAACTTGCCTTTTTGAGCTGCTGAGATGGCATCACCATAGTAACACCCACCACCACCAAGGAAACGGAGAGCCTGAGTAATTAACCATCTCACAGTGATGAATACACAAAGAGGAACAGCTATTGATGTGCAAATCATTATTCATCATGGACAATCAGGGTAAACACAGTTTTAGCATCTTTTCATGCTCTTAAAAAATGTTTCAAAAAAAGAAAATTACTTACTGCCTTCCCACGTACAATGCAAAAGATTCAAAGCCCCTTCCACCCTCTTCCAGTGTGCCAGGTGAAAGAACGCATATGCTATTGCTTCACTGTCCCCTCTCTTCAGGATATGTTCTGGGGGTAGAATTAAGCTTTTCATTTCTAGTAGGTACTGAAATAAAAAAGCAGGAGACAGATGGATTAATACACAGTCATTTGGAATTCAATACTGAAAACAGAAAGCTTGATTTTCCTAAAGCCACCCTCATAAGCATTTCATCAAACCTGCAATCCCATTACTACATTTGAAGGCAACAACTAAAACATCCAGCCATCCAAAGTTTGCTGATAGGTAATTAGACTTGTACTAGTTTACCACAGTGAAGATCAGAGGTTTTAAGGCTCTGATACTGTAAACAAAGAGATAAATATAGACAAACAACAAAAAGGAAAATTTAGAAGATGCAATAATTTGGCCTACTAGTATAATTTTTTACCAAAAAATGATGATAGAGAGATGTGCACCAGAATGAAAATATATAAAATGGACACATGAAGGTTAAGAAACTATATAACTAAGCCAGCTGAGCTAGAGAGATTTAAGATTGACTAGCACTGCCCATTACTTTTTCTATACTGGTCTATCAAGGAGAAGGACCCAGTCCTGTGAAAAGCGCCATCCATCACTGCTCAGATGCTGGAGGGAAGAAGGGTAGCAGCCTGAGCATAGGAAGACCCAAGGCAGGGGAGCAGTATACTAGTAGACCCCAAAGTACAATGTTCTTTTAGGTCCTTTCCCAAAGACTGGAGGGCTCTCAGCTTATACCTCTTTACTCCTATCTTCTACAAAGGAGGTGGGTACAGGGCAAGAATGAATATTCTTCCTGGAGGCTCAGAAAACACTAATTGCCCATTTGTAGTTTTTTTGTGTTTAGGACAGAAAGGGAAACAATTTTAGGATGCTATTTTATATTTGAAAATAGTAACTTCTTCCTGCTGCCTGGCCTTCCATTTATTACTCATTAGCTCCCTTCCCCATTTGTTCTCAACACACATATACATACACAACTACCACCAACCACCATCACATGAACCAATGCATTGCCTTTAAAGTGGAGATTAACAAAAATTACAAGTAAACCACAGAACAACCATCATTCAGGACCACCTAAAATCTAGCTGAATGGAAGCCCTTCAACAAGGGATTTAAAGAAGAAGCCACACTGTGACTGGTAGGAGGGGCAGAGATATGGAATGAGCTGGTGCTACACCCATTGTGTGGCAGATAAAAATTAGGAGGGATATCTTGGCTGTGGAGGGCCCCCTGAGGACCAAGGGGTCCCAGGCCTACACCAGGCCTCCCAGCCCAGGGTTCAAGTGCCAGGAAGAGAAGGCCCCATAACTTCTGGCTGTAAAAACCAGCGGGGATCAAGGCTGAGGGAGATAAAGGGCTGCTGGAGTCCCAGGAAGTCCTTCTCAAAGGGCCTGTGCACAGATTACTCGAATTCACTCCCTCAAAGCTCCAGCACCAGGGCAGCACCTTGAAAGAACCAGGGACATATGGGGAGAAACTGGATTGTCTGGCAACAGGGCAAGAGCTGGGTGGAGGCAGTGCAGCTTTCTACCAGAGAAAAGTGCAGGTAGAAGCCATTGTTCCTTTGCTAAGTTTCTCCCCACTACCCCCCAGAGCAAAGAGCTAACAGGCAGGTGCCATATCTGAGTCTCCATCAATCTGGCTCACAATATTCATCCCACCATGGTGAGTCCCTCAGACTGAGGCCCATGCAACTTGTGGGCCCATCAAAGCTGTTTTCAGAGGCGCTTCCATACAACTGGCTTTTATTGCCTCATGCTTCAGACTTCCCTAAAGTCACACAAATAAGCAGCATCTGGCCTTTGTGTACACCATACCTCTTGCTAAGTGGCCCCAGACATGACTCTAGTAGCATCTGGCCTTGGTTTACAGCTTAGCCTCTCTTGGGCAGCTTTAAGTCCAGCACAAGTAGCCCCACCCTGTGACCAATAATCTGAGGCCAATCAAGCCTGAATACAATCAGATTGCAGGCAGAGTGGGTCTCTGGAGGCTTTGAGTTTGCCTTATTTCCTTCTGGGGCCATGTCTAGGAAAAGCAGACCACAGTGCACATCTTGGTCCTTCCCAAAGATACCCAGCCTCAGCACGAGAGCTACAAGCTGTGGACTGCTGATAGCTCTAACCAGGGTACTCAGGGCCAGTCACAAACAGCATCTAACATTGTCCAGCACTAGAGATTGGTAGTATTAGCAGATCTACCTAACACACAGACATAAACCCAAGAGGCAGCCAAAATGGGGTGACAAAAAAGAAAGAAAAGAAAGCCCCAAATGAAATAACAAGAGAATTATCCAGAAGAAGAGCTAAATGAAATGGAGATAAGAAATTTGTCAGACATAGAGTTTGGAATAATAATGGCAAAGATGCTCAATAGCATTTGAAAAGATATAGTAACTATGAAGAATGACACAGTGCTAATATGGAATGCAGTTGAAGGAATACAGGCAGATAAGGAGAAGCTGAGGATCAGATCAGTGAATTAGGCAGACAGGTTATAAAAAATCAGTCAATCAGAGAACCAAAAAGAAAAAATTATAAAACAGGAGGGCAGCTTAAGGGAGCTGTGGGACTGCATAAAACATAACATTCACATCATAGGAATGCTTGAGGAAAAGAAAGTGAGCAAGAGAGAGAGAATGTCTTTGAAAAAATAATAGCAGAAAAGTTCCCTAACCTGGTGAAGGAAAAAGTCACATAAGGTCAGGAGGCACAAAGAGTACCAAGAAAGAAGAATCCAGGCCCATGCTCAGACACATCAAATATTAAAATGCCAAAAATTAAAGAAAAGAGAGAATCTTAAAGGCAGCAAGAGAAAAACAATTTGTTACCTACAAAGGAGTACCCATAAGGCTGTCAGCTGATTTCTCATCAGAAACTTTACAAGCCAGAAGGGAATGGCATGAAGTGGTCAAGGTAATGGAAAGCAAGGATCTGAAACCAAGATTACTATATCCAGCAAGGCTATCATTTAAAATAGATGGTGAAATAAAGAGCTTCCCAGACAAAAGAAAGACTAAACTAGTTTATCACCAAAGACTAAAGGAGTTTATCACGACCAAACCAGCATTGCAAGAAATGCTAAAAGAACTGCTACAATGAGAAGAAGAAATAGAGAGACAAACATAAAGAATTTAAATGGTAATAAATAAATATCAATAATTACCTTACAAGTAAATGGATTAAATGCTCCAATCAAAAGATATAGGATGACTGAATGGATACAAAAACATGACCCAACTATATGCTGTCTACAAAAGACCCACTTCAGAACAAACGACTAAAACAGGATGAGAGGAAAGGGTTGGAAAATTTTTTCCGTGCAAATAGAAACAAAAAGATAAGCTGGAGTAGCAATAGTCATATCTGACAAAATAGACTTCAAAATGAAGGCCATCACAAGAGACAATAAAGGTCACTACATAATACTAAAGGGATTGATCGAACAAGAGACTATAACCCTGTAAAACATATATGCACTCAATTTAGGCATCAGCCTGCGGACTGAAAGTTCCCAGGTTTGATTCTGGTCAAGGGCATGTACCTTAATTGCAGGCACATCCCCAGTGGGAGGTGTGCAAGAGGCAGCTGATAGATGTTTCTCTCTCATTGATGTTTCTAACTCTCTATCTCTCTCCCTTCCTCTCTATAAAAAAGTCAATAAAATATATTTTTTAAAAAATTCTAAAGGATTTTAAGGGAGAGATCCACAGCAATACAGTCATAGCAGGGGACTTTAACACCCTGCTGACTTTGCTGGATAGATCTTTCAGACAAAAAGTTAATAAGGAAACAGATATTCTAAATGACACACTGGATCAGATGGATTTAATTGACATTTATAGAACATTTCACACCAAAGCGGCAGAATATACATTCTTCTCAAGTTCACATAGGTCATTCTCAAAGACAGACCACATGTTAGCACACAAAACAAATCTCTACAGGTTCAAGAGACTGAAATCATATCAAGCATCTTCTCAGATCACAATGGAATGAAATTAGAAACTAACTACAGTAAAAATATTTAAAAACATTCAAACACAAGGAAGTTAAATAGCATGTTATTAAACAATGAATGGGTTACCGAGATCAGGAAATAAATAAAAAAAAACTTCCTGGAAACAAATGAAAATGAACACACAACACCCCCAAATCTCAGGGACACAGGAAAAGCAGTCTTGAGAGGGAAGTTCATAGCTTTACAGGCCTACTCAAAAAACAAGAAAAATTAATAATAAACTATTTCATCCTACAACTTAAAGAATTAGAGAGAGAAGAATAACAAAAGCCTAGAGTAAGTAGAAGGAAAAAAATAATAAAGATTACAGCAGAAATAAATGACACAGAGGCTAAAACAACAATACAAAAAAATCAATGAAACTAAGAGCTGATTCTTTGAAAAGTAAACAAGATTGATGAACCTTTAGCAAGACTCATCAAAAACCAAAGAGAGAGGACCCAAAATAAATAAAATCAGAAGTGAAAGTGGTGAAGTAACAACTGACACCACAGAAATACAAAGGATTCTAAGAAAATACTATGAACAATTATATGCCAACAAGCTGGACAATGTGGATGAAATGGACAAATTCCTAAGAAAATACAATCTTCCAAAACTGAATCAGGAAGAATCAGAAAACCTGAATAAGCCAATAACAACTGGTAACATAGAAGGATTAATAATAAAAAAACTTCAAGCAAACAAAAGCTCTGGTCCAGATGGCTTCACAGAGTTGGTTTCTTGAACCTTCAAAGAACAACTAACACCTATCCCCCGCAAACTATTCCAAAAAACCCAAGAGGAAGGAACACTTCCAAGCTCTTTTTATGAAGCCAGCATTATCCTAATTCCAAAACCAGATAAGGACACTACAAAGAAAATTATAGGCCAATATCCCTGATGGACACAGTTGATAAAATCCTTATCAAAATATTAGCAAAACAGATTTCACAATATAGTAAAAAGATCACACACCATGACCAAGCTGGATTTATTCCAGGTTTGTAAGACAGGCACAATATTTGAAAATCAATACCTGTGATACATCACATAAACAAAGTGAAAGACAAAAATCACATGATCCTATCAATTAGACGACACAGAAAAGGCACTCAAACAAATCTAACTCCATTTTTTATAAACACTCTCAGCAAAGTGGGAATAGAGGAATCATACCACAACATAATAAAGACCATGTATGACAAAGCTACAGCCAACATCATCCTCAATGGGCAAAAACTAAAACCATTTTCCCTAAGAACAGAAACAAGACAGGGATGTCCACTTTCACCACTTTTATTTAACAATAGACATATCTTATAGCAACGTTTACAGGTACATCTCCTAGGACAAAGGAAATTAAAAAGAAAATAAACAAAGGGACTACATGAAAATAAAAAGCTTCTGAACAGCAAAGGAAACCATCAATAAAATGAAAAGGAAGCTCACTGTATGGGAGAACATATTTGGCAATGATACATCCGATAAAGGTTAATATCCAAAATATATAAGGAACTCATACAACTTAATAAAAGAAAGATAAACAATTCAATTTAAAAATGGGCAAAGAACCTAAATAGACACTTCTCCAAAGTAAACACATTGATGGCCCAGAGACATATACGGATGGATAAAAAAGCTGTGGTACATTTACACATTGGAATACTATGCAGCAATAAAAAAGAAGGATCTCTTACCCTTTGAGACAGCATGGAGGGACTTGGAGAGTATTATGCTAAGTGAAATAAGCCAGTCAGAAAAAGACAGGTATTACATGATCTCACTCATATGTGGAAACTAATGAACAAAATAAACTGATGAAGAAAACAGATCCAGTCCATAGAACAGACTATGGAATTTCAGAGGGAGGGCAGGGGTAGGAGGGCGGGTTGGAAGAGATCAACCAAAGAACCAAAGAACTTGTATGCATAAACCCTGGACACAGACAACAGGCTGGTGAAGGCCAGGTGGGCAGAGCGGGGCTGGGCTAGAAGGGGTCAATGGGGGGAAAAAGGGGACATGTACATATGATATACTTTAAACAATAGAGATTTAATTAAAAGCAACAACTATGTATGATGTCAGATGGGTAGGAGATTTATCACTGTGATCATTTAGTAAGTTATATAATGTCTAATCACTGGGGTGTGCATCTGAAACTAATATAATAGTATATGTCCACTATAATTGAAAAATAAAAAGTGGCTAAAAAACAAAACTAAAATAAAATGGAGATTAATAGATGATGGAGGAATATAGAATTAAAATGGGACAAACGCAGCAAGGAAGTGCTATAAGAAAAGATGTTCAACAATTTTAACACCACAAACAATTGTCTGTGGATTTAACTGTTGGTGGGAATTTATGAAAGAGGGTGAAGAATGGGAGAGCCCCGATATACAGAATGGAGATTACGACACCCCTATCAGTGTTTCATTATCATCTCACTGTGGACGTAGGCACTTCGGGCTGCTGGGTGCAGTGGCCTTGAGCTTCCCCTCCTGTTGGCACAGGTGGTGTCAGGGTGCACTGCTCAGCAGGAGCTGGAAGCAAGTCTGGCCTGTTGCTTCAGCAAATAAAACTTTCCTCATTTGGCGTCTGCTTTGTGAAGAAGCCTCAAAGCAGGAAGAGTAAGAAAGTGAGAGGCCTACCCACAGGGCAGCAGAAAGCAGGGACACGCAGCCATCAGTTGGGGGACAGGAAGGAAAGAAGGCCTCCTTCCAGAAAAAGACCGCTTCCCAGGGCGGTTCATGAAAGGTGTTCACTATTTTGATGGGATTTCCTCAAGTATGAGTTCCAAAAGAACTTTTTGTTTATATACCTTTTTAAATTCTACAAGTTACTGCTTTCCTTCTCCATCTTGTTTTAAAACAGCACAGGCAAAAATCTTTTGGAAAAAAATAACAATTTTGAATTACCTAGCAATCCAACTAGCACCCTATTTATCATGAATACAAGCCATAATATAAAGGTGAGTTTTATGTTTAGAGATATTTGACTATCCTCTCGTGATTTTGTCACCATAATAGAAGTCATTAGACTATATGTTGCTACTACCCAGGATGATCTTAAAAGACCCCAAAGGCTATGAGTCATGAGAAAGATATATAATTTGTAAAATGCTACAAATTGTACTAATTGTGTCAGAGTACATTAGAGAAGACCAACTGGTTACTATTAATAATCATCCAGAGAACAAAGGAAAAGAAAAATTTCTTACCTAATAACAGCCCTAGAGTAAGATTTTGATTTCTGAATTCTCTAACAATTTACAGCCACCTTGTCTACTAAATAGTCAATTTTTAAAAAAGGATCATGCTGAGTGAACTTTGAAACAAACTAAATATGAAAACCACTAGCTCATGTGTCCCACATGATACAGAAATATCTTGAAGTCCCTGATAACCAAAAAATGGCTGAAAGAAAAGTGTGAGCTATTATTCTTTTTATTTCCATTATGAGGGAAAGCTTTCCAAGTAATTTCATTAAGCATTTATGAGAAAACTCTTCTCTTGGCCCAAGCAACCTTCAGGTACAGGGACACCTGAGAAGAACTGAGCCTGGTAGCCACCCATTTTTGTAGGCAGATGTTGAAACAAACTAGAAGTGGGTGGGGCTACAATAGATATCATAAAACAAGAATTCATTTAAAAGCATTGCTGGATTTACAATTTGGAAAATAGCAGTGCACGTGTGTGAGACACATGGCTTACCCAGCCTGCAGGCTGAATGTGGTGCATATGGCTTCAAGGACATCATTCACAGCCCCGAATGCGGGCTGTGAGGTAATGTTCTGTTTATCCCCTAAGCTCCCTCTGAGCTTAGCATAGGTAAAATTTTCACATACTGCCTTGTGTTATTTATCCACATGTCTTTCCCCTCAGCTTAATCATAAGATCCTCAAGAGCATGGATCTCACTTCCTAAGAAGTCTCTCAATGAGCATCCTTGGCCTGATCAGCCTCATGAGGCTGACGAGAGCAACTTACCAAGGAAACGTAGCTGCCTTCTCATCACATCTACTTTATGGCAGAAATAGGTTATGCTATAAAGGAGGTTTATATTCCTATACAGTTCCATACAACATGTTGGCTCGAACCAGATGATGAAGACTAATAACAATGTGTTATGTTTTTGGTCAAGCTTAAAGTGGCTGGCAAGGTCAGTTCTCAACATGTGTAACATTTAAATTAGAAAGGCATGGAACATTTCATATCTTACTTGTCAAGTGAAAAATAAATGGAAAAGGGCAGATCCCTATCCACAAGTATGCAGAAATCAATTAGAATAACTGTATCTTATAAATCAGAGAACTCTCTCGGCCTGTCTATAATAAGTAGAGGCCCGATGCACGAAATTCGTGCAAGAGTAGGCCTTCCTTCCCCCAGCTGCTGGCACCGGCGTCCCTCTGGCACCTGGGACCCAGGCTTCCCTCTGGCCGCTGGTAGGCACTTGGGACCCAGGCTTCCCTTGCAGCTCCGGCTTCATCTGGAAGGACGTCCAGTCTAATTAGCATATTACACTTTTATTATTATAGATGACTTGGCTTCTATTAGCTAAGTCTGCACTCCGTCCTATCTTGCCTGCCAACCCATCTCTAACTTCCTTCCCAGATTCTCAAATTGGGCTACTAGATGTTTCGGAAGCAAGTTTTCAAAACCTATTTTTCAGAATCTAGCTTCTTATGCCCAATATAGGAACACAGAAGGAGGAGCTGAGTCGTGCCTAGTTATGGAGGTATTTGAGCAGAGGGTGGTTTACCTGTCAGAAAAGCCCCCGGAGAAATTTGGTCCATCAGAGTCCAGTCTAGATGAATGATCAGATCTTTTCTGTTAAGGTCTTAAAATTCTGTAATAATTTGAGTGAAAATGATCCTGAAGTTATTCTTCATATCCAGGGGAGGGGAATGTCTGGCCCGCAGGCCATATAAGACCTGTGAATTCATTTGGTCTGGCCCTCCCAAGGCATTAAGGGGTGAGTTAACTAAATGTTTGACCAAATATAGCAGGCTAATTTTTTTAAGAGTCATTTATAATTTTATTGAGGTAGCCAAATAACTAAGCAACTCTTAATAGCAGGCTAATGTTTAAGTTGATAATTTTGTATGGCCCTCAAATAATGTTATAAATATACAAATGGCCCTTGGCAGAAAAAAGGTTCCCACCCCTGATATAGATATTAATGCCAAGGAATTAATTTACAGCCAATTATTGAATTTTCATACCAATAAGAGCAGAAGCCATATTAAAGTCATTAGCTAATGTTATAAATATACAAATGATGAGAAAGAACAGGTTAATTAAAATGAGAAAGAACAGGTTAATTAAATTACAGCATAATTAGATGATGGCTATCAAGTTGTTCCCCAAAAGCAGTTAATAGAATATTTTTATGTATGTATGTGTGTGTGTTTATGAGGTGTGGTTTTTTAAACTTATGTTTTAAAAATTAAAAAAAATATTACATAGGTCCTCCTTTTCCCCTCATTAACCTCTTCCAGCCTGCTCCCGTCTCCCCACAACCGCACCCCTCCCCTGCCCTCACCACCCAATTGTCTGTGTCCATGGGTTATGCCTAAATGCATACAATTTCATTAGTTGATCTCTTCCCACCACTCTCCCCTGCCTTCCTCTGAGGTTCAATAGTCTGTTCATGCTTCTATGTCTCTGGTCTATTAGATCACCAGTTTATTTGGTTCATTAGATTCCACATATGAGTGAGATCAAATAATACTTATCTTTCTCTGACTGGCTTATTTTGATCAGCATAATATTCTCCAGGTTCATTCATACTGCTGCAAATGGTTAGGGTTATTTATTTATTTATTTATTTATTTTTATTGTGGTGTAGTATTCCATTGTGTAAATGTACCATAATTTTTTTATCCACTCATCTGCTGATGGGCACTTAGGCTGTTTCCAAATCTTAGATATTGTAAATTGCACTCCTATGAACATAGGGGTCCATACATTCTTTCACTAGGGTTCCCTTTTCTCCACAACTTCACTGATACTTGTTTGTTGATTTGTTGATGATACCCATCCTGACAGGTGTGAGGTGATATCTCATTGTCCTGGTGATTTGCATCTCTTGGATGATTAGTGACTGGGCATTTTCTCTTGGCTTTCTGTATGTCCACTTTGGAGAAGTTTCTATTTAGGTCTTTTGCCCATTTTTAAATTGGACTGTTTGTCTTCCTTTTATTAAGTTGTATGAGTTCCTTATACATTTTGGAGATTAAGCCCTTATCGGATTTGTCATTGGCAAATATGTTTTCCCATGCAGTGGGCTCTCTTGTTATTTTGTTGATTGTTTCATTTGCAGTGCAGAAGCTTTTTATTTAATGTGGTCCCATTAGTTTATTTTCTCCTTAGTTTCCATTATCCTAGGAGATGTATTGGTAAACATATTACTACAAGAGATGTCTGAGATTTTGGTGCCTATCATTTCTTCTAGGACTTTTATGGTTTCATGTTATACATTTAAGGCTTTTATCCATTTTGAGTTTATTCTTGAGTATGGTGTAAGTTGGTTGTCTAGTTTCATTGTTTTGCATGTTCCTGTCCAATTTTCCCCAACACCTTTATTGAAGAGACTGTCTTGACACCATTTTATGTTCTTGCCTCCTTTGTCAAATATTAATTGAGCATAGTGGCTTGGGTCGATTTCTGGGTTCTCTGCTCTGTTTCATTGATCTATATACTGTTCTTGTGCCAGTACCAGGATGTTTTGATTATAGTGGCTTTGTAGTATAACATGATATCTGGTATTATGATTCCTCCAACTTTGTTCTTCTTTCTCAAGATTGCTGCGGCTATTTGGGGTCTTTTTGGTTCCATGTAAATTTCTGTAGTGTTTGTTCTAGATATGTGAAACATGCCCTTGGTATTTTAATAGGGATTGCAGTCAATCTGTAGATTGCTTTGGGTAGTATGGACATTCTACCTCATTGGTAGAATAATGAGGTTATTCTACCAATCCATGTACACAGTATAGTCTTCCACTTGTTTATATCTTCCTCTATCTCTTTTTTCAACATCCTGTAGTTTTCAGAGTACAGGTCTTTTACCTCCTGGTTAAGTTTATTCCTAAGTATCTTAATTTTATTTTGTTGTTGCAATGGTAAATGAGACTGTGTTTGTTTGTCTTTTTAATTTCTCTTTCTGAGAGTTCACTGTTGGTATATAAAAATGCTATAGATTTTGGGGTGTTAATTTTGTACCCTGCTTCGTTTCCGAATTCATTTATTAAAAAAAAAGAAGGCATTCTTACCATTTGCAACAGCATGTATGGAACTAGTAGTTTTTTGATGGATTCTTTAGGGTTTTCTATGTACAGTATCATGTCATCTGCAAATAATGAAAGTTTTACTTCTTCCTTTCCAATTGCCTTTATTTCTTCTTCTTGGTAGAAGAATATTTTTAGCATAATGTTTTCATGATATATTACTAAATAAATAAAGTGTACATAGAGAGTATGATGTTTGTAATAAAAATGTATTTGTAGGCACCAAAAACATTGCAAGGTAATTGACTGAATACTAACAGTGGCTAAATATCTGATTTTATGGGAGATTAATTTCTTTTGCACTTTTCCTATGCTTCCCAAGTTTTCTGTAATAAGCATTTCTTTCTCTCTCTCTCCCCTCTTCCCTTACTCCCTCCCTCCCTCTCTCTCT
>NW_006295385.1:492023-493623 GCF_000327345.1 Myotis davidii | reverse complement strand
CCCAACTGCCTCCCTGCTGACCTGCTCACTCCAAACTGTCCCCCCCACAGTCCTGACCACCCCAACTGACCCTCACTGATAGCCTGCTTGCCCCTAACTGGCCCCCCTGCTGGTCTGCTCACCCCCAACTGCCCCCCCCATGGCCTGATCACCCAAAACTGCCCTCCCCTCTTGGCCTCTAACTGCCTCTACCTCGGCCCCGCCACCATGGCTTGTCCCGAAGAACATCTGTAAGGTCTCCCCGTCTAATTAGCATATTGACCTTTTATTAGTATAGAGGCCTGGTGCACAGGTGGGGACCAGCTGGTTTGCCCTGAAGGGTGTCCCGGATCAGGGTGGGGGATCCCTTGAGGCATGAAGTGGCCTGGGTGAGGGGCCTGTGGTGGTATGCAGGCCGGCCACACCCCCATGGGGTGAGGGTCCCCGCTGGGGGGGCATGGCCAGCCTGGGTGAGGGGCTGAGGGCCATTTTCAGGCTGGCCAGAGCCCCTTCAGGGTGGGGGGTCCCTCTGGGGTGCCTGGCCAGCCTGGGTGAAGGGCTGAGGGCAGTTTTCAGGCTTGCCACGCCCCCCAGTGACCCAGGCTCCCAGCCTCTCCTTCAGTGGCAGCCAGGGCGGGCGGGAAGCTTGGCTTCCTCCGTTTCCGGGTGCAATCCAAGCCTCCAGAGCTATGGCTGCTGCTATCTTTGTTGGGTTAATTTGCATACTCACCCTGATTGGCTGGTGGGTGTAGTGGAGGGATGGTTAATTTGCATGTTTCTCTTTTATTAGTGTGAATATATATATGCATGTGTGTGTATGTATATATGTAATACAAACCTATTTCATAAACTTGCATCTAACACCAAGGAAGTAAAAGACCTGTACTCAGAAAACTATAGGACATTGAAGAAAGAAACTGAGAAAGATACAAATAAGTGGAAGCATATATTCTGTTCATGGCTTAGAAGAATTAACATAATTAAAATGTCCATACTACCGAAAGCAATCTATAGATTCAATGTAATTCTTATTAAAATACCAACTGCATATTTACCAGATCTAGAAATATTCCAAAAATTTATATGAAACCAAAAAAAGACTATGAATAGCCTCAGCAATCTTAAAAAAGAAGAACAAAGTTGGAGATATCACTAAACCAGATATCAAACTATACTACAGCCATTTTAATAAAAGCAGTCTGATACTGGCATAAAAGCAGGCATATAGATCAATGGAATAGAAAAAAGAGCCCAGAAATCAACCTATGCTATATGGTCAATTAATATTTAACAAAAGAGGTAATAGGGTAAAGATGGTCTCTTCAATAAATGGTGTTGGGAAAATTGGACAGGTATATGCATAAAAATGAAACTAGACCACCAACTTACACCATATACAAGAATAAACTCAAAATGGATAAAAGAATTAAGTGGCAAAACCATAAAAATCCTAGAAGAAAACGTAGGCAATAAATCTCAGCCCTTGTAGCAATATTTTTGCTGATATATCTCCTGGGACAAGGGAAATAAAGGAAAAATAAACAAATGGAATTCTATCAAACTAAAAGCTTTGTACAGCAAAAGATACCAGTATCAAATTAAAAAGGAAACCCAGTGTATG
>NW_006295385.1:481832-491923 GCF_000327345.1 Myotis davidii | reverse complement strand
AGGCGTAGCAAAGGTATGGTCAATTACCATGTTTGTCTATTATTAGATAGGATATTTAAATGCCATTTAACAAAGAAAAATCGACCAAAAAATGAGTTCACGTGTCACCTCTGACACGCGTGTGATAGGTTCGCCATCACTGACCTAGACCTAGCTTATTCTGTCTGTCTGTCTTTTCTTTAATCCTTTGCAATGCCCCCTCAGGCTCACCAAACCCTTGGCTGTGCTAGCTCTGCACAATAAACAATCCAATAAAAAAAATGGGCAAAGGACCTGAATAGGCACTTCTCAAAAGAGGACATACAGATGGCCAATAGACACATGAAAAAATGCTCAATGTCACTGATCATCAGAGAGATGCAAATTTAAATTACGATGGGATATCTCTTCACACCTGCCAGAATGTCTGCCATCAATAAATCAACAAGTAAGTGCTGGCCAGGATATGGAGAAAGGGAACCATATTGCACTGTTGGTGAGAATGCAGACTGAGACAATCTATGGAAAACAGTGTAGAATTTCCTCAAAAAAATTAAAAATGGAACTCCTGTTTGATTTAGCAGTCCCACTTCTGGGAATATATCCTAAGAATCCCGCAACACCAATTTGAAAAAATATACGCACCCCTATGTTCATAGCAGCGTTATTTACAATAGACAAGTAAATAAGTGCCCATCAGTAGAAGAGTGAATAAAAAAGCTGTGGTACATTTACACAATGGAAGAAAATGATACCTTTTGTGGCAGTATGGATGGACCTGGAGATTATTATGCTAAGTGAAATAAGCCAGTCAGAGAAAGACAAATACTGTGTGATCTCACTTATATGTGGAATCTAATGGACAAAATAAACTAATTAATAAAATAGAAACAGAGGCATAGATACATAGAACAGACTGACAGCTGTCAGAGGGGAGGCGGGAAAGGGGAACTGGATGAAACGAGGTGAAGGGATTAGCCAAACAACATATATACGCAAACCATACACGTAGACAACTGTGTGGTGATGATTAGAGGGAAGCGGGGGCGGGGTGGAAGTGGGCAAAGTGAGGGAAAATGTGGACATCTGTAATAATGTCGACAATAAATAAAAATAAAGGAAAAATAAGAAATATTCATTTATAATTTTTAGTATTTTTCTGTTGAAAAAGTAATGCAATTATTATTAAAAGCTTAGAAAACATAGGCAAGTTGAAGAAAGAAAAAGAATTTACATGCAAAAACACAGGAAAAGGTGAAAGGGATTAAGTGCAAATTGCTTGTTATAAAAATAGTCATGGGGATGTAAAGTACAGCATAAGGAAAATGTAGTCAGTAATATTGTAATAACTACACTTATTGGGGTAATCACTTTGTAAGGTATATAAATGTCTATTTGCTATGCTGTATTCCTGAAAGTAATATAATACTGTATGATAACTGAAAAAAAAAGTGAACCGTACTAACAGCCAAACCAAAAAAGAAAAGCCAAAGATGGAAATTTTTTGTATATCTATAGTGCTTTGATGCAGCTGGCTCTGAAGAGTCTGTAAGACCAGGAAGGAAGTTTTGAGCCCATCAGTAAAGAGAATAAAACTAGTGCTGTTTGGAAAACATGATACATATTCTAGATTTCAATGTTGCCTACTCCCTGGACTCAGTAAGACACACTGGAATAGGGCAAAATCACGCAGTCACCATGGCTCACTCAGGTCAGTCTGTGATATGGGATGAGCTACTTAAAATCGCGGCCCATTTCCTTCCCTCGCCTGTCCTCTGTCACTTTGAAGCACTGCTTGTATCTTGGCTCTACTATGCCACTATGAGAACTTGGACAAGCTATTTACTTTATTTCAACATCAGCTTGCTTATCTGTTAAAATAAAATAAAAATACACATCCTGTCAGTTGTAACATTTGAAGATTATATCGGATAATACATGTAAAGCATTCACACATCACCTGGAACATAAATGTTCACAAACAAATAAAATCAGAAATAAAAGGCAAAGTAACAACTGACACCACAGAAATACAAAGAGTTGTAAGAAAATACTATAATTAGCTTTATGCCAACAAAATGGACAACCTAAGCAAAATGGACAAATTCCTAGAAATATACAATCTTCCAAAACTCAATTAGGAAGAATCAGAAAAAATCTGAACAGTCAAATAACAACTAATGAAAAATTCCCAGGAAACAAAAGTCTTGGGCCAGACAAATGTACAGGTGAGTTTTATCAAGTGTTCAAAGAAGAACTAACACCTATCCTCCTCAAATTATTCCAAAAAATCAAAAGAAGAGAAGACTTCCAAGCTCTTTTTACAAGGCTAGCATTATCCTACTTCCCAAATGAGATAAAGACACTACAAGAAAGAAAATTATAGGCCAATATCCATGATGAACATAGATGCTAAAATCCTCAACAAAATATTGGCAAATTGGATCCAGCAATACACTAAAAAGATTATACATCAAGACCAAGTGGGATTTATTCCAGGGATGCAAGGATAGTACAATATTCGCAAATCAATATGTGCGATGCATCACATAAACAAAATGAAGGATAAAAATCACATAATCACATAATAGATGCAGAAAAAACATTCAACAAAATCCAGCATCCATTTTTGATAAATACTCTCAGAAAAGTGGGGACATACCTCAATAAAGGCCATATATGACAAACCTACAGCTAACATTGTACTCAATGGGCAAAAACGAAAAGTATTTCCTGTAAGAACAGGAATGAGACAGGGTTCTCTGTTTTCACCATTCTTATTCAGCATAGTACTGAAGTACTAGCCACAGCAATCAGAAGACAAGAAAAAATAAAAGGCATAGAAATTGGAAAGGAGGAAGTAAAAGTGTGATTATTCACAGATGATATGATATTGTACATAGAAAACCCTTAAGGCTCCACCAGAACTCTACAGTAAAACCTTGAAATAACAGAATAATTCAGGCAAGGGGATGTCAAACCTTGGTTTAACAGACTAATTTGGGCAAAGGGGTGTCTGTTATAGCTGAAAGTCCATTATGTAAGTAGTTTTTCCAAATGCGTATGTTTAAAATGTTGACAAATTAGTTTAATGTTTTCACTTATGTAGACATGTTTGTGTAATTAAAATTAAGTACGCATGAAAAGTTTAATTTCACATAAAATCTTTCTATATGCATTACTATAATTTTAAATTTATACTGAATAGGTCTAGTAAATGCTTGCATTCACCAGTCACTGCGAGTAAACAAATGCACATGGCTGGGGCCTGGATTAGTGTGCATTAGATTATTGGCCAACAGGAATTAAAGCAGAAAGTCATGCCACGTGACAACAGAACTAATTACCACATGTAATACGGTGTGACCATGTGCTAAACATTCACTGAATGCTGTTTACCAGAGGTGACTCTTGGATTTAAATATGTAGACTATAGTAGTATATGTAATATTTATTTATGTTGGTGAAATTACTACAGTGTTTTTTTCAACATATTGCCTATTCACTATAATTTGTTAAAAATAACAATAAATTAATAACAAAAAATAACTTGTTAATTTAATTATAAGTAAATCTTGGTTAAAAGCATTTTAAGTTTAACATGATATTAATTTTCTCATATAGTATGTGGACCCGGAATTTTTTCCCATTAAAATCTGAATGTTAAATCAAGGTCCACAAAATTGAGGGTTCACAGTACTAGATTTAATAAATGAATTGGCAAAGTAGCAAGATACAAAATTAACATCCAGAAATCGATAGCATTTTTTATACACCAAAGAGAAATTTTTAAAAAAATCCCATTTACCACTGCAGTGAAAAAAAATAAGATACCTAGGAATAAACGTAACTAAGAAGATAAAAGACCTATACTCAGACAACTATAGGACATTGAAAAAAGCAATAGAGGAAGATAAAAACAAGTGGAAGACTATAATGAATTAACATCCAGAAATCGATAGCATTTTTTATACACCAAAGAGAAATTTTTTAAAAAATCCCATTTACCACTGCAGTGAAAAAAAATAAGATACCTAGGAATAAACGTAACTAAGAAGATAAAAGACCTATACTCAGACAACTATAGGACATTGAAAAAAGCAATAGAGGAAGATATAAACAAGTGGAAGAATATAATGTATTCATGAATTGGTAGAATTAACGTAATTAAAATGTCCATATTACCCAAAGTAATCTACAGATTCAATGCAATTCCTATTAAAATACCAATGGCATATTTCAAAGATCTAGAACAAATACACCAAAAATTTATATGGGACCAAAAAGACCTCAAGTAGCCGCAGCAATCTTGAAGAAAAAAAAAAAAAAGAACAAAGTTGGAAGAGATCAACCAAAGGACTTGTATGCATGCATATAAGCATAACCAATGGACATAAGACACTGGGGGGTAGGGGAGGCCAGGGGATTGTCAAAGGCGGGGGAAAAAAAGGGACACATATGTAATACCCTTTGTAGTACTGTAAGCAATAAAAAAATAATAATAAAATAAAAAAAGAACAAAGTTGGAAGAATCGCAATGCTGGATATCAAACTACACTACAAAGTCAATCTAATCAAAACAGCCTGGTACTGGCACAAGTAGCAAGATACAAAATTAGCCCTTAAGGCTCCACCAGAATACTACAGTAAATCAATGGGACAAACAGAGACCCCAGAAATAAACCCACATATTATGGTGAATTAATATTTGACAAAGGAAGCATGTATATACAATGGATACAAGACAGTCTCTTCAATAAATGGTGTTTGGAAAATTAGACAGGTACATGCAAAAAAAAAAAAAAAAAAAGAAAGAAAAAAGAAAAGAAATGAAACCACCAATATACACCATGCACAAGAATAAACTCTAAATGGATAAAAGACTTAAATGTAAGTCGAAAAACCAATAAAATCCTAGAAGAATTTTAAAAAGTTGTTGAATTTTCACCAGTACATCTCCTAGGGTGAAACAAGAATACAGGGTGGTTTAAAAGTAGGTTTGCAGTTGTGAATACAATAAACAGTTTATTCTTGTATTATTTATTGTATTATTTTCCATATGAAGAACTGTAAACCTCCTTTTGCCCCACCCTGTACAAGACAGAGTTCAGAAATGGGTAACTTTAATCTGCCACAAGGAAGGCCTTACTAAAAAGTTACAAATTGGGAATTCATGAAGATAATAGGTGCAGCCAGGACATGTTAGAGCCTCTCCTGTTACACTGTCTGATTGTCCTTCTTCAGACTATGGTGGCCCAAGAAATACCAGTTAATGCATACTTCTAGTTAGCCTCTATTTTACCTTGCCTGAAAGTACAGAAATAGAGCTGAAGTTATAAGGGAAGAGATGATGAAAGGGCCAACAGGAATTGAGCACCTACTATGTACTGGATGAATTACAGGGGGGGGGGGGGGGTGTCCCTCAGCCTGACCTGCACCCTCTCCAATATGGGAGCCCACAGGGGATGTCCTTCTGACAGCTTAGGCCTGCTCCCCGTGGTTCTCTGCAGGGCCTGCCTGCTCCACACCGCAGTGACTGCCAAACAGGTTGTGCTGGGTGCTGCCTGCAGGCGGTCCTGGGTCACCATGGCGACGGCCAAGCAGGCCATGCTGGGAGCTGCCTGTGGGCCATGCTCGCCTGCTCCCGAGTTGCCAAGGCAATGGCCAAGCAGGCCATGCTGGGAGCTGCTAATGGGAGCTGCCTGCGGGCTGTGCTTGACTGCTCCCAGGTCACCGAGGCAACGGTCGAGCAGGCCATGCTGAGAGCTGTCTGTGGGCCGGGTTTGCCTGCTCCCTGGTCACCACGACGACAGCCAAGCAGGCTGTGCTGGGAGCTGCCTGTCGGCCATGCTTGCCTGCTCCAAAGTGGCTGTGGCGATGGCCAAGCAGGCCATGCTGGGAGCTGCCTGACAGCTGGGCTTGCCTGCTCCCCAGTTGCCATGGCAACGGCCAAGCAGGCCATGCTGGGAGCTGCCTGCGGTCCCGCTTGCCTGCTCCCCAGTCGCTGTGGCGACAGCCAAGCAGGCCTTGCTGGGAGCTGCCTCCTCCCTGCTGTCAGTCTCCACAGAGGCGATGAGGTTAATTTGCATACTCGCTCCTGATTTGCTGGTGGGCATCATGAAGGTATGGTCAATTTGCATCTTTCTCTTTTATTAGTGTGGATAATGGGTAGTCTACATAATTTGCTTACTAGTAGTAGCAAATGAAAAGAATAGAATAAAAAAGAATAGAATAAAAGAATAAAAAAGCAAACTAACAGAATAGAATTCCACTTGTACCTATTAAAAGCATAAATATTTTTTGTTTTCCTTCTTTCTGTTTTAAACAAACTGCTCAATGTTGGTGAAGGTGTGACAAAATGGTAAAGGAGTAGCCTGCTGATGGGAGTGCAAACTGCTACCATCTTTTTTGGTAAGCAATTTGGCAATAAATACCAAGAGCCATAAGTACTCCTATATGTTACTCAGTAATTCCCATTCTGTTTATCTATCCTAAATATAAAAAAATCTTTAGCCCAAAATAGTGCTCTATTGAGGTGGACAAAAACCTGATGTCTACAATACAAGACACGAAAATTAAATCATTTTCTTCAACAAATGGTGCTGGAAAAATTGGATGTCCCTATGCAAAACACATTGAACCTTAATATTACACCATACACAAAAATCAACTCAAAATGCATTTAAGGACTTAAATGTAAGACCTAAAACTATAAGCTTCTAGAAGAATACATAGGATAGAAATTTCATAAAATTTGTCTTAATAATTTCTTGAACACTGCACAAGCAACAAAAGCAAAAAATAGACAAGTGGGACTACATCAAAATAAAAAGCTGCTGTGCAGCAAAAACAATCACCAGAATGAAACAATCAATAGAGTGAAAAGGCAACTTATGCAATGGGAGAAAAATTTGTGAACTACATATGTACATATATTTATAATGTATTATATTTAAAAATGGGAAAAGACTTGAATAAAAAGTGGGCAAAAGACGTGAACAGCCATTTCTCCAAAGACATAGAGATGGCCAATAGGTACATGAAAAGATGCTCATCATCACTAACAATGAGGGAAATGCAAATCAAAACCACAATGAGATATTACCTCACACATGTTAGGATAGCTACTATTTTTTTAAAGAAGAATATAAAAATTCCTAGCAAGGAAGTGGAGAAATTGGAAACCCTGTGCACTGTAAAACGATGCAGCCACTATGGAAAGCAGTATGGAATTTCTTCAAAAACTTAACAATAGTACTACCATATGATCCAGCAATCCCACTTCTGGATATTCACCCAAAAGAACTGAAAAACGGACCTTGAAGAGATATTTGCACTCGCATGTTCATTGTAGCATTATTCAAAACTAGAGGCCCAGTGCACGAAATTAGTGCACAGGTAGGGTCCTTAGGCCTGGCCGGCGATCAGGGCTGATCGGGGTTTTTCTTCTGGCTGCCGCTGAGGCCTTCCTTCCCTGGCTGCCAGCTGCTGGCCAGGGCATTCCTTCGTTCTGTGCTGCCCCCTGGTGGTCAGTGCACATCATAGTGAGAGATCGAACTCCTGGCCTCCCAGTTGAACTCCTGAGGGGACACTTTGCATATTATTATTATATGTATATGTATATGTATATGTATATGTATATGTATATGTATATATGTATATATAGATAGCCAAGAAGTAGGAACAACTTATATCTCCATCAATAAATGAATGAACACACATACACACACAATGGAATGTTCATCAGACTTTAAAGAGGAAGAAAATCCTGTCCTATGCTGTGATGTGGATGAACTTGGAGTAAGTACAAGCTACCAAGTAGAGCTTCAGAAATCCTCGTATTGAGAATCCAAATAAAGCAGTCACAGAAGGACCAATATGGCATGACTCCATGTACAGGAGGTGTCTAAAGCAGCCACCTTTACAGACACAGAAAGTGGATGGTGGTTACCATGATTGGGGAGGGATGAAGGGAAAGTTGCTGTGCAATGATACAGAGTTCAGTGATGAAAGAGGAGAAGGTTCTAGAGATCTGCTGCACACGATGTGAATATAATTAACACTGTACTGTATACTTAAAAATTTGTAGATTTCATGATTTGTGTTTCTTATGACATAAGCATATTACAGTAAATCATCCAGAAAATAGTTACTGAGAATACAGCATTTTAAAGTGTTTAAAGGCACATGACTAAAAGACTTGGACTTTAATGTTAGAGGATAGCCTTTTTAAAGTCAAAGAACCAGAAAATTTGATGATCCTCCCCAAGAAAAGAATAGATATATTCCTAATACCCAACCATAAAGCCCAATTTAAGTGGCTCATGTTCTTTAAAAATACAAATATGCTGTGTGACTGATTCCTTAGTATTAAAAATGTGCAGAATGAAATAGTCTTAAGTGTGACTATATGATGGTAATATAAATATTTATATAATTTTCTCTGATATAAAAAATTAAGATCCTAACACCCCTAGTCATCCTCAGAAAAAGAGTAAGCAGTAAGTACATAATCAATGCACTATAGTGAGAGATCACACAGGGAGTGACTGATTCTGGGATGAGGAAGGTACAGTTTCCTGGTGGTGGCTTTTAATGGTGGGGTGAAGGATGAGTAGGATTTCTGCAGAAGCAGCAAAGAAGAAAGGGGAAGAGAATGTTTCTGGAACAATGAACAGTCCGCTAGAAGGAGCTGGGAAAATGAAAAACAAGCGGGGGCAGATGACGAAGGGACGTGTAGGGCTAGAGACACCGCTGCAGTTCCTCAGGAAGGGAACTGATTTGTAATGATGAGTCTAAGGGCTGCTTCCTCCTTATAATGTGCTGCAGGCCAGAGCTTCAGAAATCCTCATATTTAGAATCCAGCTGACTCGTAAAAGGCTTCTGCAGAATAGAGACCCATGGCTTTTTACTGCTTTTATTTATTTCCCATTCCTGTGGTGTGGTTAAGAGAGATACTCCTACTTCTCATGTTCGCAGGTTACTCTTCATTCCTAAGAGTAAACCTCCTGGAGTAAATAATATTTTTCACTGAATGCTAAAATATTAACTGTGTACCTTTGCTTCATGGAATACCCAATGGAGCTAAGCTAAAAATGCATGAAAGGCAGTTCTCAGCCACTATATTTGGTATTTTTTTTCGGAAGAAGACTGTAATTGGGTAAAACAGTGTGAAGGTACTGGAAATTCCTGTGGTAGGCCATTGACAACTTCCAGAGAGAGAGGAAAAGCGCCAGGGAAGTGTTTAAGACATGATAATATCTTGAAGAAGTAGGAACTGTCCACAAGGAATTGAGGGCCCTACGAAGAGATGTGCTTGTCATCATTTGAAATGTCAAGCCTAGGCTGTCTGCCACCAGTGGAGAGTGACGTTTAAGAGCTAGTGAACCCAGATCAGTTCAGGCTCTGTCATTTGTTTACTGTGTGACCATGAACAGGTTACTTAACCTCTCAAACTGGCAATGCCCTCCTCTGTGAAGCAGAGACAATAACATGATATACTTCACAATGTTGTTATGAAAAATAAATGAGATAACATATGTAGTTCAGTTAGCATTGTGCTTGGCACATAGTAGACATCAAATAGAAGCCAATAATGAAATAACTATCATAATAACTATAAGGAGAGAGTCAAGCTTAGGATGGAAAAGTGTCTTAGGTTACCATTAAGGCCCCTTCTTATACCAAGAGTTAAGAGTTTATACAGGGCGAAGCAAAAATAAGTTTACAGTTGTTTGTATAAACAA
The DNA here is from genome assembly GCF_000327345.1 of Myotis davidii. Lineage (NCBI taxonomy): Eukaryota > Metazoa > Chordata > Mammalia > Chiroptera > Vespertilionidae > Myotis > Myotis davidii. The sequence continues at coordinate 482,198 of NW_006295385.1, read as the reverse complement.
TAATGCAATCCTATCTAAGAAAGAGGGAATATGCTAATTGACCCTCACGCCATCGCAAAAGATGGCGGCACCTACAGCCAATAAGGAGGGAATATGCTAATTGACTGCCCCAACCTCAAAGATGGTGGCACCCACAGCCACAAGATGGCCGGCAGGGGAGGGCAGTTGTGGGCGATCAGGCCAGCAGGGGAGGGCAGTTGGAGGAGACCAGGCCTGCAAGGGAGGGCAGTTGGAGGTGATCAGGCTGTCAGGGGAGCAGTTAGGCATTGATCAGGCTGGCAGGCAGGCGAGTGGTTAGGAGAAAAATTGTGCAGGCAGGCTAGTGGTTGGGAGCCAGCAGTCCTGGATTAGAGAGGGTGCAGGGTG
>NW_006295385.1:473709-481208 GCF_000327345.1 Myotis davidii | reverse complement strand
ACATTTAACAAATATTAGTTAATGACTTCAGTTTACTATAATTCAGTATGAAGTTTTCCTAACTAGTTTTACATTTTAATAAAATTTGAGTGAACATTTTTAACTTAGCTGAAAAAGATTAAATAAAGAGAAGCATTTTATTCCACTCTACACACAATACCTAAGCCTACAGATGCTAGGCTGGTCATCATGCCCTGGGCCTAGGGTGGATGAATACACCCTTCCGTAACTGCGGCAACTGTGGCACTTTCACCACAGACTTCTTTTGCCACTTTTCACAATAAAGTCTTCATAACACTTTTTGCCAACAAAATTCTGCTCTGATATGCACTGCAGGAATAGTTTCCTAGAGGTCAAAATGTGCTGCATAATATAAAAAAACTGAAAATGTTAAGTGATGTGCCTATCACATAGTAGGTACTCAAATATAGGTAAATCATAAGTAAAAATCCATCCCCTGAACAAAAGATTATAGACATATCTGTACATTTCTACCATGACTGACTCCCTTAAAATAAAATTCAGAAAAAATACATTAGAAATATTAAATTTGTATTTATAATGGGTAGTTATAGTTACAAATTGGTTAATCATGTGGTTAAATATTTCCTACTACACAGACTTACTGAAATGGCACTCACAAGTCAAAAGAATAATACTTCTTCATACTTGGAGGTTTTCCCTACTAACTTCTTGCCACTGCTAATTAATTATCATTTATTTAGAAAGACATAGAAGGTTATATTGGTAAGTATTTTTTACCACTTTTGTTCACAACAAGGTTCATTTCCCGAGTTGGTTCTAAGTAAGACTAAAAACTTGTGTGAAATTCCTGTCAAATACATTAACACCCTTGAGATCTCCACAGTTTGCCAATTTCAGACTTTCTTGACCTGGACTGCCTAAGCCAGGTCTATCAATTTACCCTGATTACTAGTATACAAAGGCTGAAAACCAGCCCCAAAGCCTCTTGAATGTAGCTTTTGCTTAAAAATGAAGTTAATAATCATGGATTATACAGGACTTCAACGTTTGTTGGATGCAATTCATTTTTTTATTACTGTTTGCATTCAAGACATGATACTGTGGTCATGGCACATTTTCTCTGCTATCATAACGAGTTCCTGTGGGGATTCCACATACTCACTTTTGGCACGTGAGGATTGAACTCAACAGCTCTATGAATGGCCTCGACTGCATTCATCTCTGCTGTGCTCAGCCCCCGTCGAGATGCAGCCTCGGGAGAGAATCTGAAAAGCAGAAAGACAAACACCATCCAGTTGGGACCACTGCCTGGGCAACAACCCAGAGTGGCATCTACATATGAAGGGCCCATAAAACCACAGCAAGCCAATGGCATGACCTTTCCAAACCTCCACTACATGGAACCTCTGAGTGACACCTCAGACCAAGGCCAACAAAAACCCCCACAGAAGCAGAAAGCGTGTTTGCATCTAATCGTGGCAGAAATTAAATTCAGCTGTCAAGTCTCCTGTCTAAACAGCTATCTAAATTTTCTCTGGGGCACCTGCTTAGGTCAGGGGAGGGGATAGGACTGATGAGGGCCGACAGTGTAGGAAAAGAGAAAACTAGGTTACAGGAGAGCACACTTGGTTAAAAACAAAACTGGGGAGAATTTTCAAGGAGCTCCCAACCCAGCATCAGTGCTGCCCTGGAGGGTAAGTCGTGCAGCCTCAGCGGCAGCAGGAGAACCTGCCTGCGGCCGGGCTGGCAGGGGGGTGTGCATGCCCCAACTGCGGGCCAGACACCTGTCCAAGTGGATGAAAAAAAACCAGACCATGCAATCTCTTTCTCACCTCACACCCAGGGCTAACTCCAGAGCTGTGCTTGGCAGGCAGACACCACAGGGGAAGCTGTGACAACCCTGGCCCTGCCCTCCCAAGCTGGAGTCGCTGTGTAGGGAGAAAAGATGTTGCAGTAGGTACTGGCGATCTACAGGACAAAAAAAGAATTAAAGACAATTACTTCGGTCTTGAAGTGCACACACACTTAACAGCAAACCTGTCTGACACGGCAGAGGCTATTTTCTTTCCCTGTGACCTGATTTTCAATGGGACCAAGGGAGTGTATGGGAAGTGTGTTTCTGACTGAAAAACAGTTAAGCCATCTATTCTTTCTCACCTGCCAGTCGTCTTGGATGTTTATGGAAATTCTCTATGCCACAGTCACTTGCCTGAGTAAAATGGGCAAATATCCCATTGAGATGGCCACTCAAAGTAAACAGACCCTGGGCTGGGGGTTGGTTGGGAGTAGATGAGACAAAGAATGGAGATGACCACCCCCTCTGCCATATTACTACCCAGTCTTGGACTGCTGAAGAAACAGGAATATGCAAAAAAATGAATAAAAGAAAGGCATTTTGTGTTAAGTACTAAGCAGGCCTTTTGGTATGAATTATCTGGCAAAAAAAAAAAGGGAAAAAGTCACTTCAGAGGCATAGAATTGTATATAAATCCCTCTTTAGGGATTCTTACACCCCTGCAATACTTCAGGGTGTGCTTCCCCTCCTGCTGGCAGTGAAAGAAAAGATCAGCAGATTCTGGAAAATGCATGCTCATAAGCAGGGGCTCATAGAATAGGAGACTTCCAGGGAAACTCTCAGAAGCAACATCTCCTGGAGTTGGTAGGGCACTTAGCACACACGTTGTTACTCACTTACTTGTCAGAGACAGCTCTTGCTTTGAGCAAGGCAGCTGTGTAGCATATTGTTGCCGACTTTGGTAAGCTTATATCTGTTAAAAAAAAGAAAAGAAAGTAGAACTCTTGTAAGTTTGCACAAACAAGGAGCAATGGTTTTTAATATGCTAGTATTTAAACATGTAAGTCTAATAAAGCATAAATTAAGAATATTATAATGTCCATAGTACACAGCTATTCCTTATGTATCAGGGTGGTATGTGCAACTAGAAGTAATTTATATTTTTGTAAATAATTCATGTTTAAAATCTATCAGACTGACTTTAGCAATCATCTTCTACTTTAAAATATGTATTTTCATCTGTTGAGTTTACTCAAGCAGAGAGTAGCTAAAAATATATCAATTTAATGTTATGTGAATACCCTTGATATCATGAAAGGCAAATACTATCTCTTTGTTACTTATAAAAATTTATCAACAGGCATATGAAATACCAATGTGAAGGAAAATTTATTACCTTTATTTAAAAAACAAACAAAAACACACCACAACTTAAACTATATATCTTTTGAATTACATGTTAAGAAGCTCATGTTTAGTTTTTTTGTTAAAATGTAACATATATATTGTATATATAAAATTATATAATAAATCTTTATATATAAGGATATACATATGAAATTGTTAGAAAACTATACAGTTTTTGTTCATTCAATCCCTTTTCATATAAACTCTAATTTGTTTCCCAGAACAACTTCCTCTCAGTTTGTGAAGAAAATCTCAGCTGAAGGGTAGAGTGAGTAATAGGTTCAGATAATGAGTTTGCAGGGAAGTAAAAGTACAGGGTACAACTAAGAGTAGATAAACTCAAAGAGAGTAGTCCTTTGGGGGAAAACATCTGTTTTTAAATTATGATTCTATTTCTTTATTTTTTTAAAATGTTTTTATTGATTTCAGAGAGAGGAAGGGAGAGAGAGATAGAAACATCAATGATGAGAGAGAATCATTGAACAACTGCTTCCTGCACACTCCCTACTGGGGATCCAAGGGCATGTGCCCTGACCAGGAATTGAACTGTGACCTACTGGTTTATAGGTCAACACTCAACCACCGAGCCACACTGACCAGGATGAATCTATTTCTTACTAGAATAGTATTTCTTTAATACTGAACCAAATGTATACTATGACACAGAAATGCGTTCTAATTCAGACCAGATAAAAATATGTCATTCCCATTGCCGCCAAATTCATTCTGGGCTAGAGGAATACAACACCTGGAATCCTTGTTTCTTTACAGATCTGTTTTCAACTTAGAATTGTATTACAGTAGAAATGGAAAGGGAAGTCCCACAACTAGCCAATATACGAAGTAGAAGAAAATATTTTCATAAAAGAAAATCAATCCCTCATCCAATAACAAGTATTTACCATCAATTCCAGCATGAGGAATTTCTCTTTGAGAGAAATTTTGATGACATTGAGAAAATACAAATAATTATAGAAAATACCAACACAGAATTGAAAGGGAGAGAGTCTTTGCAACCCTGATCTCAGATATATACAAACAAAATTTCACCACCATATGTATAGTATAAAATGGTATGTTTATGATTAAGAAGAAAAAAATGTCAGACATTCACAGATTTTTCATTGCTTTTCCAATATCTAAACATTTAACCATTTCCCGGTGTGGGAAATCAATCTAGGAATCAAATATCTTGTTTGCTAGAGTCCACTCATTGATTGTCACTGGAAGATAATTTTTTTTATATATTTTATTGATTTTTTACAGAGAGGAAGGGAGAGAGAGAGAGAGTTAGAAACATCGATGATGAGAGAAACATCGATCAGCTGCCTCCTGCACATCTCCCACTGGGGATGTGCCCGCAACCCAGGTACAGGCCCTTGACCGGAATCGAACCCGGGACCTTTCAGTCCGCAGGCCGACGCTCTCTCCACTGAGCCAAATCGGTTTCGACACTGGAAGATAATTTTTTAAAACTGCAGATAATACATATTTTACTTACTTAACGTTCAGATCTTTTATTTCAAAATTATCCAAGCCTTGTTTCCACCCTTCCTGGTGGAAACCCACAGTATATGCGCGGAAGTCGGTATTTTGTGGAAGAGCCACACTCAAGGGGCCAAAGAGCCGCATGTGGCTCACGAGCTGCGGTTTGCTGAGCCGTAGTTTGCCGACCACTGGTATGGGAGAACATATTTGCTAATGATACATCTGTTAAAGGGTTAATATCCAAAATATAGACAGAACTCATACAACTTAACAGAAGAAAGATAAACAATCCAATTTAAAAATGGGCAAAGGACCTAAATAAACACTTCTTCAAAGTGGACATACAGATAGCAAACTCACATATGAAAAACTGCTCAAAGTCACTGATCATCAGAGAGATGCAAATTAAAACAACAATGAGGTATCACCTCACACCTGTCAGAATGGCTACCTTCAACAAAAAAACAAATGACAAGTGCTGGAGAGAATGTGGAGAAAAGGGAACCCTACTACACTGCTGGTGGGAATGCAGACTGATGCACTCATTATGAAAAACAGTATGGAATTTCCTTAGAAAATTAAATATGGAACTGCCATTTGACCCAGTGATCCTACTTCTAGGAATATATCCTAAGAAACCTGAAACACCAATCAGAAAAAATGTATGTACCCCTCAGTTCAGAGCAGCACAATTTACAATAGCGAAGATCTAGAAACCACCCAAGTGCCCATTAGTAGATGAGTGAATAAAAAAAGCTGTGGCACATTTATACCAGGGAATACTAAGTAGCAGTGAAAAAAAGGAATCTCTTACACTTTGAGACAACATGGAGGGACCTGGAAAGTATCATGCTAAGTGAAATACGGCAGTCAAAGACAGGTATCACATGATCTCAGTAACAAAATAAACTGATGAATGGAGTGGGTCCAGAGACATGAAAGCATGGAACAGAGTACAGAATCGCAGAGGGAAAGTGGGGAAGGGTGGTGGGTGGGAGGTAATAAATCAAAGACCATGTATGCATATATGCATGGCCCATGGACACAGACAATGGGGTAATGAGGGCCTGGGACTGGGGATGGGGGTGAGCTGGAGGGGGCCTATGGGGGCTAGGGTAATGGGACATATGTAATACTTTCAACAATAAAGAATTAAAAAAAAAGAACTACTCAGAATGAAGAATAACTGAAATGAAAAATACATTAGATGAAATGAATAGATTAGATGAAGCAGAAGATCAAATTAGTGATTTGGTAGAAGAAAACACCCAAGCAGAGGAGCAAAAAGAAAAGAAACTCAAAAAAAATTGAGGATAGTATAAGGAGCCTCTGGGACAACTTCAAGCATACCAACATTTGCATCATGGAGATGCTAGAAGGAGAAGAGAGAGAGCAAGGAATTGAAAACCTTTTAAAGAAATAGTGATGGAAAACTTCCCAAACCTGGTGAAGGAAACAGACACACAGGTCCAGGAAGTGCAAAGAGTCCCAAACAAGGACGGCACCTAGAAACATCATGATTAAAATGTCAAAGGTTAACTATAAAGAAAGAATCTTAAAAGCAGCAAGGGAAAAGCAGTTAGCTATCCACAAGAGAGATCCCATAAGACTTTCAGGTGATTTCTCAACAGAAACTTTGCAGACCAAAATCAATTGAACTATTCGAAGTGATAAAAAGCTATGACCTATATAACCAAGTTTATTCTACCCAGCAAAGTATCATTTAGAATCAAAAGACAGGTAAAGGGCTTCTCAGACAATAAAAAGCTAAAGGAGTTCATCACCACCAAGCTATTATTACAAGAAATGTTAAAGAGTTTTCTTTAAGAAGAAGAAGAAAAAAATAAGACCCTTACATATTCTGTCTACAAGAAACTCATGTCAGATCAAAAGACCCACACAGACTGAAAATAAAGGTATGAAAAAAGATGTTTCATGAAAATGTAAACAAATAAACAAAAGCTTTGGTAGCAATAATATCAGATAAAATAACCTTTAAAACAAAGGCTACATAACAAGAAACAAAGAATACTACTTCTGGGTATTTATCTGAAGAAACCCAAAACACTAAATCAAAAAGATATATATGTTCACTGCAGCATTATTTACAATAGCCAAGATATGGAAGCAACCTAAGTGTCCATTAATAGATAAATAGATAAAGAAGTGGTGCATATATACAATGGAATATGACTCAGCAGCCACACAAAAAAAGAATGAAACTTGCCATCTGCAACAACATGGATGGATCTATAGGGTACTGCTGAGTGAAATACGTCAGAAAGAGGAAGACAAATGCCATATTATCTCACTTATATGTGGAATCTAAAAAAACAAAATAAACGAGTAAGCAGAACAGGAGCAGACTCGTAGATAGAGAGAACATTTTGATGGTTGCCAGATAGGAGGGGCTTTGGGGGATGGGTGAAAAATGTGAAGGGATTGAGAAGTACAAATTGGTAGTTATGGAATAGTCATGCTTAAAGCATAGGGAATATAGTCAATAATCCTATCTAATAATAGAGAAACATGGTAATTAATCATAACTTTGCTACCCTTCCCTATGGCTAATCAGCAAGATATGCAAATTAACTGCCAACCAAGATGGCGGCCGGCAGCCAGGCAGCTGAAGCGAACAGGAGGCTTGCTTTCTCCAGTGATGAAGGAAGCCAAGGTTCCCCGCCTGCTGCTGCTGGCCTCTGAGCTGCAATTCTAAGAAACAATGTTGCAATTATAGAAGCTAAACAAAAGGCCAGAAACCTGCTTTCAGCTGCAGGATCTCAGAGCTGGAGTCCCAACAAAGTTTCAAATACAGAAGGTAAAA
>NW_006295385.1:469999-473686 GCF_000327345.1 Myotis davidii | reverse complement strand
GCCCTCAGCCCCTCATCCATGCTGGCCAGGCACATAAGCAGGACCCCCACCCTGATCTGGGACACCATCCAGGGCAAACCAGCCGGCCCCCACCCGTGCACCAGGCCTCTATCCTATATAGTAAAAGGGTAATATGCAAACTGTCCCTAACAGCAGAAGGACTGGGAAGGACTGGTCACTATGACACACACTGACCACCAGAGAGTAGATGCTAAATGCAGGAGCTGCCCTCTGCTGGTCAGGGCACTCTCACATGGGAGGAGCTCTGTTCAGCCACAAACCAGGCTGATGGCTGCCAGTACAGCAGTAGTGGTGAGAGCCTCTCCTGCCTCCTCAGCAGCACTAAGGATGTCTGACTGCAGCTTAGGTCTGCTCCCCGCTGGCAAGTGGGCATCCCCCAAGGGCTGCCGGGCTGCCAGAGTGATGTCTGATTGCCATCTTAGGCCCAATCCCCCGGGGAGCAGGCCTAAGCCAGCAGGTGGTCATCCCCTGAGGGGTCCCAGACTGCGAGAGGGCACAGGTCAGGCTGAGGAACTCCCCCTCCCCCGCAAGTGCACAAATTTTTGTGCAGCGGGCCTCTAGCATTGTAATAACGATGTATGGTGTCAGATGAGTACTAGATTTATTTGGGTGATCACTTATTAAGTTATAATCGAATCACTGGGTTGTACACCTGAAACTAATATTGTATGTCAATTGTAATAAAAAAAATAAATAATGTTTTAAAGTAAAAACAGTTTTTTGAGCAGGAAATAACAAATCAGGTGCTTTCCAGTATTGCCTGTAATTTACTCATAAATTTTATTCAAGGGAAGGGATCCTCAAAATCATCCTTAGTCCAATTTTGTGTGAAAAGACTCTATGCAGTGCCTTTCTGTCTTTTGTAAGTGACATGTAGCTGCCATTATTACCAAAAAGTTCTCTTAACAATTAGAATCCAAGGAGGAAAGAAAAAGAGTCATCACACAATTCTATTACTGTCTGCAGAAACAAGGAATGCTAAGTAAACATTTCTCACTTAAGCCAGGCTGGCGCTTAATTTTCCTTCTGCTTCTTTGACATCTTGTGTTTCATACAGGTCTTTTTCTGAAAAGGGAGGAACCTTCTCCAGTGTCTTAGGCATGCAAAATCAAATGGTCACGAGAGTCTTTTATTAAAATCTAAAATCCTGGATGTAACACAATTGGAATCGTAGAGTATGTACTGTGTTGTGTGTGGCTTCTTTCACTCGACATGATGTTTCCGAGTTCCTTCCATGTTGTTGCATGTATCAGTACTTCATTATTTATTGCTGAATATACTTTACTGTATGGATATACTACAGTATGCTTATTCTCCTGCTAGTGGCTATCTGTACTGTTTTCTAGTTTGGGACTGTTATAAATAAAGCGATTGTGACTATTCTTGTGTAAGATTTTTTTCTGGGGAACAAACACAAACAAAAAACCTCATTTCTATTGGATATGTAATTAGAAATGAAATTGCTGAGTCAGAAGTTAGATGTAAAGTTTTATCTGGTAAGCAGTGCTTCAAAGTAGTTATATAAAGTTTGTAAAACTAATATATGGTTGATAGATGTCAGAAAAATAGTTACTTTTGAGTTGAGGGCAGTTTGGGGCCAGAAAGGGGTCTGAGGCAACCTTCTAAGGTGGTGGAAAGTTTTATAATCCTGAGTGATCATCACACGGGGTAAATATAAGTGAAAAGTCATCCAGTTCTACACGTAAGATTTGTGCAAATTACTACATGTAACTTATCTCTCAATAAAAGATTAAAAACAAAACTACAATCCTGTGCCACCTGAAGCTGTCTTCTCTTCAATCTAGAACATCTTACTTGCCTTTTATCATTCTGGCCCCTCCATTCTTGCTACAAATCATTATCTAAAAATTACTTACTAGCTTTACCTTCCATTAAAAAACAGAATCTGGTTATTTCTCAACTCAGCCTTTCAAATATTAAGATGGTTAAAACATCTCTTCTAAACCAATTATTTCCTGAATAAATACTTCTAGTTCCACAACTGTTATATTCTTCGGAATTTCTCACTTATTTTTGTTACAGAGCCACAGGTGGTTTCAAAATATGAGAATTACAAGTGGCAAAAACCCTCTGAGTCCCTGAAACCTGACCAGGACAAGGCCCAGTGAGACGTACAGTCTGAGGTGCAGGGCCACCACACTCTGAGGACCAGCTAGGACAGCCTGGTGTAGAGTGGTGGAACTCCTTGTTTGCCCCAATGACTGGATAGGCAACACCACCTAGATTCTATTCAGATTCACTGCAGCCAAACCCAGGTCCTTTCTTTTATTTTGAAAATTTTGGAACCTAGAAGTAGGATTTTCCATTTGACTCCAATTAAATTTTAAATCTTAAAATGAAATAGAAACTATTAAATATTAATCATATCATTCCAGCCTACCAGTCATTGTTCTGACTCAAGCTATCACCCAAATGTGCTCCATACACTTCATAAGTATGTTACCTTCCTCTCCATATGATCATTCTCATTATCAAAATTACTGATAACATTTTTCAAGGACTTATTAAGTGCCAGGCACTGGTGTTAATCACTTACTCACATTATCTATTTATTCTTCACAGCAACCCTATGAGACAGGACCTACAGTTAGCCCTGTTTCATAGATGGGGAAGGTGAGGCATAGAATGGTCAAGATATAAAGTAATATCAGGTATTTAGAACAAATATCAGCTGTCCCCAGAGCACATGATTTTTAACTGTGTTATGTTGTCTATAAGGTCTGATTTTAAAAATACTGACCATGGCAATACCAAGAGAGAATTCAGAAATTATATTCCAGAGATCACCCTAAATTTGCAATGGTCTCAATGATATATGTGCAACCCTTTATTATATCTATTGGTAGAATAGGTATTAATTATATAATTATTACTAGTAGCGCGGTGCACGAAATTCGTGCACATTTAAAGGGAATTAATTGCCCTAACGGTTTGGCTCAGTGATTAGAGCATCGGCCTGCAGACTCAAGGGTCCCAGGTTTGATTCTGGTCAAGGGCATGTACCTTGGTTGCAGGCATATCCCCAGTGGGGAGTGTGCAGGAGGCAGCTTATCGATGTTTCGCTCTCATCGATGTTTCTAACTCTCTATCCCTCTCCCTTCCTCTCTGTAAAAATCTATAAAATATATTTTTTATAAAAAGGGAATTAATTAGCAGAGATATTTTAATATTGCTATTTGCCCTTTCTCTAGAAATAGAAGTGTGAGAGATGAAAGGACATTAATAAAATGCATATGAAAATCACATATAAATTTATTAATAAATAAACAGTAACAAAAGGATGTAACATCAACAGAGGCATGATATATAAAAACGACAAACACATAATATGAAAACAACAAAAACATGATATAAAAACAACAGTGATGCAAACAATGACTGATAAAGTGATTAAACTTATTCTAATATCTTCCTGTACACCACATTAAGAGTGAAAACACTTTCAGAGTGCTTGACTAATTTCCCTTGTGATGAAGTACTTAGAACTTTAACTGTAACATCACATGCTCTTCAAACTCGAGAGAAAGCAACATATAACTGACCGTGTGCAAAAATGGGTTCAGGTAGGAATATGTCTGCTCTGTTTAGACTTTGTCCTTGTGATTTATTAATAGTCATCACAAATGCTGGCATCACAGGAAACTC
>NW_006295385.1:459717-469760 GCF_000327345.1 Myotis davidii | reverse complement strand
GCATGTAGTTGAGTAGGATTGAAATCCATGAGAATGTTGTAAACATCTTGGTCATGCCCTTACTTTGCCTTGTAGCATCTGCTATAAAATAAAGGCATGGCTGTGGGCGTGGTTGCTGTCTCTCAGAGAAGCAGCATCCCACCGAGACCCGGCTTTCATTCTCTTGTCTGTCTTTTCTGAGCCTCTCAGCCACCACACTCAGGTTCACCCTGTGCTGGCATGGCACACTTTAGAAAGATCTGCCTCCATGCTCCCAGGGCGGGTTCCTGCCTCAAACTCTGCCCTTAAGGGAAACAGCTCTGGGAAACAGCTTGGAGGAGGGCGCAGCCCTTGCCAAGACAACCCCTGTAGGACTGACTTCCTTCGCTCGGTCTCAGCTATTTGTGTGTGATGAACACCACCCATGGTTTTTATATAAGTAGATAGTACTAGTGACCCAGTGCACAGATTCTTGCACATTGAAAGAAAATTAATTAGAAGGTGGCCGGTGGGGTGGGACTGGGTGAGAAGGGCCGGACATGCCCCGGAGCCAACCTCCCATGGTCCCTCCCCGGCCGGCAGCACCTGGGGCAGCACTGCGGCTCGAAGGGCATTGCAGAGTGAGCGGGGTCCCTCCAGCAGGTGGGGTCCCTCGGCTTGGCCTGTGGGAATCAGGCTGAAACCGGCTCTCCAACATCCCCCAACGGGTCCCAGAGTGCGAAAGGGCACTCTGCAAAGTTGCTGTCATACAGGGTGTGGAATGCAAGTGTGTGGTAAACCAGATCAGGGGTCAACTGTGCTCCAGCAACAACATAACCCACGGCCAAAGATGGAATCATGTGGCCCTGCGAGGACTTGGGCTCCCTCCTCTTTGGTTCCAGGGTGCATCACCTGAGAACTGCTGCTACCAAGTCACTGCAGCTCAGCACTAAACCATATTCAGGGCCAACAGTGCCCCAGAGACAACATAACCCACAGCTGAAGGTGGAATCACGCAGCCCCGTAAGGACTTGGGCTCCCTCCTCTCTGGTTCCGGGGTGTGTCACCCGAGAACCACCACTGCCAAGTCACCGAAGCTTGGCAGCACTTGCGGTGAGCTTCTGCCCCCTGATGGTCAGTGCACACCATACCTACCAGGCAGTTGGCCAGTCAAATGGTTGCTTAGCCTTTTATATATATAGATACTAGAGGCCCAGTGCATGAAATTCATGCACTTGGGGGGGTGGTCCCCTCAGCCCAGCCTGTACCCTCTTGCAGTCTGGAACCCCTCAGGGGATGTTCGCCTGTCAGCTTAGGCCCAATCCCCCTGGGATCTCACAATCCGGGATCCCTCACTCCTTACTGCTCGCCTGCTCGCTCTTTACTGCTTGGCTAGCTGCTCCTTAGTGCTGCTGTGGAGGCAGGAGAGGCCCTTGCCACCACCACTGCGCATGCCAGCCATGAGCCCAGCTTCTGGCTTAGCAGCCACTTCCCCTGTGGGAGCACACTGATCAACAGGGGGAAGCTCCTGCATAGAGCATCTGGCCCCTGGTAGTCAGTGTGCATCATAGCAACTGGTCATTCTGGTCATTCCATCGTAATGGTAGCTTAGGCTTTTATTATATAGATTGATTATTTATATTAATGGTATAATAGGTTTTGTGACCCATCATTCCACATTATCTAAAAAGATAGCATTAAAAACATTATCAAATGTTTTATTTAAATAAAGGTATAAATACAGTTGACCCTTGAACAATGGGAGGGTTAGGGATGCCTACCCCAGGCAGATGCCCCTCAGTATGCAGGGAGGATTGGTTCCAGGATCTCCTCTGCAGTTACCAAAATCTGCAGATGCTCAAGTCCCATACATAAAATGGCATAAAACAGTGCATACAGTCAGCTGTCAGCATCTGAGGGATCCACAGATGGTTAAAAATGAAGATGTAAAACTCTGGGACATGGAGGGCCAACAACATATTTACTGGGGGGAAAATATGCATACATTTATTGAAAAATCTGCATATAAATGGACCAATGCAGTTCAAACCTGAGTTGTTCAGGGTCAACTGTACTTCTACAGCATTCCTCTAATTCAGAAATATGGCCATTTACATTAATAAGAAACACTGAAATACTATTGTATAGAGTCCAAAGCTTTCATATCCACTACCTCATCTATTTTTATTTGGAAAAACTTCCTTAGTAAATCCATGTTGGATCTTTAATCACCTCTTTCTTTCCTAAGTGTTCATGAACAACATAATCATCACTTCTAGAATTTTGCTGGGATTGACTTACTTGCTTAAATTCTTTTTAAAAAAGAATAAAAATCATTGAGGGGAAATATAAACTAGAAATAAATAGTTGTGTGTTCTTATAATCTTATTAGCACATTGCTTTCTTCTCCAAATAGAATTACTAGTAGATAGAGAAAAGCATTGGACAAGAGCACACAACTGTGAAGATCATCCTCAAAAACCTTTTTTGTTAAAGACGAAGAAATACAGGTCCAAAGAAGCTAAATGATACACGTAAGAGCTGCTTACCTAATTAGTGACAGAATTGGTCTTGCAATACCATGTCCTCATCACTATCCCATACTGCAAGTGTGGTGGTACTTGCTTTTATCATTATTCTCTTATGCTTTCTTTATCATTTTGCTTGGAAAATATGTTTACAATTAAAATCTTGAGACTTTTGCTTCCTCTGGACTTTAGCCACCCTGAACAACTACCTATAGGTTTCTACCTCACTTATTTAGCTATTTGTCATTCTGATCTTTTCGTATACTTTAATCACTTGTGTTTCTTTTACATTTATCCCATTGGAAACAACTATAATTTCATCTTTTAGAATCTCCCATCTTTTTTTTAAAGTATATCTTTATTGAATTCAGAGGGGAAGGGAGAGGGTCAGAGAAGAGAGAGGGAGAGGGAGATAGAAACATCAATGATGAGAGAGAATCATTGATCGGCTGCCTCCGGCATGCTCCCTACTGGGGATCGAGACCGCAACCCAGGCATGTGCCCTTGACTGGAATCGGACCTGGGACCCTTCAGTCCGCAGGCTAACGCTCTATCCACTGAGCCAAACCAGCTAGGGCTCTCCCATCCTTCTTGAATCAATTCCCACCACACGCACACACACACACACACACACACACACACACACACACACAACTGTATCTCCTATACCAAATACTGTCATCCCAAAGTTAAGTCATTTATTGACTCCATTTCTGGATTTATAATTGCCTTTCTTCTGAATTAAAAAAAGAGTCAAAGTTTGTTTTCTTGTTGCTATTTGTTCGTTGGCTTTTAGATTTGGGGAATATGTTTATAACTAATGTTCCATTCTTTTACTATTATGAGCTATAAGATAACATGGTCTCCTTTTCTTAAGATTCTTCCTTTTTGGTAAGAGTTAAATCCAGGGAATCAATTACTCTCAGGCCTTGTTTAGTAGTAACTAAAGTGTTACTAAGGCAAGAATTTATCAGATACTTAGCTTTTAGCAAATGAAACTTCTTGTAGATCTGCACACACAGCCATTCACACCATGTCTACAAATTCACAACCTACGAATACTAGGTGGACGCTGCACCTGTTCCCACATTCCACTTTTGTTTTCCTCATGTCACTGTTAAGACTCAACAAAAGTAGGTAGGTGTCACTGGGTTATATGAGTTCTAGCAGGCTCTTAATCACTTCTTAGTTACATTCCCCAAAAAGACAAAGTATCTAAGGGTTATGCTGGGTCTACAGAGGTCTCAATTTCCTGTAGTTAAGAGATCACCAGAGAGCAAAAGAAATTAAGTGGTTATGGTGTAAAACAGGAAGTTTTTTGTTACTGTTTTACATATATATTTATATTTTAGAGAGGAAGGGAGAGGTAGAAAGTGATAGAAACATCAATGATGAGACAGAATTATTGATCAGCTGCTTCCTGCACACCCCACACCGGGGATTGAGCCTGCAACCCAGGCGTGTGCCCTGACAGGGAATCAAACCTGTGACCTGTTTCACAGGTCGATGCTCAACCACTGAGGCATCACAGCTGGTCTAAAACAAAGTTTTGATCATGACCCAGGAAATAAAGTTTCTGCACTGGAATTGTTTAAAGAAGGAAAATCAAACTGCAATGACTCCTTTATATTTACTGGTTGGAAAACTAGCAATGTCTCCCTAAAGGATAGAATTCTGCTTCTTCCCAGTGTCTGAAATAATTTCACTGATCCTCTTCAGTGGAATTCCACTCCTTCATGTCTTAGTGATTTTGCACTGTGTTCATTTCTCAACCACTTCAAGTCAAAAAAGGGGCCAAGCATGAATCCATCGTGCCACTCTCTTCACTTCATGATCACACGGAAGTCCTTCCTCTGCTGAAATGGCCTCCAGGTTCCTCCATGGGCTCAGAATAAACTCCAAGTTAGAGCCAAAGCCCTACCCAATTCACCCTAAACATCTTTGGCTCTTCGCTGAAGCCCTCCTCCGTCCCTCTGTTCTGTGAGCTACACACAGTTCTGCAACCCAGTGATGTCAATCTTGCCTGGAACCTTTCAATATGCTCTCTTTGCTTCCAGCACCTTCACTCTCTGGCTCCGCTCAGATTCCATCTCCACAAGGAAGGCTTCTCTCACTGTCCCTGGGTGAGGTGTCTCTTCCATCTTGGGTTGAACTATCACAATCTTTACACTTTACAGCATTGTCTGTTCTCTTATTTCCCTCTCCTACTTACATGGTGTGCTTTAGGGATAAAAGCTGTTTCTTCAACACTTTGTCCCCACAACACAAAACAAAGTCTGAAACATAATTGGTGGTCAATGTTTGCTAAGTGAAACCATAAATTAATATACTAACATCTCATATTACTTTATATTATTTTCTTCATATATGCAAACATCTACATATAATTTAGCTTCTGGGAGCCAAAGTGATGGTGTTGATGTTTGTTTTAAGAGGGAGAAACATGTTATTTCTCAACATGTGTATTGCATTTATCTTTCCTTAAGGCATTTAGAAGAATGCAGAAAAGTGTATTAGATGTCTATTTGAAACAGCAGTGGAATGAAAAAGTGGGGCAGGAAGAAAGCAAGAATAAACACTGAAACATGGTTGAAGAAAAGTAGAAGAATTTGGGGCCAGAAACAAGGAAAGCAAACAGCACCACTTCTGGCTCTCAAAGACCCTTTATGGGAATGATGCTGCTAAAAGAATAGATCATCTCAGGGAGAATGACTCTTAACTTTTCAAAAGTCATAAATGGCTCATAATAACAAATTTGAAATTTAATGTAATAATCTTGGGGAAAATTTTATGTAATTATGAGTTAAGCTTTCAATTTGATGTGTCTTAGAAAACCCATGAGGCAAAATTTTAGATAGGAGAGACCAATTTTTTCAGTAATAATCTTTTTTTACCTAATTTCCTTTGTTCATCTACAATAACAACAATCAAGATGTAATTTTAAAAGGATTATTACTGTTTCCATTCATGAGATAGGTCAACTGAGGGTCAATTTCATATCTATAATTCTAAAAGTGTTTTAGGGGTAGAAGCTAGAAGATAAGTAAGTCCCAAAGTACCTCCCAAGTGAGGACACTATGTCTAATGCATCTTCATCTAACAAGTAATGTATTCACTACAGATGCTCTGAATGGCCACACTAGTACCTGAGTGTTGGAGAAGAGAACAGCACAGGGCTTGCTCTCAAGAGATTTCTTTCTCTGCACTCCCCGCAGCACATTTCCAACAGTCATGGATCATTGATTCAACCTGCCTCAACTTACTGTGGAGTTTTTTGTTTTTTAAAAAACATCTTTCTTCACTAAACTGAAAGCTTCTTGGAAATACATATTTATCTCTAAATCTAGAAGGACCTAAAAGTTAGTATCTTCAAAACAAGGATTTGAAAAAAAAAAAGAAACAAGGGTTTGATAGATTTTTGCTGAATTAATTTCAAAAATTAACCTAATTACTCTCTATAATCATTTAAGAGTATGGAGTATCATGTATCCCTTTTCTTAGTCAGACAACAAACTCATATATTTGAAATTTGTATTAATTAAGCACATGCTTTAGGAGCCACTAATTGATCAACCAAACAAACAAAAATGCAGCCATTTCTTCTTCCTAATCTGTTGTGGATATATGATGTATTATTACTGTTCCATTAGGTGATGGTTGTCTTCCATGTGGCTATCTTTAATAAAATTTCTATTTTCTCCTGTTTATAATATGATACAAAGAAAACAAAAGAAATTTAGATACTTTTGGGTTCCAGAAGTATGAGGTAATTTTGTCCCACCTTCAAAAAGGCAATCCAAACCCCTTTTTAACCAAAGCATAAAACTTCACTAAAGAAATAAAGAGGATTAATATAGCAGAATCTCAAAAAGTTGTGCCACCTAGCAGTTCAATGATTTAACAGGGAAATACTATAAGACTTTAGTAATTTAGGGTAGGGATAAAGGGAGGGGCAGGGAACATGGACTGAACTACACCTAAAAAAATTCATCTTGTGCTACAAAGTCAAACATCAGATATTATTTGCATTGGATTACTCCAGAATGTCTGTGTCAGAGTGTCCTTCTGTGGCTGGTGCCCTGAAGCCAAACACTGCAATTTATGTTATGGTAATGGTTGGCTGAAAAGGGATGTTACCTTGGTAAATTATGATAACTAGGCAATAAGGATTACTAAAGACAACATAAATTTGGAGGGTTTGTCCATGTGCCAACTATCTACATTACAGATGTATGTATTCATAAAATGTCTTCCATCATGGGAGACAGGAGAAGTTTCTCATGTATAGTCTTTACTGAAATAACATCTATTACCAGAACTCCTACTCATGCGTGGATAGTAGGACAGTCAATCATTTTGCAGCCTCAGAGCCCCAATCCTCTTGACAGATCTATCTTAGTTACTTGCAGGACACCCAGTGCACAGCTATGCATGCAGGTCATAGTTTCTCAGTTACTTGTGCTTATTGGCCTGAAGCCATAGTGATGATAATTATTTTCCCTTTATTTGTTAAATTAATTTTTATTTTGAATATTTTATTTCTCAATTACACTTTGCTTTCAGTATTATTTTGTATTAGTTTCAGGTGTACAGCTTAGCGGTTAGATAATCATATACTTTGTATAGTGTTCCCCTCGTATTTCCAGTATCCAACTGGGACCATACATAGTTATCACATTATTATTAACTGTATTCCCTGTGTTTTACCTTATATCCCCATGACTTTTGTGACTACCAATTTGTACGTCTTAATACCTTTACCTATTTATCCCAGTACCCCAAGCCCTCTGTCCTCTGGCAACTAGCAGTCTGCTCTCTGTATCTATGAGTCTGTTTCAATTTTGTCTTTTGTTTACTTTGTTCTTTAGATTCCACATATAAATGAATTCATATGGTATTTGACTTTCTCTGACTGACTTATTTCACTGAGCATAATACCTCCAGATCCATCCATATTGTTACTAATGGTAAGATTTCATTATTTTTATGGCCAAATATAATTCCATTGTATATATGTACCACTACTTTTTTATCCACTTGTCCATTGATGGGTATGCAGGAGGCAGCTGATTGATGATTCTCTCTCATCACTGATGTCTCTATTTCTCTCTCTCTTTCTCCCTTCTCTGAAATCAATAAAAACATAGTTTAGAAGAAAACAAATAATCCAGGAGAGAGAAAAAATGGCGGCCAAATAGGCAGATGTGTTCTGTGCCTTATCCTGGAGCAGATAGAAGAAGCATCTAAATCAAATAACATCAACCTGGAATAAAAGACACAGACACAGCTGTGAGACAATTCACAGCTGGGAAGGGCAGAGGACGCCTGGAGAATGGTAGGATTAGGGATCTGGGCTGGAGAGAGTTGAGAGACCATTGAGCTGAGAGGGTCAGAAAGAAGCTGTATGGCACCAAGTCCACGTCCCTTGGGGATAGGCGTAACATCCGACTGTGGAAAGGAAGTTCACAGGGCTGCTGGTGACAGGGGGTTCTAGATCTAAGTCCACAGCTGTGAGAGGCTGAGCCCAGAGGGGCGGCCTCAAGAACTGCCCAAATCATGCAGTGCCAGGGAGAGAAACTAGCAGTTGCACGGTTGTTTTGCCTCTGTTTGGTCTTTGCTTTTATTCGCTAAAACCAGTTCATTGGACCTTTTAAATACAAACACTCACCCGTGGCTGAGGTGCAGGTGGAGATGCGGACATGTGGAGTCTGGGAAGAGGCTGTGGAGGAGAGCAGTATGGGGAGAGGTGACCAGGAGCCCGGCACTGGGACATTCCTGACCCTCCAGACCTAAGCAGCCATTTTTCTTCTGAAGGGCCAGCCCATCCCAGCAGCCTCAAGGCAGCTAATACAGCCACACCCAGAGCAGTACAAAGGACAATAAATCTGAATAGCCCCAAAGAGCACTCAGGGATTGGGATGAAGGGAGGCCATTCAGTCCCAGAAAGTGATGCAGCACCCTTCCTAACTATATGCCTGTCAGAAACAGCTGCTTGAGAGATTAAGATTGACAGCAGGCAGACAGGTTAAGTGGGAAGACTGGTCCCACCTGCTGGCAGTCAAGGCTGTGGAGACAGACACAAACAGAGGAGCAGTGGATCCCTTGGAATTTCAACATGGTGCTGACTACCTAACAGGAAACTGAGAAGTGGCAGACGGAACAGAAAAGGGGGATCTTAAAACAGCCCCCATGAGGCATTAAGACTCAGCTGAAATGAATGATGCTTCACTTTTTAATTTAATGGTTTATCTTTTATTTATAAAGAAAATTTTTTTCTTTATTTTGTTTTGCATTATTTTTTCTTCATTCTATTTTTATTTTTTATTTTATCTTTTAAATTTTTTTCTTTCTTTCCTTCTTATGCACTCATTCTCTTTCTACTTCCTATATACTGAACCAAAGTCCTCCCCTTATTCATTCAATTCCTTAATCTTACTTTCTGTATATAAACTCTGCCTCTACAGATTCTGCTCTCCCCCACCCCCCTTTTTTTTCTGGATGTTTTTTGTTTGAATTTTTTGGTTTATCTGTTTGTTCTGTGGTGTTTTCTCCCCATATACATATTTTTCTTCCTTTTCCTTCTTTTGCTTTTCTCTCTTACCTTTTTTTTTTCTTTTCTTGATATCACTTTTGCTCTTTTTACTTTCTCCTAATTCTCTTTACTCTGGTGGTCACTTATAATGGGGTTATCAGTGTCATGAGTACATTCGTATTTTGTTCCCTTTGTGTCGTGTCTTGTAGAGTTGTATTTTGTGCTGTTTGGCCAACATAGTAGAAACTGAGCCACATAACCACACACCCTGAGAGGAGACTCCATCCATGAACAGGACAATAACACTCAAGACCCAATTACACCAAGAGAACCCAAATATCCCAAGTAGGGGGCATCCCTACATTACCCAGCCCAGAAGACTAGAGAGATTGCACCACTGGGTCCCCACATAACATTATATATATATATATATATATAGTGGCATAGCAATTTGATCTAATACATAGAAACAATCACATAGGAACAACAAAAATGGGGAGACAAAGAAGTAACCCCCATTGGAAACAAAAGGAGCAATCACCAGAAAAGGAAATAAACAAAACAGAGGCAATTTGTCAGAGAAAGAATTTAGAGCAATGATTATAAGGATACTGAAAAGGATGGAAGACAAATTGAACATGTGTAAGAATCAAGAGGAAATGGAGAATGACATAGATGCAATAAAGAACACAATGGAAAGTTTCAACAGTAGACTAGAAGAAGCTGAGGACTGTATCAGCGAGTTAGAAGATAAGGTAGAAAAACCACCCAAGCACAGCAGCAACTGGAAAGAAAGCTTAAAAAGCAGGAGGAGAGCCTAAGGGAGCTTTGGGACAACATGAAACAAAACAACATCCACATAACAGGAGTGCCAGAGGAGAGGAAGCAGAGCAAGTAGTAGAAAATCTGTTTGAAGAAATAATGACAGAAAACTTCCCTGATATTGGGAAGAAAAAAGCCACACAAATCCAAGAAGCACCAGAGTTCCAAACAAGATGAACCCAACAAGACGCACACCAAGACAA
>NW_006295385.1:455739-459647 GCF_000327345.1 Myotis davidii | reverse complement strand
TTCTTTCCCTTTCCATTTGCATGGAATATATTTTTCTAGCCCTTCATTTTAAGTCTGTGTGTATCTTTTTTGTTCTGAGGTGAGTGTCTCATAGACAGCATATATATGGGTCATGTTTTCTTATCCATTCAGTCATCCTATGTCTTTTAACTGGATTAAATGGTCCAGTCAAAAGACATAGGGTAGCTGAATGGATAAGAAAACATGCCCCATATGTTTTTGTCTACAAAAGACCCACCTCAAAACAAAGGACTCATGCAGATGGATAGTGAAGGCATGGAAAAATTTTTTCAGGCAAATGAAAATGAGAAAAAAGCTGGGGTAGCTATACTTATATCTAAAACACAGACCTCAAAGTGAAGGCCATAACAAGAGATAAGGAGGGCCACTTCATAATACTAAAGGGAGCAATTCAACAAGAGGAGATAACTCTGGTAAGCATATATGCACCCAATACAGGAGCACCCAAATACATAAAAAAAATTTCTGGAAGCTATCAAGGGAGAGAGCGACAGCAATACAATCATAGTAGGGGACTTTGATACCCCATTGACACCACTGGATAAATCCTCTAAACAAAAAATCAGCAAAGCAGCAGCAATCCTAAATGACTCACTAGATCAGATGGAACTAACTAACATCTTCAAAACATTTCACCCCAAAGCTACAGGACATACAGTCCTCTCAAGTGCACACGGGACATTTTCAAAGACATACCACATATTAGGACACAGGCAAAGCCTCTTCAAATTAAAGAAGATAGAAATCACAACAAGCATCTTCTCAGATCACAATGGCATAAAATTAGAAATCAACTACAATAAAAACAATGAAAAAAATCAAACACTTGGAGGCTAAATAGCATGCTATTAAACAATGACTGGGTTTCCAGAGAGATCAAAGAAGAAATAAAAAGCATCTTGGAAACAAATGACAATGAAAACACAACAAGTCAAAATCTATGGGACACAGAGAAATCAGCTCTGAGAGGGAAGTTCATAGCTCTACAGACCTACCTCAAAAAACAAAAAAATATGGTAATATATTAACCCTACAAATTAATGAATTAGAAAGAGAGCAGCACGAAAAGCCCAGAGTAAGCAGAAGGAAGGTAAAAAAAATATCAGAGTGGAAATAAACGACATAGAGGCCAAAAAAAAAAAAAAAATACAAAAGATCAACAAAACCAAGAGCTGGTTCTATGAAAGGATAAATAAGATTGATGAACCTCTAGCCAGTCTCACCAAGAAGCAAAGTGAGAAGATCCAAATAAACAAAATCAGAAATGAAAGAGGTGAAGTAACAACTGACACCACAGACATACAAAGGATTATAAAAAAAAATACTACAAACAACTCTACTCCAATAAACTGGACAACCTAGACAATATGGGCATATTCCTAGAAAAATACAAGCTTCCAAATCTCAATCAGTTAAAATAAAAAAACCTGAATAGGCCGATAACTACTGATGAAATTGAAACAGTAATAAAAAAAAAAATGTCAGCAAACAAAAGCCCTGTATAGGACGGCTTCACAGGAGAGTTTTATCAAACATTCAAAGAAGAAATAAAACCTATCCTTCTCAGACTATTCCAAAAATTCAAGAGGAAGGCACACTTCCAAGCTCTTTCTATGAAGTCAGCATTACCCCAATCCCAAAACCAGATAAAGACACTACAAAGAAAGAGAATTACAGGCCAATATACCTGATGAACATAGATGCTGAAATCTTCAACAAAATTCTAGCAAATTTGATCCAGCAGTACAGTGGAAAGATCATACACCATGACCAAGAGGAATTTATTCCAGGGATGTAAGGCTGGTACAATATTTGCAAATCAATAAATGTGATACATCACACAAACAAACTGAGAGACAAAAATCACATAATATGTCAATTGATGCAGAAAACGCATCTGACAAAATCCAACAACCTTTCCTGATAAAAACTCAGGAAAGTGGGAATAGAGGGATCATATCTCAATATAATAAAAGCCTTATATGACAAACATACAGCCAACATCATACTCAATGAGCAAAAACTAAAACCATTTCCCATAAGAACAGGAACAAGACAGGGATACCCACTTTCACCACTCCTGTTTGACACAGTACTAGAAGAAACAACAAGAAAGCTCACTGTATGAGAGAACATATTTGCCAATGTTATCTCCAATAAGAGTTTAATCTCCAAAACTTATAGGGAACTCATACAACTTAACAAAAGGAAGTGCTAGCCATAGCAATCAGACAAGAAGAAATAAAAGGCATCCAAATTGGAAAAGGGGTAAAACTGACATTAATCGCAGATGACATGATATTGCACATAGAAAACCCCAAAGACTCTATCAAAAAACTACTAGACTTAATAAGTGAATTTGGCAATATGTAGGATACAAAATTAATACCCTGAAATCTATGGCTTTTTATACACCAATAATGAACTCACAGAAAGTTAACCAAAAAAAAAAAAAAAAAAGATCCCATTTACCACTAGAGGCCTGGTGCACACGAAATTCACGCATGGGGGGAGGGGGAGGCCCTCGCCCGGCCTGCAGCCTCTCCAATCTGAGACCCCTTGGGGGATGTCTGACTGCTGGATGTCCCGGGGATGAGGCCTAAATCAGCAGTCGGACATCCCTCTCACAATCCTGGACCGCTGGTTCCTAATCACTCACCTGCCTGCCTGCCTAGTCGCCCCCAACTGCCCCTTCCCTGGTGTCCTGGTGACTCCTAACTGCCCCCACACTGGCTTGGTCACCCCTTCCTGTCCCCCCTGCCCGCCTTTTTTTACTGCCCCCCCTGCCAGCTTGGTCACCCCCAACTGCCCCTCCTGCCGGTCTGGTTGCCCCACGCAGCCTGCTTGTTCAGTCATTTGCTTGTCCCTTACTAACCCCCCTGCTGGCCTGGTTGCTCCAAGCAGCCTGCTTGTTCAGTTGTTTGGTAGTCCCTCACTAACCCACTGCCAGCCTGGTCGCCCCACACAGCCTGCTTATCCAGTCGTTTGGTCATCCTTCACTAAACCCCCTGCAGGCCTGGCCATAGGCAGCCATCTTGTGAGGGTGTGAGGGTTAATTTGTATATTATCTCTTTATTATATAGGTTTGCAACAACAACAAAAATTAAGATTCTTAGGAATAAACTTAACTAAGGAGGTAAAAGACCAGTACTCGGAAAACTATAGGATGTTGAAAAAAGATATAGAGGAAGACATAAACAAATAGAAGAATATATCGTGTTCATGGATTGGTAGAATCAACGTCATTAAAAATGTCCATACTACCCAAAGCAATCTATAGATTCAATGCAATCCCCGTTAAAATACCAAGAGCATATTTCACAGACTTAGAACAAACTCTCCAAAAACTCATATGGAATTGAAAAAGAACTCCAATAGCCTTAACAATCCTGAGAAGGAAAAATAAATTTGAAGTGATCACAATACCACATATCAAGCTATATTTCAAAGCCACTGTTCTCAAAACTGCCTGGTACTGGCACAAGAACAGGCATATAGACCAATGGAACAGAACAGAGAACCCAGAAATTGACCCAAGCCATTATGCTCAATTAGTATTTGACAGAGGAGGCAAGAGCATACAATGGAGTCAAGACAGTCTCTTCAATAAATGGTGTTGGGAAAATTGGACAGATACTAGTGCAGCCACTGTGGAAAAAGTATGGCGTTTCCTCAAAAAATTAGAAATGGAACTTCCATTTGACCCAGTAATCCCACTTCTAGGAATATATCCCAAGAAACCAGAAACACCAATCAGAAAGGATATATGCACCCCTAGGTTCATAGCAGCAAAAAAAATGACACTAGACCACCAACTGACACCATACACAAAAATAAACTCAAAACAGATAAAGGACTTAAACGTAAGTTGGGAAACCATACAACTC
>NW_006295385.1:445038-454329 GCF_000327345.1 Myotis davidii | reverse complement strand
GTAAAAAAATGGGCAACAGACCTAAATAGACACTTTTCGAAAGAGGACTTACAGAAAGCCGACAGACATATGAAAACATGCTCAAAGTCACTAATCATCCGAGAGATGCAAATCAAAATGACAATGAGATACCATCTCACACCTGTCAGAATGGCTAGCATCAACAAATCTATAAAGGACAAATATTGGTGAGGATGTGGAGGAAAAGGAACCCTTGTGCACTGCTGGTGGGAACACAGACTAGTGCAGCCACTGTGGAAAAAGTATGGAGTTTCCTCAAAAAATTAGAAATGGAACTTGCATTTGACCCAGTAATCCCACTTCTAGGAATATATCCCAAGAAAACAGAAACACCAATCAGAAAGGATATATGCACCCCTAGGTTCATAGCAGCACAATTTACAATAGCTAACATCTGGAAACAGCCTAAGTGCCCATCAGCAGATGAGTGGATTAAAAAATGGTGGTATATCTACACAATGGAATACTATCTACACTAATAAAAGAGAAACATGGTAATTGACATATGACCACTACCCTTCCCATTGGCTAATCCCCCTGTCACTCACAGAGTACGGCCGAGATATGCAAATTAACTGGCAGCTAAGATGGCGGCCGGCAGCCAGGCAGCTGATGCGAACAGGGAGGCTTGCTTGCTTCAGTGATGGAGAACTCCAACGTTCCCTGCCTGACTTGCCGGCCTCTCAGTTGCAACTCTAAGCAACTATGTTGCGAATAAAGAAGCTAAAAAAACCCCAGAAACCTGCTTTACTCAGCGGAGCTTCAGCCAGCCAGACCGCAACATTGTATCAAATAGACGGTAAACAAAGGCCAGAATCAGTTTTCAGCAGCCGAGGCCTCAGAGCTAAAGCTGGCCCAGAATAAAATAAAAGAAAAAGAAAAAACGGAGTGGTTGGGAGCTTCAGTCCCAGCCTGAAAACAGCCCTCAGCCCCTCAGCCAGACTGGCCAGGCACCCCAGTGGGGATCCCCATCCTGAAGGGTGTGTGACCAGCTGCAAACAGCCATCGTCCCCTCACCCAAGCTGGCCAGGTACCCCAGTGGGGACCCCTACCATGAAGGGCGTGTGACCAGCTGCAAACAGCCATCGTCCCCTCACCCAAGCTGGCCAGGTACCCCAGTGGGGACCCCTACCATGAAGGGCGTGTGACCAGCTGCAAACAGCCATCGTCCCCTCACCCAAGCTGGCCAGGTACCCCAGTGGGGACCCCTACCATGAAGGGCGTGTGACCAGCTGCAAACAGCCATCGTCCCCTCACCCAAGCTGGCCAGGTACCCCAGTGGGGACCCCTACCATGAAGGGCGTGTGACCAGCTGCAAACAGCCATCGTCCCCTCACCCAAGCTGGCCAGGTACCCCAGTGGGGACCCCTACCATGAAGGGCGTGTGACCAGCTGCAAACAGCCATCGTCCCCTCACCCAAGCTGGCCAGGTACCCCAGTGGGGACCCCTACCATGAAGGGCGTGTGACCAGCTGCAAACAGCCATCGTCCCCTCACCCAAGCTGGCCAGGTACCCCAGTGGGGACCCCTACCATGAAGGGCGTGTGACCAGCTGCAAACAGCCATCGTCCCCTCACCCAAGCTGGCCAGGTACCCCAGTGGGGACCCCTACCATGAAGGGCGTGTGACCAGCTGCAAACAGCCATCGTCCCCTCACCCAAGCTGGCCAGGTACCCCAGTGGGGACCCCTACCATGAAGGGCGTGTGACCAGCTGCAAACAGCCATCGTCCCCTCACCCAAGCTGGCCAGGTACCCCAGTGGGGACCCCTACCATGAAGGGCGTGTGACCAGCTGCAAACAGCCATCGTCCCCTCACCCAAGCTGGCCAGGTACCCCAGTGGGGACCCCTACCATGAAGGGCGTGTGACCAGCTGCAAACAGCCATCGTCCCCTCACCCAAGCTGGCCAGGTACCCCAGTGGGGACCCCTACCATGAAGGGCGTGTGACCTATATAAAAGTCTAAGCAACCAAATGACTGTTCACTGTGACACGCACTGACCACCAGGGGGCAGACACTCAATGCAGGAGCTGCCCCCTAGTCATCAGTACACTTCCATATGGGGGGTGCCACTCAGCCAGAATCAGGCTCATGGCTGGCCAGTGCAGTGGTGGTGGCAGGAGCCTCTCCCACCTCCGTGGCAACACTAAGAATGTCCAACTAACGGTTTAGACCCGATCCCTTGGGGGCCTAAGCCTTTAATCGGACATCCCCTGAGGGGTCCCTGGCTTCCAGAAGAATGTCTGACTGCAAGCTTAGGCCTGATCTCCGGGGGAGTGGGCCTAAGTCAACAGGTGGACATCCCCAAAGGGGTCCTGGACTGTGAATGGGCGCAGACTGGGCTGAGGGACTCCCCCTCTCGCCCCCGCCCCGTGCACAAATTTTTATGCACTGGGCCTCTAGTGCTGCTATAAAAAAAGAAAGAACTCTTACCATTTGCAACAGTATGGATGGCCCTGGTGAGCATTATGCTAAGTAAAATAAGCCAGTTGGAGAAAGATAAATATCACATGATCTCACTCATTTGTGGAATATAACGAACAACATAATCTAATGAACAAAAATAGAGCCAAAGTCATAGAAGCATTGAACAGACCATCCAACCTAAGAGTGAAGGCAGGAGGAAGGAGGTAAGAGATCAACCAAAGGACTTGTATGCATGCATATGAGCATAAGCAATGGACACAGACAGTAGGGAGGTGAGGGCATGTGCTGGGGGGCGGGGGGTACAGCTGGGGAGAGGTCATTGATGAAAAAGTAAACTTACATAATACTTTAAACAATAAAGAATTTAAATAAAAATTAAAATAAATGAATAAACAATCCAGTTTAAAAAATGGGCAGAGGCCCTAAATAGACACTCTCCAAAGAGCACATACAGGCCAATAGATATGCAAAAAGATACTCAAGGTCAGAACCACCAGAGAAAAGTAAATTAAAACCACAATGAGCTATCACCTCACACCTGGCAGAATGGCTATGATTAATAAATCAACAAATTTTTACTTATAACTACATGCTGATTCTACAAGTGCTAGTGAGGATGTGGAGAAGAGGGAACCCTCGTGCATGCTGGTGGGAATGCAGATTGCTGCAGCCACTGTGGAAAGCAGTACAGAGGTTCCTCAACAAATTAAAAATGGAACTGCCTCATGACCTAGTGATCCACTTCTGGGGATTTATCCAAAGAAACTCAACACACTAATTTGGTAGAATATATTCACCCTTATGTTCACTGCAGTGTTATTTACAATTATTTTTCTTTTTTGAAGCAGCAACGTGATTCATTTGCCCATTTTTTTAATACAAGAATTTGCTTCATTGTCTTCCTGGCATCCTTGATCCTTTCCATAAGAGCCAGCCCAGGGAAGGGCACTGGACTAGGCTGAGAGTCTATTACTAGAGACTGGCAGCATTTCAATCCTTCTTCTCAAATGCAGGCTAATTTTGTAGTGGATGTGTCTCAAGCTGCTTGTGCCTATGGCACCAAACATCCGAAAAGCACTGTTTTGTTGGTCTGAACAGCCTGATGCTGACAGCCTGAATACAGATTTTACTCACTGGTAGTCCCGGCATCTCAAATCCCTCTTATTCTGCCTATTCCTCACAAAAAAAATAAAAGAAAACAGCCTAACCAAAACACAGGGTATCCAGTGACCATATCAAAGGAACTGTGATGATAGTTGAATTAAGTTGTGCTATTTATAAGGCCTTAGGCAATGAGCAAGGTTTGCAGAATTTTTACTTTTAACTACATGCTGATTCTATAAAACAATATCAGCAAAAAGCTTATTCTCCAAATAGTCTCCTTATAGAGTGACTAGAGGCCCGGTGCATGAAATTTGTGCACAGGAGGAGGAGGAGGAGGTCCCTCACCCCAGCCTGCACCCTCTCCAATCCGGGACCCTCAGGGGACATCCCTCTCACAATTGAGACCACTGGCTCCTAACCACTCACCTGCCTGCAGGCCTGTTCGCCCCTCACTGCTCTCACCCCGGCCTGATTCCCCAGATAGCCTGATCTCCCCTAACTGCTCTCCCCTGCCAGCCTGATCACCCCTAACTGCTCTCCCCTGCCGGCCTGATAGCCCCTAACTGCTTTCCCCTGCTGGCCTGATTGCCCCTAACTGCTCTCCCCTGCCGGCCTGATCTCCCCTAACTGCCTCTGCCTCGGCCCCTGCCACTGTGGCTTTGTCCAGAAGGACATCCGGAAGATGTCCAGTCTATCTGGTCTAATTAGCATATTACCCTTTTATTAGTACAGATTCCCTAATGTGTTCTTTAGAACTTTGGTTTTCAATCTACGGAGATGAAAGTATTTCCCCCAATATTAGCAATATGTCCTGTTCTTAAAAGTATACCCTTTGCACATTACCAGATGGCAAATAAGAATGCTAATTTAGGATGGGCTTGATGGCATTAGTAAAAATGGTCTTGATATAATTATTGCATTCATATAACAGTTGTGACTACAGAGTCCAGCTATTCTTCACAAAAAAGTTTCTGCCCCCACATTTAAGACAATTACTAAATGGCCTACTGAAGTAAATATAATAAAAGAGCTTGTAGTTCCACTCGTACAAATTGTCCCAAGGCTGAAACAATTTGTCCTTTGATCAGGAGTTAAAATCCTGGAATTTTTCTGTCACCTTTCCAAAAGTTTGGGAATTACTTATAGATAAAACTAAGTATTTCTGTTTTATCAGTTATCTATTTACTAGAGGCCCAATGCATGAAATTTGTGCAAGAGAAGGCCATCACAGCTGCGGCTGCCTCAATCCCTCCCTTGCAGCTGTGGTGGCTGCAGCCCTGGCTTTGTCCCGGAAAGACGTCCAGAAAGATGTATGGTCTAATTAGCATATTACACTTTTATTATTATAGATATGTCCTTTTAGATCCAAAATTAATTTGAATAGCAGGCCATGGCACTGCCTTTTGGGGGGCATAAGACTGGACTCTTATTCTCTTATTTTAACTATCATTTTATTTATGGTTTTCCATTTGAACAAAATTGATTTGAGAACAATGATAAAGTTAAGAAGTGGTAACCTTGGCTCTTTTTAATAGCCAAAAGTTGCTGAACTCTTACTCTGTGCCCCACACTGTTCTAAACACTTAACATGGATTAACTATTTTAATCCTCACAACAAATTCCCAGCTGCATGATCTTGGGCAAGTTACTTAGCCTTTCTAAGCCTCCATTCATTTCCAGAAGAAACCGAGGCCTGGAAGGTTAAGTAATTTGCTGAATTCACTCAGCTAGTCGGGTGGAGCTGGGTTTAATCTCACCATCACCAGTGACTGCCTTTGTATCCCAGGGAGACAGACAAAAACAGATGCTCCCAAAGGTAGCTTGTAGCATTCACATTCACATTCTTACTTGTTCTCTGACATTCTTCTAAAATCGAAATGTGCAAATAATAACAAATAACAAATGCATAAATTCTTTTCCACATTACCACCCTAATCTTTGAGGTTTAAGCTTTCAACCGAGGTGGCCTATAAAGGGAATCCAAAGATTGTAACAACGTTCATAATGGCTTCTAAAAGAAGGTTGATGACAATAATCTTAAAAACATTTCTGTCCTTATAACAAATGTATGACTGGGAGGAAAAAAGATGATAAGTCTCAAATTAAATGAACACCATACATCAAATCCCCTTTGTGACTAAAGAAATCAGACACAAGTTGATTGAAGATAGAAAGCCATATTGTGGAGATAGTTTCAGAAAGAAAAGCAAACGCAGACATACCTCTTTCCTAAGGAATGGTTAAAAAGGTATCTTAAAAGACAATTTGGCACCAATCATATTTTGCACCATGGCTGCAGCCTGCCTACTCCCTGCCTTCGTAAGAGGAGTGAGAGAGGCAGAGAAAGTCACCTCAGTAAAGCTCATGCTTATGAAAGCACATGGGCTCTTAAAGCCAGAGAGACCTGGGTTTGAATCCCAGTTCTGCAGTTTTCAAGGAATGTGGTCTTGAAAATTACTTAAACTCACAAGCCTCAGTTTCTGCATCTGCTAAAATGGAATAACCACCTCCTTGCAAGGTTATTGTGAGGGTTAAAGGTAATGTGTATAACATGTTTGGCACATGATCGTTTCTCAATAAATTGTAGCTAATTAATAACAACAAGAACCATGTTAATAAAAATCATTTTAAAAAATATTGCCAACAGCAGAGACGGTGGAAGTGTGATGGCTGAGACCATGGGCCTGGAGTCAGACCACCTCATTTTTACTCCGGCTTTCCTTTCCTTGTAGAATTCACCTCCTACTGAAAAAAGAATGTTCTCAGTTTATCTCTTTTCTCTCATAACATATCTTCATGGCTTTACTTTCACATCTGAGGCCCTTAATTTGAGCAAGTTACTTAACTTCTCTTGGCACCAGTTACCACAGTTGTAAAGGGGAGCTAAGGGTCACATCTACTTCATATGCTTGTGATGAGAATAAATGAGTTCAACCATGTAGGGCTTAGAATCATGTCTGACCCTGACACATCGTAAGAATGAATAAATACTAGCTATTGCTGCTGCTGTTAGTTTACTCATTGTGTAAAGGACACTCCAAATCCAGGACCAACCACCCTGATAAAAATGATCCACCCAAATTGAAAATGAAAGAGTATGAAAACTCCTGAGGATGGCAAGACAGCATTTCAGACTAACGGCTGGAATAGCATAACATAACATGAGAAGTTACCTCAAGGGCAAAATCAAAATTAGACTGCAGATTACAAAGATGTGTGACCAAATAACTGGTAATCCTACTAGGGATGCATAGCTTCCAAACTACTTCACTACAAAAGGAGTTTGTGAATGTCACTTTTAAAACTCAAAGCCAAACACACACACTCACATACACAACCCCCAGAAAACAGTGAAGAGGCAAAGGGAATACATGTTGCCTTCCTCCTTTCCTCAGAACATGATGTTTCCACACACACCCACCCTGTGTCTTGCCATATTTCTGAATCCTTTTTGTAAAGGTCAAAAAAGAAGCACTAATCTCATTGTGTCACTTCCCAACGTACCACTTAAAAACATTCAGCCACCTAGCAAAAGTAATAAAGAAGGATTGCTGTACCCATAAACCATGCAAGAAAGTTATCCAATGAGAACATTCCAATTTGCAAACATAAC
This sequence comes from Myotis davidii, assembly GCF_000327345.1. NCBI lineage: Eukaryota > Metazoa > Chordata > Mammalia > Chiroptera > Vespertilionidae > Myotis > Myotis davidii. Next base: position 447,164 of record NW_006295385.1, on the reverse strand, counting down.
ATATCATCCTGCTGCTTTAGATGTGGCTATACGGAGAGGGATGGAGAGTCTGGGATCCAAAGTGCTGTGTCCAGCATGGATGATGGCATCTGAACCAGTCAGGGCACCCCTACTTGCTGTCTATAGTCCAAGCCCTCTAAAGCACCAACACAGGGCCAGAAAATGGGACAACTCAGTAGAGTTCCTTTGGGTCTCCAGGGAAAGTAGGGGGGATAAACTTGAAAAAGCCCACTTTATGGTATGGTGTGAGAAACAAGAGGCAGGTTTTTAATAATCATGTGTGGTTGCAGCTCACTCCTCAAGAACAGTAACTTCAGCAGCCACTTCATTATATTTCTACTGTAAGTGACACAGGTCTGAGCCAAGTCCGCACCAAAACAGAATTCAGCCGGGATTAGGTCAGCTGCAGTCTATTGACAACTGTTGAACTAACAACCCCAAAGGAGGCATCTCAGCAACAGTGTGTGTCTGCCACTAATGAGGCTCTTTTTCCATGAATAATGAATAAGAACATCATCTCAGTTGCCAGGTACACAACATAAACAAAGCTCAACACAAGGGCCTTGGTATGGTAAATTTGACCATTTGCAACAAAGGAATTTTGCAACATGCGAGCCAAATTCTAGTAGAGGGTGGGACAGCTGTTGTAACAAATAATGTGAACATATGTTATCAGAATCTAATAAATCAGCTTTCCGCTGTTTGTGGAACAGAGGCGAGGCAATGGGATAGATAGAGATGACAGAAAGCTCCAAATGAGTTCATTTCTTTATTTTACAATCTGTCTTATAACACAAAGCTGATGACTTATCTAATGAACTGAGATCTTCATGAAAAGAACCTTAAGAGATTTGAGATCGCAAAGGCTCTATTGGTTAAATCTTTTTTTCTTAAGCCATGATGTATCAGGTTGAGCACAGGTTGGCATGGGATGAGAACACTGGGAACTTGCCAAGTCACTGGTGGCTAAAGGGTGGCATTTGGAAAAATTCATGGTCACCTGAACCAAATGCATGGGGTTGGGTTTCTTTGATATCAAAAGGCCCTCACTGTATAAGCATTGTGCCTATAAAGTAGTCTCATGACTTAGACTTCCAAAGTCAGCCAAACAGTGAGATTCCGGCATATAAACAGAACAAAAGAGCTGATGAGCTGATGTGAAGGCCAAAGAGTTTTTAGTTTGCTTACTATAAAGTGTACCACAAACACTTTTCTCCTTTTCTAAAACTGCTTCAATGCTTGGTAGTATGTACCCCCAGGGTGCTTGTGCTTGCACAGGCCAGGAGACGCCATCACTGGCAGAGGGCTTATAGTTTCCATCAGTGTGAGCAAGAATTAACAATAAAAGAAAACAAATGCAGTCTTACAATGCCTCTGTTTCCCTAACTGTAGGATCTAACTACAAGCTATTTCAGAGATTCCTTATAAAGAATTGTGTGTCAAAAATAAGACTCAAATGCCTGGCTGGCATGAACCAGGAGGTCACGTTTCGATTCCCAGTCAGGGCACATGCCGGGTTGCGGGCTCAATCTCCAGTGTGGGGCATGCAGGAGGCAGCCAATCAATAATTCTATCTTATCAGTGATGTTTTCAACTCTCTCTCCCACTCCCTTCCTTTTATCAATAAAAATATAAGCCTCAAAAATATAGTTTGCTCTACATGGTTGATGATATGCTGGAAAGTTTTACCTGAATCATTCATTAAATGCACTAAAAATACTTACTAAAGAAAGACTATCTTATAAAGTACAAAATATAATCATATAAGTAATCACTTCCTATGATTACTTTATAAGCAAACATGTTTATTATGGACAAAGAGTTAATGAAATGAAGCAGAACAGTATGAAATTATGCACAGATTTCAGTAAACCAGGTTATGGTGGGTAATATGTGGATAATGTTTGTAAAATTATTCAAAAAGTGATTCACAGACAATGGCAATCCTATCTAATAATAGAGAAACATGGTAATTAACTGTACCTTTGCTACCCTTCCCATTGGCTAATCAGCGAGATATGCAAATTAACTGCCAACCAAGATGGTGGCCAGCAGCCAGGCAGCTGAAGCGAACAGGAGGCTTGCTTGCTCCAGTGATGGAGGAAGCCAAGGTTCCCCGCCTGCCG
>NW_006295385.1:442424-444302 GCF_000327345.1 Myotis davidii | reverse complement strand
TAATATAATATAATATAAATATAATATAATTAATATGGCTATTGTGGCTGCAAAGCACCCCCCACTCTGTGAGGAGTAAGGCGTTCCCCTATACCAGACCCCCAACTCAGGGTTCCAGAGCTGGGAAGAGAAGTCCCCCATAATTTTGGGCTGTAAAAACCAGTAGAGATTGTGGCTGAGTGACACAGAAGCTGCTAGAGACCCAAGTGTTCCTTTTAAAGGGCCAAAATACAAACTTACTCAGACTCGATCCTGCTGAGCTCCAGCCCTTGGTGGCTTTGGGGGACTCTGGGACATACGGGGAGGAACTGGATTGTCTAGCATCGGAGCAGGAACTCGAGGATGGCTTTCTCCCAGACAGGGGTGCTTCCTGGGGTCATTATTCATGTGCTGAAACCTCCCCCAGCACAGGGCTGACTGACAACCATATCTGAGTCTCCATCAGCCTGGCTCACACTTTTTGCTCCACCCTGGTGATTTCCAGGCCCTACCTCTTCCCTTTTACAGCCCCACCTAAGCTGCTTGCAGCAGCTTTTCCACATGAATGGCTTGTCCTGGCTCAGGCTTCAGGCTTTGCTAAAATCTCTCAAACAGCTGGTGTCAGCATATTCCAAATCTATTAATAAGAGGCCTAAGACCCAGCACTAGCACCAGCCTGCCTTGCTTCACAGCCGGGCCGTGCTTGGGCACTTCCAAACCCAATACAAGTAGCAGCCATCTATAGACCTCTCTGTAGCTCCTGCCAGGTGGCCCCAGGCAGTGGTTAACTTCGCACCTGCCTGGAGGCCCCAGAGCCAGTGCACCAGTGGACAGTTTCAGACAATGCCAGATTACAACTCTACACATCCACAAGCGACACACTCAAGGGGCAGACACAGTGAGCACCAAAGCCCCATTGAAGCAAGTCCTGCTCCATAGAGTGTCTCCTGCACAGCAGCTCTTCCACTGTTGTCACAGCAGGTCCTCACAGCCAACTGGCCTGCAGGTCAAATCCTCCCAATGATACCAACAGCAAAGAAAGGCTCAACTATAAGACTGTACACACAGTCCATACAGGGGCATACCTAGAGTGCTCAGCTCAGGTGACTGGGGAGGCTGAGCCACTGGGCCCTATAGGACACCTACTACACAAGGCCACTCTACCAATTCCAGGAGACAAAGCAGCTCTACCTAATACAAAGAAACAAACACAGGCAAGAGCCAAAATGCAGAGACAAAGAACCATGTCACAAATGAAAGAGATGGAAGCAAGCAAACTACTGGTTACAAAGTTCAAAACCATGGTTATAAGGCTACTCAAGAATCTTAATGAGAGCTTCAAGGGACTTAATGATACTTTCAAGGATCTTAGTGAGAATTTCAAAGACATAAAAAAAGGACCAATCAGAAATTAAGCATACACTAACTGAAATAAAGAATAATTTACAAGGATTCAACAGTAGAGTAGAGGATTCCAGGAATCAAATCAACGATTTGGAAGATGAGGAAGCAAAATCACCCAATCAGAAGAGCAAAAAGAAAAATGAATCCAAAAATATGAAGATAGTGTAAGGAGCCTCTGGGATAACTTCAAGCATACCAAAGTTCACATTATAGGGGTGCCAGAAGGAGGAGAGAGAGCAGGATATTTGAAGAAATAATGACAGAAAACTTCCCCTATCTGGTGAAAAAAAAAATAGACTTATAAATCCAGGAAGCACAGAGAGTCCCACACAAGAGAAACACAAAGAGGCCCACACAAAGACAGCCAAAGGCAGAGACAAAGAGAGAATCTTAAAAGCAGCAAGATAAAAAAGTTACAAGGGAGCACCCATATGACTGTCAGTTGATTTCTCAACAGAAACTTTGCAGACCAGAAAGGAGTGTAAGAAATATTCA
>NW_006295385.1:426900-441605 GCF_000327345.1 Myotis davidii | reverse complement strand
AATTAAGAAATCTTGTTTATCCTTCATAATCTTGCATGTTATGTATCACTGCTCTTTTGATGGAAATTAATTCCGACCAGTACGACACCCATGTCCAAATTTCATACGACCGCAAAGGGTTAACCAAAGATCTTATATGCATACTAGAGGCCCAGTGCGAGAGGGCACAGGCCAAGCTGAGGGACCTCAGTGGTGCACGGGGCCAGGGAGGGACGGGAGGTTGGCCAGCCAGGGAGGGACCACAGGAGGGCTCCAGGGTGTGTCTGGCCCGTCTTGCTCAGTCCCGATCTGCTGGACACTAGCAGCAAGCTAGCCTTACCAGTCAGAGTGTCTGCCCCCTGGTGGTCAGTGCACTCATAGCGACTGGTCAACCAGTTGACTGTCCCCTGGTGGTCAGTGCACGTCATATCAAGCAGTTGAGTGGCCTTAGCATATCATTAGCATATTACACTCTTTTTTTTAGCATATTACACTTTGGTTGAACAGACGACCAGACACTTAGCATATTAGGCTTTTATTATACAGAATATGCATTACTTATGGACACAGATAATAGGGTGGTGAAGGCCTGGGGCAGGGTGGAAACCGGGTTGGGGGGGGCAATGGGGGAACAACGGGGACATCTGTAATATTCTCAACAATAAAGATTTTTTTAAATAAAAATTAAAAGAACAGGCAAACTGGAATAAGCTCATGGATGAGTATCCAGAAAGGCTAAGAGACTTCAAAGTCTCTCATGTGAAGAAATGGGGGTTTCTGCTAATGAGAAGAAGACCTGGTATGAACGGGATATAATTTTATCTTCAAATATTTACTGAGTTGTCACAAGGGCTGTAGCAAGGGTTCAACATGACCAACAGGTAGTGGTCATAGTCAACTAATGTGGGAGCATAACAGGAGTTTCAGCAATCAGCGCTGTCCCAGTAGGGTATGTGCTGCCTACAGAGCTGCTGAGTGTTTTCTGGCCATGGAGCTAATAAAGCAGAACACTGACAGGAAGAGTATGAAGGGAATCTGCTGGGAGGGAACGAGAGGATGTGGCACAGGGCACTCAACATTTCTGGCCCCTACTAACCATTAAATTGTAAGATTCTGTAAAAGCCATCATAAAACTGTTAACAAAAATTATCTAAGAGGATAGTTAACAAAATGCTGTGCTATTTAAAATGATCCTTCCAACCTAATCTTTTTTTAATCCTCACCTGAGGACATGCTTAAAGAGAGGGAGAGAGGGAGAGAAAGAGGAAGAGAGAGAGAGAGAGAGAGAGAGAGAGAGAGAGAGAGAGAGAGCGATCGAGAGAGAGAGAAACACCGATGTGAGAGAGAAACAGCAATCGGTTGCCTTCCGTATGTCCCCTGACCAGGGATTGAACCACAACCCAGGTATGTGCCCTGACCAGGAAATTGAAACAGCAACCTTTTGGTCCACAGGACAATGCTCAACCAATTGAGTCACTCCAGCCAGGCCAATCTAATCACTTAAATACACAAAGAGGAATAAATCACAAAAAGGAATACTCAACTAGATTTTAAAAAAACACAAGGACTTACCATCATACTTTGCTAAGACTGCCTGAACATCAGCATATGCTTGTAGCTCCAGAAGGGCCTCTAAAAGGTTTTCGTGGATGTTGAACATACTTAACAAAGGGAACTCCTTCATTAACTAGGAAAGAAAAAACAAGGAATAATTAATATATCCATCTCATTTTTAAAAGTATAACTAACACTGAATTGTAATATATTTATGTAATATAAATGTGTAATATAATTTTAGAAGTATAGTTAATACTGAATTATACGCATTCACACTCATTATTTTGTAAAGCATTAAATGCTTAATTTTTTTCCCTGTTATTTTGGGAAAATAGGAACTTTGAATTTGTGAGACTCTAAGATGGGAGAATATTCAAGAGTGGGGGTTTCATAAAAACTGAGACAGGTGCTTAGAGGTAGTGCTCAATAATGCTGAAGTACCAGAGCGACCCAATAAAGTGAAGGGTGAAAACTCTCTCTCAGGTGTTAACATTTAAACCTCATCAAGAACAGTTTGTGCGGAAGCCAGAGAACAGAGGGGAAGCAAGCAGGCACTACTCTTTCAAGTGGAGCAGCCTAGTGACAAAGGAGAAAAAGTAGGAAAATAATGAAGGTGCTATGGACTGAGAAAATACGTAAGTAGTGACAGTGAGTGGTAGTAAAGTGGGTGGATGTTCAGCAGTCCTACCTCAATGAAACAAGAGTCATGATCATTTTCTGAGACTGAGGGAACAGGTGGCAGGGAGAAAGTTGAAAGATGGGGGGCAGAATAGTCACAAAGGGGAGAATTGCTTAAGGAAATACTCAAGCATTCCTAAGGCTATCTTGAGGGCCTAAAAAATTGGAGATACTGAATTTATAGAGGGTATAATGGGCATAATTGTCAAGTTTTAGCTGACAACTACCCAGGATCAGTAGCAAAGATGACAGATGAGTTAGGCCAGTGGTCAGGAAACTGTGGCTCGCGAGCCACATGCGGCTCTTTGGCCCTTTGAGTGTGGCTCTTCTACAAAATACCGGCTCTTCCACAAAATACCGACTTCTGAGCATGGGCCACGAAGTTTCAATCGCACTGTAGGTGCATGCCCGCACATGGTATTTTGTGGAAGAGCCACACTGAAGGGGCCAAAGAGCCACAGGTGGCTCGTGAGCCACGGTTTGCCAACCATGGAGTTAGGCACACTGATTTAGATTTGATAAAAAGTCAAGGGTAAGAGTTGACAAGAATGTTTTGGTTTCTTTTCTAATAAAGATGCAACCATTGGGGAAAAAAAAGAGTTGACAAGAATGATAAAAGAATAATTAAAACAGTGTTTCTCAACCTTCTGACCCTTTAAATACAGTTCCTCATGTTGTGACCCAACCATAAAATTATTTTTGTTGCTACTTCATAACTGTAATGTTGCTACTGTTATGATTCATAATGTAAATATCTGATATGCAGGATGGTCTTAGGCGACCCCTGTGAAAGGGTCGTTTGACTGCCAAAAGGGTCACAACCCACAGGTTGAGAACCGCTGGTCTAAAGGTTCTAGACCAGCCATGGGCAAACTACAGCCCGTGGGCTGGATCCGGCCCATTTGAAATGAATAAAACTAAAAAAAAAAAAAGACCGTACCCTTTTATGTAATGATGTTTACTTTGAATTTGTATTAGTTCACACAAACACTCCATCCATGCTTTTGTTCCGGCCCTCCGGTCCAGTTTAAGAACCCATTGTGGCCCTCGAGTCAAAAAGTTTGCCCGCCCCTGTTCTAGGCAGAATGGCTGGAAGGAAGGTCTAATGAGAGTTAAAAATAGTATATTGAACTTCACTGGAAAACAAAGAGAAATGAGAAAGGACAAAGATTTCAGCGTAAAATCCTTATCTTAAAGAAAGGTAAATCTCATCTTAAGGGAAAAATAGCCAGGTTCTTTATGAAGAAAAATATATATAAATGTATATGTATATATCCTCTATTTTATCTCCTACATGAATAACTATTTCATTATAACACAATGGCCTGTAAAAAAGTGGTAACTTTTTGACATCAACGTCGTCAAAGCAATTGTACTGAGAGAAATTATACTAAAAAATAGGCTAATTCACCCTTATGCAAGAAATCAATGGATCCGGTGCATTGTCTATGCACTTCTTACATTAGAAACATTTGCCACGTTGTTTTGTTTTGCTTTTAAGCCGAGAATAATTTAGCATCTCTCAAAAAATAATTTTCTGCAACCCCAAAGAGCATTACATTACCAACGAAAAACACCTACAAACTGATTATGCATTCAATAGGACTGTCTGAAGCCCCCAGAGACAGCGTGTTAGGTTTTTATTGCTAGTAAGGAAATGAATAAGACTATCACACATTGTTGATGATCTGTAACCAATAAAAGTACTTCTTGTTCTGGTTCACTTTGAGTCTGGTTGGCATCAGCCTTTGATTTTTTTCTCTTTCTAATTAGAGCTTGTTAGGGTTAAAGCTCTCTGTTATTCAGCATTTGGCAATACAATAAAAACATTCTCTAGCCGAAACCGGTTTGGCTCAGTGGATAGAGCGTCGGCCTGTGAACTGAAAGGTCCCAGGTTTGATTCCGGTCAAGGGCATGTACCAGGGTTGCGGGCACATCCCCAGTAGATGTGCAGGAGGCAGCTGATCAATGTTTCTAACTCTCTATCTCTCTCCCTTCCTCTCTGTAAAAAATCAATAAAAATATTTTTTTTAAAAAAAAATTCTCTAAACTGTAAATTTAAACATTTACAATTTTTTACCAATACCTCAGGTCAGACTTCAAGGACACAAGTCATATTCTGCAATTTTAAAACTGCAATTCCAAATATGAGTATGCTGAAGCTTAAAAACTGAGAGGAGTCTTATTAAAATCCAATGAGACTGTATGAACCAACATGGGGGCCACGGCTTGCAGAAACAGAACTTGAAGTAAGGTCCTAGGAGCTTGGGCAGTAGTGCTTTCACTGGAAGTTTGGACAGAGTATATCATGTCAAAAAAATCATCAATAAAAGGACTTTCATCATGGCAAACAGCAAATGTTGGAGAGGTAACTGAAGTCATATGACAATTTGGAAATCTAGCTTTGCTTGTTTAATATGAACAAGAAGAAAAAGTGATCTTTCCATTGCCTCCCCTCACTCCAGCTATCGCCTTGTCCTCTCTCACCCTTCACAAGCTATCTTACTTAGTAAAAGCCATCAGCCGTACTCCCCCAGCTCCCTTTACTCCTCACCACATAGCTACAAGCTGGCTGACGGCCCACAGTTCCTCTGAATCTGTTCATCCCACGTGGAGAGGTGACTCAAATTGCTCCCGTGGACACCCTCCTGCCCTCTTCCTGCTTGGCCTCTGCAACATCTGACAGCTTGATGACTTTTTCCTTGAAACTCTCGTCTCCCATGGCTTCCCCAGCACCATTCTCTTCTGGCTTTCTTCTGACTTATCTCCCAGCTCCCTCTCCATTTCCCACTTGTCTGCTACTTAGGAGTAAGTACTCTCCCGGTTGTGTCCCAGGTACTCATCTCATGAACACCCTGATCTCAGAAGTACTCTCCTGTCCAGAGTCTCAACACCACCATCTTTGTGGGCATGGCTCCCCCATCCTCACATCCTCTCTGACCTCTCTCCTAAGTGGTTATATTAGGTCAGTTTATAAACGACCTCCTGACAGTTTTACCTGATAAACTTAATACCAGGTTCATAAATTCCTCCTCCCCAAGCCAACCCTTCAAACCTGCTCTTCCCCTTGGTATTTCCTGCCGTGGAGAAGAGAACCATTAGCTCTGTTACCTGCTTCACCCTACCCACTACGGTCACCTTAGAGGTCCCGAAACCCCCGAATTAATATGTAAAAACTGCCAATAGGTTCACAGAAAGCTGTTATGCAAACAAACAATAACAAGCAAACATGACGGTCAGAATCATTAGCATCTCCTCTTTTCTTGGGCCTTGCTGCTAATACCTTAGGTTATGCCCACATACTTGGCCTAAATTGCTCTGCTTGCCTCTGGATCACCTCTTTCCAATCTACTCTGCACATTGCTGTCATAACGCTTTTCAAACATACACAGTGGAGTCCAGCATGCAACCACGGCCACGGCTGGACCTACCCCAAGGAAATAGGCACATGTGAATACAAGTTACAAACAAGGCTGCTTATCACAACATTATTTGTAACTAGAGGCCCGATGCACAAAATTCATGCAAGAGTAGGCCTTCCTTCCCCTGGCTGCCAGCACCAGCTTCCCTCTGGCACCCAGGACCTGGGCTTCCCTCACAGCCCGGGCTTCTTCTAGAAGGACGTCCGGTCTAATTAGCATATTATACTTTTATTATAGATAGTGAACAATGCAAGCAACTTAAATTTTATTCCATTATGAGGCATCTAAGTATAAGACATAGTCATCTTTTGGGCTATTATATGTAGTCTTTAGGAATTAAATTCTCAAATAAGTTGTAATGGCATGGCCTGGGAAATGCTGACATACAGTTACATTAGAAAAAGCAGGCTACAGACTATATTTTGCAATAAGACTATGCTTTCCTTCTATATCTATGCATAGAAACATACTTGGTAAGAAATGAGCCAAAGGTTTTAACAGTTAGTGAGATTAAAGGTGAGTTTTATTTCTTCCTTCATATTTTCCATATGTTCTAATATTTTTAAAGGAGTATATGTACATTCTATAAATTGGGGAGGAAAGACTACATATCAGAATATTGGCTTCTCATCAAATTCTGGATATAAAATGCTTAGCCTGGCAAACACAGCCCCTTATGACAAGCCCTTGCCCACTGCGCCAGCCTCATGTGGAGCCACTTTACTGCCTACACACCACGCTCCCACCACAGAACAGCTTTCAGTTCCTTAAATAGGCCACGTTCACTGGTGTTTCTATCCACACTCCCTCTGCCCTGGGTGCTCTCCTTTCCCTCCTTGATCCACCTGGCCAGGTCCTCAACATCCAGAACGCTTACCTGCCCTCTGACTCTTGACCTCTTGCCTCCATCTGCCAGGTTAAGTACTCCTGCCCCAAATTCCCAGACTCCTGGTCATCATGGTCTATTGCTCCATCACCATGAGCCTGGGACGAGTGAGAGAGCAGGACCTCTTTCTTAGCAATAGACTCTTGGTTACTAACTGACCCATCATAGATGCTCAACACATATTTCACGAATAGAATGCTTTTTAAAGTTTCTTCCTTTGGGGTACATATTGTATGTGTGCTGCCACAGGGCTACGTCAAGCCTTTGCGTTATATATCCCTGAACTTGTTCCTCTACCCTTTAAAATCTCCCAATGACCTTCTACTATCTACACCTTGGAAAAGGTCCAGCTGGAACCCATTAGCTTTGACTTCATGGAAGGAAAATATTTTTTACACTGAGAGCTGTCTGAACATGGACGAGATGGTCTAGAGAAGGCTCCACCACTGTGACTGTTCATATAGGGAGAAGCTAGTCACTGAACAGGGATGCTCACAAAAAGACCCAGCATGCTTCCTGTTCAGTAATTCCAGGCGACATTTCCCCAGCTCCTGAGCTTACCTCTCAGGCCCTCCCTAGCTCAGCACCACACTCCTCCTGCCTCTCCTGTCTTCTACAGGATTAAAACTATAGCCTTGTCAGACTAGACTATTACCCACCATTCCCGGAATTCTTTCTCCAGTTACTAGCCACTATGTTTTTGCTCAATCTGTTCTCACCACCTGGAATACCTTTACCCTTCATTTTCAAGGCAGCCTGTCAAAATCACCCCACCCTCCAAAGCCCAGATCAAATGCCACCTCCTAAAATCACAGAAAGTGAGAGCCAGCAGAGCCCATGGAGGTCATCCAAACACCCTCCTCAGTTTACAGACTCGGCCCCTCCCACCCCCACCCCACCAAAAAACAATGAAGTCTGAAAATTTAAGTGATTCAGCCAAAATTAGTTACAGGACTATGATTCAAATCCAGTCATCAGTACTGATGCCAAATTTCAGCACATCAGAATCTAGTTTCTGGCCTGCCAAGTCCTGGAGAGCTAAACCATTTTGCTTATGCTTCTCTGCTACACTTACATATCTGCTTTGTATAGTGTTTACAAGACTATAAGAAGACAGCTGAGGAAAGAGCCATATAGTTGGAGTTATTCCTGCCACTTACCACTTGTGACCCTTTGTACGACTTATTTAACTTCTCTGAACCTTGCTTTCTTCATTTCCTGGGTCTCAGCTCATATGGCATCCTTTCAGGCTCTCTCCACCATCCACCCTACCTAACAGCATCACCCCACTCACCATTTTCCATTGTTTCTATCACTTCCTGAAATCATCTTGTTTATTTATGTTGCTTAATATTAGGTAATATAATAAACAAAATAAAAAAAATTAAAAAGAGTGATAGTAGGTAACACTATTATTATAGGGGTCAGCAACTTTTTTTCTTTAAAAAGCCAAAGAGTAAATATTTTGGGCTTTGCAAGCCAGATGGTCTGTTTTGCAGCTACTCAGATCTGACATTGTAGCATGAACACAGCCATGAACAATATATAACTGAGAGAGTGAGACTATGTTCCAATAAAACTTAACTTCAATAACAGGCAGGAACCCAGATTTGGCTTGCAAGCCTTAGTCTGCCAACTTCTGTTAACAGGATATTTTTTTTAAAGCGAGTTTTATAAAAAGTTTCATAGTGATATTATATTTGAAAAACATAGTATCTCTTATACGCATTTGGTTTGGCACTCCCTGGTAAAAACTGAGAAAGATGGACCCTCTAACCCAACACTCCTCCAGCTCTCTTCCTAGAGACATTCCCACGGGCTTTTGAAGGGACATATCGGGGCAGCTACCCAAGATGGGGAGCACTGCCACAGACAGTGGGATGGAGAGATCAATGAGGTACACTTGTATGACAAAAGCGACTTACCAGGCAAAGGACTAAGCTAAGCTTTGTATATCTTAATGTGGACAAATATCAAGCAGTTTTGAGTGGGAAAAAACCACTATAGAGAAATACATTGTAGAATGTGACCCAATTTAATTAAATTTTAAGATGTACACAAAAAAATTTTACATATCATTTATGAGTATTTATTGTAGAAACGCATGAAAACAAACTAAACACACCAACCTACTGGTACCTCAAGGGAAGTGAATAGTGAATGGTGGTCACATGGGGGCTATGGCTTTATATTGTTTTCTTTTCAGTAAAGAAGGTGAACATGACAAAATTTTTTATTTAAGTTATTTTTATTTATTAATTCTGGGTAGTGAGGCTGTTTTTAACATATTATTCTTTATTTTTATGTATATATTTAAAGTTACTTCCTAAAACATAGGGAGTTCATTAAATGTACTTTTCATTTGTAATTCCTCAAGTCATGAAAAGTTCGATTTCTCATCACTTTAATTTTTATTTGTTTTCCTATTTTCTAAATGCCTTGAAACAAAATTCTTTTTTTTCCATTGGGGCTTTGACTCTGTAGCTCCTTAAAGTATTGCTGGAGTCTAAAAAACATCCAAGTCTGACTAAACAACATTTAGAGAATTTCCTCAAAAAATAATTTGATCTAATAGATTTTAATACACTGCACTTGAATTCTGTAATGATATCAAGATAATAATTGCTAATTTCAGATGCACTACAGCTTAGCCACTCCTTAGTACTTCTCTGAGTTCCAGAGAGCAGGTCCACTGACACATGTGGTGTGAGGAATTATAAGAACTGTTATTTCACCTTGAAGGAACCTTTAGAGTTAAAGGGACTATAAGGTAAGTTCCTTCCCTCTCTATCCCTTTGCATTGGGGTTAGGGTTAGGCTTAGACAAGACGACTTAATAAGAAACCTCTTCTGTCAAAAAGTTCCTTCCTGACTCTTTCCAGAACCACTTCAAAGATTCCCAATGGCACATCTTTTTCAAAATAAAAGAGAAGGCATTGGGGCAGCTGGAGAGGTGGCACATACAGGAATCAAGAGCACCTATCACCTTTGGGATCAGATATATGTGAGTTCACATTCAGGGACAATGGAGTTTCTTAGCACCAGGTGAACTGATTTTTCTTATCTGCAAACAGGGATAACTCCCAGCTCACAGGGCACCCAGATATAATGTGGGGGCTTCATAAAGGGGGGGCAATATTCTTACACAACATTCATATCGGTATTCTACATTTTCAAAATGCTATTTGTTTTTCTCTGTGCAACCGGTTTTCTTTTTAGTTTTGGTTGTACAGTATAGCATATTTCAATTTATTTACTTATGCTAAAATAACATATAAAATGCCTTGGTGACATATTTGGCCTTTTTATTAAGGAACTTGAATGAAGGCATATGATAAATATAAAGGTCTGTTTTCTATAAGCCAAGTCATTCTAAATGTATGTTTAAACTCGTTCACTATCTAGCATAGTTCTGTTTATTTATTGCCAGTTATCTTCTCCTCACTGGTAATTGCTTTCTCCTGGCAGTAAGAAATTTATATGCCCCATTTGTCTAAATATGACAGTTCACATACAACGAAACATTATGATTCCTTTAATACCTATGGGGAAGAACATGGGATGGGCCAAGGATAGAATTTCAGTTTCAATTTTACATCATCTGGCTATTGTCAGTTCAAGTTTATTTCAATGGAAGAATTTGAGGCACTTCTGAGGTTAACATTTATGAGCTCAATTTTTTTTAAAGGAGAATTAATTCACTGGTTTTGAAATACTCTACGGACATAATTTAGAACTACAGTATGCATGCTTTTTCTCAGCTGACTTACAGGACGAAAACAACTGTTTAAACCTTTCACGTTTGATCTATATCTATTTAAACATTTTATTAGTTTAGCTGTCCATGCATTGTTCCTTGAGTGAGAAAAGCAATGTGAAAATTTTTACATATTTTAAGGAAGGGGTAATTAAAAGAGATCCTTAACCAGATTCCTACTGAGGTCAGTGCAAGCTTGGCCTAATTAAGTGCATAGAATTTGGCCTGTGTTTTATTCAAACAGCAGATACTATTTTGTTACAGTTGTAAGCTTGACATTATTTAATTATAGTTCAAATAAAATTATAAACACAATAGAAAAGACACTCTGTATTGCATGGTATTATTTTGGCAGTGATTTTTACTGACACTAAGGGCCATGAAAGGAAAAAAGGAATTGTTTATCCGATTCCTCAAAGCCCATGAGAGTTTCATTTACACAGACCACTATAAAATGCAGTCCTGAGAGGTTTAGGTACACATTAATAAGAAAATGTCATTTTTCAGAGCTAACCTAAACAAAAACAATAAGCTACATCTATTGAAAAGTAATATGATCTCTATGGACAGTTAGTTAAATCACAAGTTAACTAGTTCTTCACTGGACTGAGCACATGACGTAAATACATCCATCACTGAGAACTAACAGTTGTAGGCACCACAATGAATCAAACAATGACAGCATCACTCGAAGAATCAAAGGGCTGGAAGCTTACCTAAATAATCACCTACTTTTCCTGTCAAAATTATGCTCATTTCATTCCAGAAAGGGAAATTTTCCTGAAAAATTCTAGTGAACGACACACATTTTGCATTTATACATATTCTGTGTAAATATATTTTCAGTATAAAATGAGGTTCCTCTTCTATTTGGTACCCAAACAATTCCTTAATCAGTTTATCTGTTCCTAATCAGATAAAACAAGCACACACAACCCGCCCCCCCCGACCCCCCCATCAGAACTTAGAAATCTCCAAAGATTCTCTTCTTCAACCTCTACCATCCTCAGGGACAATACTTTACCTCATTTCAAGACATCAAAAACTTTCCTCTGATAAAGCAAGGGTCTCATAGCACCACTGTTTTTTCTGTTATTATATGTGGGTACAATTTCCCCAACTCTCAACTGCAGCTTCCAGAACCTCAAGGGAGAAGGAGGAGAAGAGGTCATGGAAGAAATCAGCCTCCTTCTGTCTTGGGGAACAGAATGATTTATACCCTCCTCAAAACTGACAGGTAATACTTTGAGTATAGTATTTGCTTTATCACCTTAAAAAGCTTCAACTGGGGCTGTGCCCTAGCTCTGAGATCGAGAACAAATTGACAATTTGATGCATTTCAAATGGCCCCGAGCCAGGATGGTAATGGAACACCCAACAATAAGCACCCTTCCCTCTGGTGACATGGCGTTGCTCTCCTGTTCTCGAAGTCGCCTCAATCATCACAGGCTGAACATACCAGCCAACAATTACTGTCAGAAGGACTTTTTATGCCCAAACTACAGTGACTGTGTTTGGCATACACCCTTCCACATTCACATGAGTTATGGTAAATAATTCTATTCAAAAGATTAACTCATTTGGTTATCTGGGGCACAGTCAATAAATGCTCGCCCTGGCAGGCATTTCACAATAGGGTCATGCTAAAAGTTAGGTATTATGAAAGATGCTTTAAGAGCAACAGGCAGAAGTTCAGTACTTTGTTCTACCTGTGACATTCATCACGACACTGCTCTGTAATCCTTTGCCTTCCAGTATTCTCTTTCCTCCCCCAGTCTTTCCGCTGAACCTCCTAGAACACGAGTCCATGATACACAATTCACTGACACACCCATAAGCTATTTACAGAATATGAGTGTGAGTTCACTGGTTGTGCTGTCACTCTTAAATTCACCCACAAAACTTGTGCCTGCCAGGCAAGATGCAGGGTTGGCTTCTCCCAGTTCTCCAAGCAAGTCCAAACCCTTACTGCTCAGCACTTGGAAGGCAGTCCCTTCTCTCTGAGGCTCATGCCATAATGTCCCAACACCTGCCACCATTTATTGACCATGTTTTCTACCAAGTAACAGACCTACATAACACTGACAGCTTCACAGTCTTACTCTTTAACCTCAAGTGCTACCCTCACTGTAGATGATCACAGTCCATGTAAACATCCCATCTGATATCCTAGACTCTTGATTGTCTTACTGTCTCAAAGCAAACCACTGTCCCTCAGCTAAAACAAAGTAACCCAAGGACCAAGACAAATCCTGGACCTTGACATCCAGACATGTTCCATCTAAAATACACAACTCTCTGACCATAATGTGCCAACCTCCAGCTACCTTACATCACTACTCACACTAAACTCACTCTGTAGCTACACTAAGACCAGTGTCTTATCCATTCCACTTATTTTTGTCTTTCTCTCTCTCAGGCCCCTTCCACTACTCTCAATTTTGTTGTTGCTGTTGTTCATTCAGCTTCCATGGTATCACATTCTCTTGGTGTTCCTCCTACCTTTCCTAGTGCTCATTCTCAAAGCCATCGGATGTTTCTTATCTACCCAGCCTGTCAGTGCTGGAGACCACTGGGGATCACTCCTAACCTTCTTTCTGCTGTATCTACATCTCTATATACATGATCTCACTCAACACCATGACATTAAACCCTACACATATATTGATAACTCCCAAACTCCTCACCCCTGAGTTCTAAACACATAGCAAGTGTCTTTATGAAATCTCCACCTCAAGGTAAAATAGGCATCTCAAACATGATGGCCAAAACAGAATCCCTGCTTTACAATGCAAATCTGCTCCCTCCTTGTTCTCCTTTTAGAAAACGGTATGACCATTGCCAAGAAGCTTAGGCTAGAAATCAGTAGACTCTTAGGTTTCCTTGATTATATAATTTTTATTTTGTTTTTGTTTAATATTATGTATATATACTGGCAGAAAACAATGTGATGAGCATAATCCTTAGGTATTTGTGGGTTTTTTAAATTTATCTTTATTGTTGAAAGTATTGAAGATGATCCCTTTATTTGTTTGGGGTTTTTTTTCTGCCAGGGACTCCCCCCAGCCCCACACCCAACCCTCCCAGGCCTTAATCACTCTATTGTCTGTGTCCATGGGCTATGCACATATACATATGTTTCCCAGTTAATCACTCCATGCCCACCCACCAACCCCCACCTTCCCTCTGAAATTCATCAGCCTGTTAAATGTTTCTACCTCTCTAGATCTATTTTGTTCATTAGATTCCACATGAATGTGATCATGTGATACTTATCTTCCTCCAACTGGCTCATTTCATTTAACATAATATTCACCATGTCCATCCATGCTATTGCAAATGGTAAGAGTACTTTCATTTTTACAGCTACATAATATTTCATTGTGTTACCACTGTTTTATTTTTATCCATCATCTATTGATGGGCACTTAGGCTGTTTCCAGATCTTAGCTATGGTAAATTGTGCTGCTATGAACATAGGGATGCATATATCCTTTCTGATTGGTGTTTCTTAGGATATATTCCTAGAAGTGGGATTACTGGGTCAAATGGGAGTTCCATTTTTATTTTTTTGAGGAAACACCATATTGTTTTCTATACTGGCTGCTCCAGTCTGCATTCCCACCAGCCATGTACTAGGTAGGTTTCCCTTTTCTCCACATCCTCACTAACACTTGTCATTTGATGATTTGTTGATGATAGCCATTCTAACAGGTGAGGATGTTTTAAACCTCACTGTTGTTTTAATATGCACCTCTCGGATGATTAGTGACTTTGAGCATTTTTCATATGTCTCTTGGCCTTCTGTATGTCCACTTTGGAGTAGTGTTTATTTAGGGCCTTTGCCCAGTTTTTAATTACATTGTCTTCCTTTTGTTAAGTTCTATGAGTTCCTTTTATACATTGGAAATTAACCCCTTATTGAATGTATCATTGGCAAATGTGTTCTCCCATACAGTGGGCTCTCTTTTCATTTTGTTGATGGTTTGTTTTGCTGTGCAGAAGCTTTTTATTTTTATGTCGTCCAGTCTGCTTATTTTCTCCTTAGTTTCCTTTGCCCTAGGAGATGTATTGGCAAACATATTGCTACGAGAGATGTCTGAGATTTTGCTGCCTATGGTTTCTTCTAAGATTTTTATGGTTTCACGACTTAAACAATTAAGTCTTTCATACATTTTGAGTTTATTCTTGCGGTATGAGTTGGTGGTCTAGTTTAAATTTTTGCATGTACCTATCCAATCTTCCCAACACCATTTATTGAAGAAACTGTCATTTCTCCATT
Organism: Myotis davidii; assembly: GCF_000327345.1. Classification (NCBI taxonomy): domain Eukaryota; kingdom Metazoa; phylum Chordata; class Mammalia; order Chiroptera; family Vespertilionidae; genus Myotis; species Myotis davidii. The sequence continues at coordinate 427,045 of NW_006295385.1, read as the reverse complement.
GTATGCCCTTGTCTCCATGTCCAATATTAATTGAACATAATGGCTTGGGTTGATTTCAGGGTTCTCTGTTCTGTCCCATTGATCTACTAGTATATGCCTATTCTTGTGCCAGTTCCAGACTGTTTTGAGTACAGTGGCTTTGGTG
>NW_006295385.1:415051-426686 GCF_000327345.1 Myotis davidii | reverse complement strand
CAAGTGCCTTGTTCCTGATGTTAGAGGAAAACATGCAGTATTTTCAGCATTAGGTATAATGTTTGTTGTGGGATTGCATTGAATCTAGTAGATTGCTTTGGGTAGTATGGACATTTTAATGACATTGATTCTACCAATCCATGTACACAGTATAGTCTTCCTATTGTTTATATCTTCTCCTATTTTTTCAATGTTCTGTTGTGTTCCAAATACAAGTCTTTTACCTCCTTGGTTAAGTTTATTCCTAAGTATCTTAATTTTTTTGTTGCGATGTACATGGGATTGTTTTTTTTTTTTTTAGTTTCACTTTCTGTTAGTTCATTACTGGTGTATAAAAATGCCACCCATTTCTGGGTGTTAATTTTGTATTCGGATACATTGCCGAATTCATTTATTAAATATAGTAGTTTTTATGGAATCTTTAGGATTTTTCTATGTACAACATCATGCAATCTGCACAAAATGAGTTTTATTTACACCTTGTCCGCTCACTATGGCTAGGACTGGAGTACTATGTTAAGCAAGAGTGGTGAAAGTAGACATCCCTGTCTTGTTCTTGTTTTTAGGGAAAATGGTTTTAGTTTTTGCCCATTGAGTATTGTGTTGGCTATAGGTTTGTCATATACGGCCTTTATTATGGTGAGGTATGATCCCTTTATTCCCACTTCACTGAGAATTTTTATCATAAAAGGGTGTTGGATTTTGTCAAATGCTTTTTCTGCATCAATTAATATAATCATGAATTTTTGTTTTGCAATCTGTTTATGTGATGTATCACATTTATTGATTTGTGAATATCGTATCAGCCATTCCTCTCCAGAATAAATCCCACTTGGTCATGGTGTATGAATTTTTTAAGATATTGATGGATCTGATTTGTTAATATTTTGTTCAGGATTTTAGAATCTATGTTCATCAGGAATATTGGCCTATAATTCTCTTTCTTTGTAGTGTCTTTATATGGTTTTAGAATTAGGATAATGCTGGTCTCATTAAAAAAAAATTGGAAGTATTTCTCCCTTTTGAATTCTCTGGAGTAGTTTGAGGAGAGTAGGTGTTAGTTCTTCTTTGAATGTTTGGTAAAACTCCCCCGTGAAGCTGTCTGGACCAGGGTCTTTGTTTGCAGGTAGTTTTTTGTTTTTTTTTATTACCGCTTCAATTGCATCAATAGTTATTGGCCTATTCTTGTTTTCTGATTCTTCCTGACTTTTGGAAGACTGTATTTTTCTAGGAATATGAACATTTTGTCCAGTTTGTTGGAATATAGTTGTTCATAGTCTTTTTTACAAACCTTTGTATTTCTATGGGGTGAGTTATTACTTCACCTCTTTCATTTGTGATTTATTGGGTCCTCTCTCTTTGTTTCTTGATGAGTTTGGCTAATGGTTCATCAATCTTGTTTATCTTTTCAAAGAACCAGCTCTTGGTTTTATTGATCTTTTATATTGGTGGTGGTTTTCTAAGCCTCTATGTCATTTATTTCCACTGTGATCTTTGTTATTTTCTTTCTTCTTCATACACTGAGATTTTCTTATTGTTCTCTTTCTAATTCTTTAAGTTTAGTATTAGATAGCTCATTAAAATTTTTACTTGTTTTTTTTTTTTTGTTTTTTGAGGTAGGCTTCCCTCTCAGGACTGCTTTCACTGTGTCCCATAGGTTTTGGATCGTTGTGTGTTCATTTTCATTTGTTTCAGGATGTTTTATTTCTTCCTTGATCTCTCTGGTAATCCATTCATTGTTTAATAGCATGCTATTTAGCCTCTATGTGTTTGAATGTTTTTAATGTAGTTGATTTCTAATTTCACACCATTATGAACCGAGAAGTTGCTTGATATGATTTCAGTCTTCTTGAACTTGTAGAGACTTAGCTTGTGTCTTAAAATGTGGTCTGACTTTGAAAATGTCCCATGTGCACTTGAGAAGAATGTATATTCTGTAGCTTTGGGGTAAAATGTTATGAAAATGTCAATTAAATCCATCTGATCTAGTGTGTCGTTTAGGATTGCTGTTTTCTTCTTGATGTTTTGTCTGGATACTAATATCCAGTGATATTAGTAGGGCGTTAAAGTCCCCTACTATGATTTTATTTGTCGATTTCTCCCTTAAAATCTTCCAGAAGTTTTTAAAAATATATTTGGATGTTGCAGATTGGATGCATATGTTTACTGGAGTCATATCCTCTTGCTTTATCTATCCCTTACTATTATGAAGTGGCTTTCATTATATCTTGTTATGACCTTCACTTTGAAGTCTATTTTGTCAGATATGTTGCTACCCCAGATTTTGTTTCATTTTCATTTGTTTGGAAAGTTTTGTTTCCCATCCCTTCATTTTCATTTTGTGTGAGTCCTTTGTGCTGAGGTGGGTCTCTTGTAGACAGCACATATATGGGTAATGTTTTCTTATCCATTCAGCTAACCTATGTATTTTGATTGGAGCATTTAACCCATTTACAATTCAGGTTATTATTGATAAGTACTTCTTTATTGCCATTCTTATTCTTTATACCTGTGTTCTTCTCTTTCTCTCTACTTCTTCTTCTTACAACACTCCCTTTAGTGTTTCTTACAGTGCTGATTTGGTGTGTTAATAAACTCTTTTAACCTTTTCTTTTTTATCTGCTAAGCTCTTTATTTCACCCTCCATTATGAATGCTAACCTTGATGGATGTAGTAATCTTGGGTTCAGTGCCTGGGTTTTCATTCCCTTCTGGCCTAAAGTGTTTCTATTGAGAAGTCAGCTGACAGTCTAATGCAGTGGTGCTCAACCTTCTAGCCCTTTAAATACAGTTCCTCATGTTGTGACCCAACCATAAAATTATTTTCGTTGCTACTTCATAACTGTAATGTTGCTACTGTTATGAATCGTAATGTAAATATCTGATATGCAGGATGGTCTTAGGCGACCCCTGTGAAAGGGTCTCGACCCACAGTTTGAGAACCGCTGGTAATAGGAGCACCCTTGTCAGCAACTTTCTGTCTATCTCTTGCAGCCGTTAAGATTCTTCATTTGGGCCGAAACCGGTTTGGCTCAGTGGATAGAGCGTCAGCCTGCGGACTGAAGGGTCCCAGGTTCGATTTTGGTCAAGGGCATGTGCCTGGGTTGCGGGCACATCCCCAGTAGGAGATGTGCAGGAGGCAGCTGATCGATGTTTCTCTCTCATCGATGTTTCTAATTCTCTATCCCTCTCCCTTCCTCTCTGTAAAAAAATCAATAAAAAGATATATATTTTTAAAAAGATTCTTCATTTGCCTTTAGTGTTTTCCATTTTAATTATTATGTGCCTAGATGTTGGTCTTTTGGGGTTCATCTTGATTGGGACTCTGTTTCCTGAACTCGAGTAACTTTTTCCTTCACCAGGTTAGGGAAATTTTCTGCCATTATTTCTTCAAACAGGTTCTCTATTCCTTGCTTGGATTCTTCTCTTTCTGGTACCCCTATATGTGAATGTTGTTATGTTTCATGTTGTCCCAAAGCTCCCTTAGATTCTCTTCCTGTTTTTAAATTTTTTTTCCATTTTCTGCTCTGAATGGGCGTTTTTTCCTACCTTGTCTTCTAATTTGCTGATTCAATCCTCAGCTTTTTCTAGTCTACTGTTGAATCCTTCTAGGGTGTTTTTTATTTCAGCTATGTCATTCCTCATTTCCAATGGATTCTTACTTATTGTTTCAAGCTCTCTTTTCATGTTAGTGTAGCTCTCACTGAGACCCCTATAATTCTCATTAAGTTGCTTGAAGTTCTCACTGAATTGTTTGAGCACCCTTATCACCATTACTTTGAATTCTTTATCTGACAAATCCTTTACCTCTATTTCATGTAGTTCCTTTCTTGGTGATTCCTCCTTTTTTTTCATTTGGAGGTTGTTTCATTGTCTTCCCCTTTATGCTGTCTCTTTGTTTTTGTTTCTATATATTAGACCAAACTGCGATGCCTCCTGGACTTTGTGGAGTGGTCTTATGCAGTAGGTGTTTTATGGGACCCAGTGGTGCAATCTTAGGTCTCCTGAGCTGGGTTCTCTAGCAAAGTCCCTTACTTGAGTTATTTGGGTTCTCCTGGTGTAGCTGGGTGTTGAATGGTATTGTCCCATTCATGGAAGGAGTCTTCTCTCAGGCTGGCTGACTATGTGGCTTACTCCTGACTACGTCATGCATGCTTTTGTGGAGGTGCTGACTGAAGGGAACAAAATACAACACAGCAAAATAAAAAACAAAAGAATCAAAAGAAAAACATACACAAGACCCCTACAGCACCAACAAAGGTAACCCTAGAGAAGAGAGAATTAGGAAAGAGAAAAGAGAGCAAGAATTATAGATAAAAGAAATATGAGAAAACAAAACAAACAAAAAAATAAAAGTACAAACAAAAAAAACAACAAAAAGGGGGAGGAATATGTAGATGCAGAGCTGAGATAAAGAAAATAAGAATAAAGAATTAGGGAAGGAAATGGTTTAAAATAAAAGAGGAAGAAAAGAATTAAATGAAAATAAATTTTTGAAAAGGAAAAAAGATGAGAAAGCAGAAGAAAAAGTAAAGAGAAAGAAAAGAGAAAATAAAATTGAGTAGTGAAAAAAATTAAACAAAATTGGAAGGAAAAAGGCACAGGAAAATTAGATATATGAACAAAACAATAGAGACTAGCATAATAACAAATCAATAAAGCAGATAAAGAAGATTTAAAACAGGGAAAAAAGAAAGGAAAAATCAAATAAATAAAAGAAAAAATGGAAGAAAAAAGAGAAAATAAAAAAAAGTGAAGTGGCATTCATTTTAGTGCCCCATGGAGCTCCCTTTCAGTCCTACTCTTCTCTTCTGTCTGCCAATTCTGGGATTCCTGTGAGGTACTTAAGCGCTAACCATTGTCAGGAACTGTTCTCCTTTGGCTTTCAGCAATCTGCCTGAAGCTCCAAGTGATCCACCATTTGTCTCCACAGGCCTTGGCTGTAAGCAGGAGGGGCCATCTGCCCTGCAAAGTAGGTTTGTTAACAGCATGGGGCCCAGGGCTGGGTCAGCAAAGTTCCCTGTCCCCCAGGCTTCACCTCTGCCCGCCTTTGCCTGCTATCCAGCTGTCAATCTTAAATCACTCAAAAGTCTGTTTCTGAAAGGGCTTTAGTGGTGGTGGTGGTGGTGGTGGTAGTGGTGGTGGTGGTGGTGGTGGGGGCGTATTATTTAGCTTTCAGGAAAGTGGTGGGTGTGTTTCCCTGTCCTAGGGCTACTCCTCTGCAAGGGGCTCAAAATATTACTCTGCCCTCAGCTGAAAGAGATCCTTGTATGAAGACCAGGGGGGCAGCTGGAAACCTGGAGTTTTCATTAGCTCTCTAGTGCGGGCAATGTGCCAGTCTGGTTCCCAGGATAGTGGGGTGGACAGCCCTCTGCCAATCCAGTCATTGAAGCACGTGAGACTGTTCAAACCTGTAGGCTTGGCCTCTGCTTTTGTTTCCGATGAAAAGGCCAAAATGCAGGGTGTGACAGGCAGAGATCCGAGGTAGAACAGGCTGTATCACCTAAGGCGGGTTTTTTCCTTTTCCTGCCCTCGGGCTACTGGGAGCAGCTCACTCCTCTCAGGAAAATATGGCCATTTTGGTTTGGGGCCTAGGACCAAATACTCCGGACTGCTGCTTTTCCACATCTCTCCACAATGCTTCCCACCCTAGCCTCTCCTTAGGCACCTCAAGTCCACACCTCCCTCCCTGCACCAAATCCTTGGGTGAGTAGCTGCAAATGAAAACTACTGTGCTCTGGGTTTCAAAAAAGAAAGAGTGAAAACTGTGCTGGCTTTCTCTACAGCAGGCTTCAATCTACCAGCTCCAGACTCCGCTGTGGCCAGCAGTCCTGCCACCTTTCATGGCTGGATGTTCTGTGGGCACTGGTCTCGGCTGCGGTGCTCCCAGCTGTGGAGCCCAGCCTGGGTTCCAGGCCTCTATCTTCTGAGGGAACAGACCCACCCGCAGCTGGGATCTCCCTCCTCATTCTCGGCCCGGCACTCCTGGAAGCTGGAGCAGTTCCAACCTCACCCTTCCTACTGGTCTCCAGGTGTTTTCTGTCCTTTCTTGATATAAGTCGCCTCCTCAGCTGGACCTCAGTTAGTAAGCCCAGGCGAATGTTCTCTAATTTAGTTTTATTTCCAGTCTGGCCCTGGCAGGAGGTCTGCCTCTTCGGCTGCCATTTTTTCTCCTTCTCTATAATTTCTATTTCTTTTCACATCCAATCCATTCCATAATTCATTATTCAATTGGTTCTTGAGAAGCTAACATGTGCCTGGCACTGTTCTACTGAGATAAAAATAGTAAACAGATTTCTTAAAAATTCTTTCCCACCTGAAAGTGACATTCTAGTGAAGGGAGAAAATAAGCAGGTAAGTAAATACAGACTGTCAGGTGGTGACTAGCTCCAAGGAGAATAAATAAAGAGGAAAGGATGTTGGGGAAAATAGACGTGGCAGGCAGATGCAATTTTAAACAGAGCTGTTAGTGAAGGTGGGACAGGGAAGGCATAGCGTCAAGATAGCATTTAAGCAGAAACTGAAGCAGATCAGGGAGTGTGTCCCCAGAATGTCTGGAAGAAAAACATTCATGGAAGGGTTCCAGTGAGTACAAAGATCCTGAGGTGGGAGTGAGTCTAGCAGGTTCAACAAACAGCAAGGCCAGTGAACACGTGGCAGAAACGAGGGCTGGTCTGCCTAGAGCAGTATAGGCCACTTTTAGTTTAAATTGTGAGACGAGAGACTACTGGACAGTTTTAAGCCAAAGAAGACATGATCTAGCTTATGCTTTAAATGGCTCACTCTTGCTCCACTGTGGAGAGCAGATGCAAGGGGCAAGAGTAGAAGTGTCAGATCAGTTGGAAGGTTATTACAACCCACGTTGAGATAATGATGGTTTTAGATCAAGAGGCTGGCTGTGGACACAGTAAGAAGTGGTAGGATTTTAAATACACATTTAAAGGTAAAGCCAATATAATTTACAATAGTCAAATCCTATTGATTCTATGTCCAGATATGTCTCAAATCCATCCACTTAGACGGCCACCCCCAATTCCACACCCTCATCAGTTCCTGCCTGCATTACTATTATAATTGCTTACCTGTTGCCATTCTTGTCCTCCATTCTCAACAATGTACCCAATAATCTTACAAAAATGTAAGTTAGATCACATCCCTCCTCTGTTTTACATCAATGGCTTCCCCTGTACTTAGAATGAAATATAGATGCCTCATTATTTCCTTCAAAGTCCTAAATGACACACTTCCCACCTGCCTTTTCAAATTCATCTCATTCTGATCTTCTCTTTACATACTAAATGTAAACTCTCCAGCTTCAGGGTTTCTGCATTAGCTCGTACTCTGTAAAATCATCCCCTGATATTCACACTTCAGGTCTCAGCACTGATGTTACCTTCTCATGGATACCCTCCTAGAGTAATTATCTAAATTGGCCTTGCTCCAGCTACCCTGTGTCATAGCAGCCTTAATAGTTCCTTCATAGCACTTATCACAGTCTAACAATCATCCAAGGCCCTCTTCCCACTATAACCATCCCACTACAGCCACAATTGTTGTCTGTCTTATCTACTATGCTTAGTGCCTAGAACTCAGTTTGGCACCTTGTAGGCACTCAAAAGATACTTGTTTTTAGAAAATAAATCCATCATTCCTTCTTCTCTTCCCTCCTCACCTGCCCTCTCTAACCTAGCGTTCATGGCTCATCACCTTACCACTTCCTTGACTATCCCCCATGTTCGTGGCATCCCAGTCTTTCTATTTCACTCACCCAACAACACCTGACTTTGCATCAACTCAGATATCTATCATTTCAGGCCAAAGGACACAACGTTTGGTTTGGAGGAGCAACTAAAATATAATTTTCTAAAAACAAGTATCAGATGCACTCAAAAGGGAAAAAACTACGGTATATATGCAACTTCAGTTTTTATAAACCTAATGGTAACCACACACAAAAACCCCCAAACCAAGACATATAGCTTAAAAAAAGAGGAAACAGAGGAAAGATGTACGAAAAAAAGAGGAAACAGAGGAAAGAGAAAAACAACAGACAGAAATATAAAAGAAAAGAACCAATGGAGGCACAGGCTACTGGAAAACAAAAGATAAAATGGCCATAGGAAGTCCTCACGCATCAATAATTACCCTAAATGTAAATGGTCTGAATTCACCAATAAAGCAGCACAGAGTAGCAGAGTGGATCAAAAAACAAAACTCAACCGTATGATGCCTACAACATACACATCTAAGCTGCAAAGACAAAGGTAGATTCAAAGTAAAAGGGTGGAAAATGATTCTCCAAGCAAATAACATCCACAGAAAAGCAAGCGTAGCCACACTTATATCTGACCAAATGGATTTCAAGATAACAAAGATAACAAGAGACAAAGATGGACACTTTATAATGATAAAGGAAACACTACATCAAGAAAACATAACATATCTTAACATAAATATGCACCCAAATCTGGCCAGGGCTGATCATACTTTAAAATTAGAAATCAATTGCAAAAAGGAAGTAAAGAAACCCACAAATACGTGGAGATTAAACAGCATACTACTAAAAAATGACTTGGTCTAAGAAGAAATAAAAGATGAGATAAAAAATATATAGAGACACAAAGGAGAATGACAATACAACATATTAAAACCTCTGAGATGCAGTGAAAGCAGTGATAAGAGGGAAGTTTTTATCATTACAGGGTTATCTCAAGAAACAAGAGAAATTCCAAGTAAACAACCTAACATCGTATCTTAAAGTACTAGAAAAAGAAAAACAAAGGCAACCCAAAGTCAGCAGAAGAAAGGAAATAATAAAAATTAGAGCAAAATTAATGAAATGTACAACAAAAATACTATACAAAAAAATCAATAAAATAAAGAGCTGGTTCTTTGAAACGATTAATAAAATTGATAAACCCCTAGATAGACTCACTAAGGAAAAAAGGAAAAAGATCCTATAAACAAAATAAAAATTGTGAGAGAAGTCACCACAGATATCATAGATATAAGTGTCATACTGGAATATTATGAAAGACTATGTCACCAAATTCAATAACCTAGAAGAAATGGATAAGTTCCTAGAAATATAATCTTCCTAAACTAAATCATGAAGAATTGGAAGATCTAAACAGAATGATAAGCAGTGAAGAAATTGAAAAAAAACATAAAAAAATTCCCCCAAAACAAAAGTCCAAGACCAGATGGCTTCACCAGTGCATTCTACCAGGTGTTCAAAGAAGATTTAAAACCCATCCTTGTCAAACTTTTCAAAAAAAATTTGAAGAAGAGGCAATACTTCCTAACACATTCTATGAGGCCAATGTAACTCTGATACCAAAACCTGGTAAAGATAACACAATAAAGAAACTACAGACCAATATCTCTAATGAATACAGATGCAAAAATCCTAAACAAAATACTAGCAAATCGAATACAACAGTCACTCCAAAAAAATAATACATCATGATCAAGTGGGGTTCATTCCAGGGGCACAAGGATGGTTCAACATACAAAAATCAACTACATAATTCACCACATTAACAAAAGAAAGGATAAAAATCATATGATCTTATCAGTAGATGCAGAAAAGGCGTTTGATAAGATACAACATCCATTTATGATTAAAAGACTCAATAAAATAGGAATAGAAGGAAAGTACCTCAACATAATCAAGGCCATATATGATAAACCCTCAGCTAATATCATACTCAATGGTGGAAAACAGAAAGACTCTTCTCTAAGATCAGGAACAAGAAAAGGATATTCACTCTCACCACTCTTAATACAGTGCTGGAAGTCCTAGCCAGAGCAATAAGACAAGAAAAACAAATGAAAGGCATCCAATAGGGGAAGAAGAAGTCAAACTGTCACTTTTTGCAGACCATGTGATTCTATATAGAGAAAACCCAAAGATTCTACCAAAAAACTTTTAGAAAAATTAAACAAATACAGTCAAGTTGCAGGATACAAAATCTATGTGCAAAAATCCATTGCCTCCCGGTATACTAACAACAGAACTTTAGAGAAAGAAATGAAAAAAAAATTCCTTTTGCAATTGCAGCCAAAAGAATAAAATACCTAGGAATAAACTTAACAAAGAATTGCAAAGCATTATTAAAAGAGATTGAAAAAGACACAATAAAATGGGAAAATACCCATGTTCATGGATTGAAAGAACCAACATAGTTAAAATAGCCATATTACCTAAAACGTTATACAGATTTAATACAATCCCCCATCAAAATCCCAATGTCATTTTTTTTTTAAGAAAAAAGAATGAGAAATCATCAGATTTGTATGGAACCACAAAAGACCCCAAAGCAATCCTGAGAAAAAAGTATGAAGCTGGAGGTATCACATTACCTGACTTAAAATTATACTGCAGAGCTACAATAATCAAAATAGCATGGTAATTGGCAGAGAAACAGACACACAGGTCAATGGTACACAATAGAGAGCCTAGCTATAAAATCACATGTATATGGACAGATAATTTTCGACAAAGGAGCCAGAAACACACAATGAAGTAAAAATAATCTCTTCAATAAATGGTGCTGGGAAAACTGGAAAGCCACATGCAAACAAATGAAACTGGATTACAGTCTGTCCCCATGTACAAAAATTAATTCAAAATGGATCAAAGAACTAAATATAAGATACAAAACAATAAGTTACATAGAAGAAAATATAGGCACAAACTTATGGATCGTGGTAGTAGAGAACATTTTGTGAAATTGACCCCAAAGGCAAGGTAAGTAAAGGCAAAAATAAATGAATGGGACTATATCAAACTAAAAAGCTTCTGCACAGAAAAAGAAACTGTCAACAAAGCAAAGAGGCAGCCAACCAGATGGGAGGTGATATTTGCAAACAGTAGTTCTGACAAAGGTTTAATTTCCAAAATATATAAAGAACTAATAAAACTCGACATCAAATAAACAATCCAATCAAAAAGTGGGCAGAGGGCCTAGCCAATTTGGCTCAGTGGATAGAGCATCGGCCTGTGGACTGAAGGGGCCCAGCTTTTATTCCATTCAAGGACACATGACCAGGTTGCACGCTCAATCTCCAGTTGGGGGCATGCAGGAGGCAGCCGATTAATCATTCTCTCTCATCATTGATGTTTCTCCCTCTCTCCCTCCCTCGCCCTTCCTCTCTGAAATCAATAAAAATATATATTTTTTAAGAAGTGGGCAGAGAGTGCTCGCTTCGGCAGCACATATACTAAAATTGGAACGCTACAGAGAAGATTAGCATGGCCCCTGCACAAGGATGACACGCAAATTCATGACGCGTTCCACATTTTTAAGAAGCTTCACAGACAAAAAAAAAAGTTAAGGGAGTTTATCACCACCAAGCCAGCAATGCAAGAAATCCTAAAGGGACTGGTATGAAGAGAAGAAATAAAAAGCTAAGAAAGAAAACAGGCACAAAAAATAGAAATGGCTACAAACAAGTACCTTTCAATAATAACTTTAAATGTAAATGGACTAAATGCTCCAATCAAAAGACATCAAGTGGCTGAATGGATAAAAAACCATGACCCATATATTTGCTGTCTACAAGAGACCCACCTCAGAATAAGGGACTCACACAGACTGAAAGTGAAGGAATGGAAAAATATCTTTCACGCA
>NW_006295385.1:405422-411777 GCF_000327345.1 Myotis davidii | reverse complement strand
CCGAAGGACTTGTATGCATGCATATAAGCATAACCAATGGACACAAGACACTGGGGGGCATGGGAGGCTAGGGGAGGGTCAAGGGGAGAAAAAAAAGGAGACATTTGTAATACTCTTTGTAATACTTTAAGCAATAAAACAATTAAAAAGTAAAAATAATAAAAGAAATAAAAAGTGGGCAGAGGATCTGAAAATATACCTCTCCCAAGAAGACATACAGGTATATGACAAGATGTTCAACCTCACTGACAACTAGGGAAATGCAAATCAAAACTATAATGAGATGCCACCTCATACCTGTTAGAGTGGCCATTATCAACAAGATAAGCAATAAACAAGTGTTGGAGAGGTTGTGAAAAAAAGAGAACCCTCGCTTACTGCTGATGGGAATGTAGACTACTACAACCACTATGGAAAGCAGCCTGGTGATTCCTCAAAATTAAGAATCAAGCTACCATATACCTCTCCTGGGTATATACCTAAAGAACTCGAAATCATGTATTCGCAAAAATTATGCACCTCTTTGTTCATGGCAGCATTATTCACAGTGGCCAAGACATGAAAACAACTTAAGTGTCCTGCAATAGAGGACTAGATAAAGAAGATGTGGTCCATATACACAATGGAATAGTACTCAGCCATAAGAAAGGGTAAAATAGCACTATTTGCAACAACATGTATGGACCTTGAGAACATTATGCTATGTGAAATAAGTCAGTCAGAAAAATCTAAAAACCATATGATTTCACTCATATGTGGGATATAAAACTAACAACCATGAACACAAACAGCAGTGTGGTGTTGCCAGAGGGAAGCGGGTAGGAGGGAGCGGGGATCCTAAAATAAGGTAACAGGAGATTTGACTTTGGGTGATGGGCACACAGTACAATATACACATCTTGTAACATAGAAACCCATACCTGAAACCTATATGTTCATGTTGACCAATGTCACCCCAATCAATTTAATAAATATTTTTTATAAATAAATAGGTTATATAAAGTTTGGTTATAAAATTTGGAAATTTGTATACCAGGCAAATATCAATCCAAATAAGCTAGAGTAGCCCATCTTATTCATACAGGTTAAAAAGAAAATCTAGACAGAAAAATATAAGGGACAAAGGGTACTATATATCATCAGAATAATCATCAGCATAAGTGCTTCTGACAATATACCCTCAAAATACATGCAGCAATAATTAATGAAACATGGAAAAAATCAGATAAATAAACCATTGAAAGTGAATGTTCTATCATATCCCTCTCAAATACTGAAAAAGCAAGCAGACAAAATAAGCTAAGATACAGAAGATTTGAACAACATGGTTAATAAAGCTCAAACTAGCAAATAATACAAACTTTGATAACCAAAAGGGACCGGATTGCTTTCGAGCACAGCTATAACTTTTATGAAAACTAACTATGTACTAGGCCTCAAAAATTCTCTCCATATAAAGATATGATCTTTGTTCTCTAAGCATGATGTAAAATATTATTGACAAGGGGAAAAATATAATATATAGGACAAGATGAAAATATGAGGCAATAAAGAAATACTTAGAATCAAATGGAGCTAACTGTTCAACTTAAGAAATTGGTAATTTAAAAAAAAGCAAACAATAGAAGAGAAGGAGAAGAAACAGTACTATATGCGCAGAAAATGCTGGGGAAAAGTTGAGAATATAAACTAAACCAAATCCTAGCTCTTTTGCAAAGATTAATAAAATAGACATTCCTCTAGCAGGATTAATCAGAGAAAAATAAACAAAAATGCAAATAAACAGAATAAAAAATGAAAAGGGAGAAAAAAATAACAGTATTTTTTAAATCATGGAATAACATTATGAAAAGCTATATGCAACAAGTATAGTCTCAAAACAGCCTAATACAGAGCAACATGGGAATAGTCATGTATCACTGATGAAAATTTACACAATCATAAGAGCCATTCTGGAGAGTGTACTCTCCAGACACACTGAAATCAAACATGCACATGCTCTAATACCCAGTAATCTTATTCCCAGACATACACCGTAGTGAAAGCCTCTCACATGTCTATAAAGATGTTCACTGTAGCACTGCTGGGATAATGGAAAATTGAAGGTAATTGGGTCCTTTTAATTTACATTATTTTGAAAATAAATGTTCCCATTTATAATGAAGGTAGAAAATCAGTATAATTAAACCAGTAACAAAGAAGTGTCATACTCAACAAGAAGCTGGGAATCAAAGGTCACAGGTACAAAGCTCTAACTGGGAATTTGTATGCCATACTTTTGATTCACCAATTCAAATATTTTTTGACTGTGTCTTTGTACAAGGTACTGTGCAGAAAAACAAATATCATACCAGCACTCAAGAAGCTCTAAATCTAGTGAACTTCAATTATACTTTTGTATGCTTTAAAAATTCAGCTCAAAAAACCTGTCTCTCTCTGTTCATTTAGCCCTAATCTTTCCTTAATGAAGGGATCACATGAGTAAGTGATTTGAGATAAACATTGAATATAGGAATAACTGTGAAAAAAGAGGTCAGGAGAAATGGTACTATATTATCTCAAAACTGACATGTTTTCTTTAGTGAGGGAGCCCCACAGAAGATGCTCGAATATTAAGCATCCCCATGAAAGCTTAGTTCTCGTATGGAAATTTGGGTAAGATACAAATCAACTCTGCTCAAAATCCTTACATGATTAGGTATGTATTTGTAGGAACAGAGAAAAGGGGGTAGAAAAATATATATTGAACGACGAGTGTTGGTTACTTCAATGAGAAAGCATGGTAGGAATGGAGGGGATATATATCATTACTTCCTTCTTTTTGACTTGTTACAATGAATATAAATTATTTCTGTAATTTAGTAGGACACCCATGGTGTGTGTAAATTAAATGAAATGGTCTATGTAAACTTCTTAATAAATGTCTGGCACTTGGTAATACTCATGTAACTTACTGATAGACAAAAGCTGAACTAGAGAAAATGCTGAGGATGCAGGAAGGATCCAAGCCCAGGGATGAGGTCATTGCAGTTTTCTCTGGCTATTTTTACAAAGAGCCATAACTGAGAACACAAGACGGATGATTAGATTATTACATTTTCAATTAAAAATAGCCTGGCCTGTGTGGTTCAGTGCTTGAGAGTTGACCTATGAACCAGGAGGTCACAGTTCAATTCCCAGTCAGGGCACATGTCTGAGTTACGGGCTTAATCCCCAGTGTGGGGCATGCAGGAGGCAGCCGATCAAAATGAATCTCTCTCATCATTGATGTTTCTATCTCTCTCTTCCTTTATTTTTGAAATCAACAAAAATATATTTAAAAAAAATAGTAATAGATGTTGCCCTGGCCCAATGGCTCAGTTGGTTGGAGAGTCATCCTGAAGAAAAACAAATATCATACCAGTAAAAAAAAAAAAAAAAAAAAAAAAAAATTTGAATTGGTGAATCAGAGCTATGGCATATAGATTTATCATCTTTACCAGTGAGGCTGAGCATGGGTTTGACACCGTCAAAGGCATATAGAACATGCCTTTAGTTGATTCATGTAAGGAAGTTTTAGAAAAAGGGAAAGTTTATACAGAGTATCTATATTTTTATATAGGATCTGATGTTGTGGGTTGAATTGTGTCCTCTAAAAAGACATATTAACATCCTAACCCTTGTTGCCTGTGAATGTGACCTTATGGGAAATAGGGTCTTCGTGGCCGTAATCAAGTTAAGATGAGATCATAAGTCCAATTCTAAATCCAGTAAGTGTGGTGTCCTTATGGAAAGATGAAAATCTGGACACCGAGATACAGGTACATGGGCAAGGGGGGAACCGCCATGTGAAGTAATGCACCTATAAGTCAAAGAGTGCCAAGGACTGCTGGCAAGAGAAGATGCTTTCCTAGACCCTTCAGAGGAAGGCTGTATGGCCCAGCTCACCCTGGGCTCTGGACTACTGGTCCCCAGAATGGTGAGAGAACAAATTTCTGTTATTTAAGTCACCCAGTTTGTGATACCACAGCCCTAGGAAATGAATACACCTGGTCATAAACGAATCACAGGTTGGTTTTAAGCTAAATTTAGGTGGGTGGATTTTTGGACTCCCTGACCAGCATTTATTCCACTGCATGAAGACTTTCCCCTAAGATCTATATTTGAATTAGGTCAGTAAATGGAATTGTAAGTATAAAATAATATTAAATAAAAATCAAACCATAGTAAAGATGTATTGGTTTTAATCATGTGAAATTTTATATGCATATTCTAAAAATCCGAATGAGACTGATAGAAAACAACTGGAATTAAAATCTTCCACGTTTGTTTTTCTTATGAAATTGCTTGAACATATAATACAGAAAATCAACAAAAGCTACTCTTCCATGTGTGCCTGTGCTAGGCTAATTAAGGGGTAAGAAACAACAATAAATATAAAACACCTGTTCAAGGCTGAATGCAGCTGTGCCAGGTTAAGATAAAGACCCCGTCCTTCATAAAATTCTCAGCTCTTTCCGAGCTGGTAGAACTGGTTGAGTCTTTCTGCTATATCAAGGGATGAAACTTCTGCAAGTTAAAAAGATTGAGGGCAAGTTCATGTCTCTGCAGAAATCTTTTCTTAAAATTAGCACTTATACATTATAACAAACATTATTTAAATTTTTCTGTCAACCACAAGAATTAAATCCTGAGAGATCCCTTTACAGTACATCTATCACCTTCAGTCCAATAAAACCACTTCAGAATCTCTCTCCTCTTGTCCTATCCTCAGGTCTGGGGACGGTACTGCTACTGAAGGAGAAGCCGGAATCCACGCACAGACCTCACTTGGATGCTATGACCTGCAGAAATCACCAGGCATGGGCATGGAGCGCAGGCCTCGCCCCTACAGAGACTGGGGACTCGCAGGAATCACTTACTTTCCAGAGACAAGTTGAGGAAAGACTCACCAGGTCTACACAGTCTATACTCAAACCCAAAGCTGAGATTGGAGAAGATACCGCTTCTTCCTGGTCCCTCAGTTCTTTCATTTTTATAATGAACAGTTACCTAGTCTCCTAACCCAGAAGACAGCAGAAGGAAATGTTGATCAAGGTTTTCTGAAACTGTAGTTAAAAAGGAAATGGTTTATAAATACAATTCACACTAGTGTTAGTTTCTTTATTTAAAGTGTTTATTTTTTTTTAAATGTAGAAGAGTTTATCAACTGGTTTCTCTTAAAAGCACTGCTTTGATTTTAAATTACATAATAACAGCCTCCCTTGTTCTCTTTCATTTTGAAACTCTAAAGTATCCTGACTCAAGAATCTAGGAAAATACTTGAAATGACTACAATACAATCAGGTCATAATATTATTAAGTTTAAGGGTAACAAATTGATCCATAGTTTATTCAAACCTTCCTAACTACTACACATAAAAAAAAGTCAGTTCGCTAAAATGGCTGATCTTATTCTTGGCTTCCAGCTATCGTCTCAAGAGTTTAATAAGGACATCTCTTGAGATTTCTTTAATATGCCAGTCAATCTATTAAAGATTTTGGATGTATTATCTCATTTAATCTTTGCAACAATTCCAAGTAGTAGTTATTATTATTATTTTATTATGTTAGTAGAGGCCCAGTGCATGGATTTGTGCAAATTGAAAGAAAATTAATTAGAAGGTGGCCGGCAGGGCAGGACTGAGTGAGACAGAGCCGGACACACTCTGGAGCCAACCTCCCCACTGGCCACACCTGGGGTGGTGCCGGGGGTTGAAGGGTGTCTGTGGAGTGAGCAGGGTTCTTCCAGCAAATGGTGTCCCTTGTCCTGGCCTACGGGGATTGGGCCAAAACCAGCAGTCCGACATCCCTCAAGGGGTCCCAGAGTGCAAGAGGGTACTCTGCGAAGTTGCTGTCACTGGGCAGCTCCTGTGTTGAGCGTCTGTCCCCTGGTGGTCAGTGCGTATCATACCTACCAGCCGGTTGACGGGTCGCTTAGCCTTTCATACATATAGATTATTGGATTGTTATTGTTATTCTTTTTTACAGATGAGGAAACAGGGCATAGAGAAGTTGAGTCAAGATCATTCATTTAGTACGTGGAGAGCTAGAGCTGGACCCCAGATAGTCTGGCTCTAATGCCCCTGGGACCGCCATACCATGACTGCTTTTCTCTGCTATAGCCACTCAGTGGGCTCCTCCTTCTCTCTCTAAGTCAGATTCATTGCTATGTTCCCAAACCATAAATTCAAACTCACATCTCTCATCATTTTCACTGCTTCCCTGGTCCTCCCAAGTCTTCTGGCACACATTGCTAGCCTTCTTTTGATGTAGACCAAGACATTGGTGTCTCGTCCTGAAAAGGAAGATATAGAACACCAAAATTAAAAAAAGA
>NW_006295385.1:379046-405378 GCF_000327345.1 Myotis davidii | reverse complement strand
AGCAGGAAGAAATACAGAGGCCCATTTACCAGGCCTTCGAGGTAAAATCTCAGATAGAAAAGACTGCTTCTTAGTTTTTCCTTACTTCCAGGAAAACTGACAGCTCTGCTAACAGAGTAAAGTGAAAGTCCTTAGAACTTCCAAAGGTCAAATCATGTGACTGACTCTCTAATCCATGCTTTTGAGTTAGGATGTTCAGTATTTGATAAATAAAATCATCTGCCACCAAGTGCTGGGAAAACGAACATACCCACAATGCATGCGGTTTACAAGCAAGAATTCCACATTCTGCAAGTGTGCATACTTTTGGTAAAGAGGCAAGAGGTGAATCTCAGGTTGCATCCTAATGAATATTTTTTTTCCTTCTTGACATTAAGTCTAGAGAAGCCTCATTTTGAACTTCTGTTTTATATTATTCTTTCCCAAACATTAGTGACATCATAATCATCTCCAGGTCCCCAAAGCAGTCGATTTTAGATGGCAATGTAATACATTCCAGATATGACAACAGAGTATGCAACAAAATGAAAAACTTATCCTAGTGTTAGAGAAAGCACTGACAAGCTAAACAGTTATAATAATAGTCACCAAAATGGCTCTTAAAAAGTACATTAACA
This sequence comes from Myotis davidii, assembly GCF_000327345.1. Lineage (NCBI taxonomy): Eukaryota > Metazoa > Chordata > Mammalia > Chiroptera > Vespertilionidae > Myotis > Myotis davidii. The sequence goes on along the minus strand of NW_006295385.1, from coordinate 404,761 downwards.
ACTTCTTATCTTAATCTTTTATTTAATTATATGTCCTTTTGGGTATGTTTCCAGACCAGTGAGAACATACATGTGCTTAATCCTCAATAAAATTACCATGTTTGTGAAAAATATGACACACCTGTTATAGATTAAGTACATGTACAATATGCAGCTATTAAAAGATGTTAAGGCTAAAGTCCTAACTTCTCAAGTTTTAAACAATGAGAACAAGATGTGTGCTGAAAATCTGCCAAGTACCTACAAATTATTTTAAAGATGTGATTATATATTTTGGATATATTAAGGCAATAGGTTGAAAGGATTTAATATACAGAAGAAAAGAAATAAAGAAAATTTCTTAAATTATAGGCTATGTAATTTTATGTATTAATCCTCATTTAGTTTACAAAATGACACTAATATGTCATCAAATTTTATTCTTATACATATCTTTTAAAAGCATTTGGTGATTAGATACTTAATTTACATATACTTACTGCAAAATATAAATAAAAACCTATATATTAATGTGAAACTACTCATGTATACACAGGCCATAATGAGTAATTACTCAGTCACAGGGAGTAATGCACTCAGTTTCTGCATCAAATCCAAGTGTAACACTAATATTAAATTTTATAATCGCAAATATGAAGGAGATACACTCTTATGCTCCAAGTGGCACGAGGGAGAAATGAGGTGAGAGAAATTCCACCTTAAGGAAATAACCCAAAGTCAGGATGGACGATGAAAACACTCTCTCTCACGAGGATTACTAAATTTCAGTTTAAACAATCAAGAAACTGACAAGTCGGGGGGGGGGGGGGGGGGTTGGGGGGGGGGTAGGGAGGGCTTCAGAAACGATTTTGTAGTCCTGTTTTTATACCATTCCCCCAAAACATTACTGACTCTCAGTTCAGTATACTGCAGTTAAAGGTCTCGTTTTAAAGTTATCTTAAATAAAAGAAATCATCATTTTTAAAGTGAAAATAAGATAAATTAGGAACTCTTCCTCTTCCTCTTTCTCTCTGGAAGTCAACACCAATGCTTCCTAAATAAGAGCTAAATTCTGAGACAATCACCAATAACTGTTATTTTCTTAATGGTCCTATTTCAGCCCATGCTATAAAAGACCCATAAAATAAAACCTTTGATAACATTAACACTAATTTAAGTGCTATTTCCCAATTAGGACTTAAAGTTATGGGACAAAGAAGCACTTGGTAAACAGAAATATGAAAAAAAATTCTAGGGAGAAAAAAAAGGTTACCACTAAATGTTATTACCATTTACTTTTAGAATTAGGAATCTATGGACAGAAAAGAGAATCTGAACATTAATCCAAACAGTAATGAAGCTGTAAGTTAATTATGTACTGCACTTTTATGGGAAGGAAAAAACAAGAATAAAAAAAGGCAAAAACCAGTATTTATCCCCATCTAGGAGAATCATATTTTGAACTGGCCTGAAAATTTTCTCTGATTAATCATGTGACAATTCTGATCCCCAACACCTCAACCTGGAAGAAACCTTACTGTGTTGAGCTTCATACTGGGATCCATGATGCTGTAGCTGCTGAGAACGCCGGTAGCAGCCATCTCCAGCCTTCAGGGCCTGCTTAAATAGCTTTTCTGCTTCAGCAATGGTCGTTGCTTCCTCTTCGGCCAAGAGAATATAAGCAGTTGCACACCTGCCCATTCAGATAATAGCCACCATTAATTACAAATTCAAGGACATTGTAATAACTGTAGGAGTGCATGCAGAAGGGCAAGGAGTTAACGCCAAAACATGCAGAGCGGCCAACTGGTTCATGCACCCATTTGTAGTTGCTGACACAAAGTAATGGTACAAAAGAAATGTATTTTAGCTTAAGAGATAGGATGCACAGTGTTAGGAGCATGGGGCTCACATGTGGACTCTGCCCCTTATTAGTGTGTCACTTTGGGCAAATTATTACTCTGCCTCCCTGATGGAGAGAGAACAACATGGGATCTATTGGTTCACAATGTTGTTGTGAAGGTGAAGTAAGGGGATGTAAAGTGCTCAGTACAGTAGCCAGCATGTGGTACATGCTCAATAAAGTCAACTAACAATAGTGATAATAGCTGTTATTAAATATCTCCTCCAACACTCAAAGTTTGAGGTGCTATATATAAGTTTACTTCTCTTTACTAATTATAGAGTTTCTATTCTCAAACACAGATTCAGAAATCAAATAAGTTACTCGCTGAAAAAAACAGCACTCAACATCTCATTACTGTTAGCACTGATTTTCTATGTCAGAGAACACTAGAACCTCCAGGCATTGCTATTTCTGAAAAGCTCAAAATCTGATTCAGCCTCAGTAGCAAACAAAAATTAAATCTCATGCCTTTAACAATAATAGCTACCACCTGTTGCTCAGTATACCTTAAACCAGTGGTTCTCAACCTTGGCTGCACATTAGAATCACCTGGCAATCTTTTTAAAATCCTGGTTTCTGGGCCTCATCCTCCGGAAATTCTGTTTCTTTGTTATGGGATAGGGCCACAACATTAGTAATAAAGAAACAGAATTTCTGGAGGGTGAGGTCCAGAAATCAGGATTTTAAAAAGATTTTAAAATCTAATGTTGTTCCTCTAAGGTAGGAAGCCAGAAAGGGTAAGCAGGTAACTAATGAACAAGGGGAACTCTTGGAAATTTAAACCTTCTAAACCACATAAGAACAATCCAACTGCCAAAGAAAAAGAGTGTAATAGAGAAATGTGGAGGCCAGAGACGACCACACAGGCCTTCATCTGCTCAGGTCCCTTTTGGTTCCAATCCTCTCCACGGTCTCTCTTGTGGTCATTTCCCTACTTAACGGAACCTCCATCCGACCACAAGAGAGAAAATTAACAGAAAATAAAACCAAATGCTACTTTTACTATTCATAAACTGCATTGGCCAGCTAGGAAAAGGAGGCTGAACTGATGGCTAATGTGAGGTTTTAGGTTACTAGTTCATCTTAGCCTTGAGGAGGGGTCTTACAAGTCCTTAGCCAGTCCATCCAGTTTCAGGCAGGACTGGTCAATGAAGCTTAAACAGAATGTGCGATAGGGATGGAAACGCCCAGAAAAAAGCTGTAAACCAATTACTCTGGAGGGCAGTAGATATAACCTGGTAAGAGCAATGATGATACCGAAACTGCCCAATAATTCACCAGAGAAAAGAATGGTATAGGCATTAGGAAGCAATACTTAAGGCTATATGGGTCAAAGGTAATGAAGTGAAAATTGAGATTATAATACGAGTGGTAGATACAGTATCTGAGGAATTAGCTGTAAGATTATAGTTGGTGGACTGCAAACTCAAGACAGGTTGGAGCTAGCTTGCTTGCTTTGGTCATTTATATTACAAACTAGTGCCCTGGTGCACAGATTCGTGCACATTGTAAGGAAATTAGTTAGAAGGTGGCCGGCAGGGCAGGACTGAGCAAGACAGACTAGACAGCCCTGGACCCAACCTCCCACAGTCTCTCCCCACTGGCTGCACCTGGGGTGGTACCACGGTTCGAAGGGTGGCTGCAGAGTAAGTAGGGTCCCTCCGACAGGTGGGTTCCCTCGGCCTGAACTGCAGGGATCAGGCTGAAACCAGCTCTCTGACAACCCCTAGGGGTCCAGGATTGTGAGAGGGCGGTTCTCAGGTGATGCACCCCCAAATCAAGCTCCCTCCTCTCTGGTTCCGGGGTGCGTCACCTGAGAACTGCCGCTGCCAAGTCACTGCAGCTTGGCAGCTCCTGTGTTGAGCATCTGCCCCCTGGTGGTCAGTGCACGTCATAGCTACCTGTCGGAGCATCTGCCCCCTGGTGGTCACTGCACATCATAGCTACCGGTCAGATGGTCACTTAGCCTTTTATATATTACAAATAGTATTTTAGGAGGAGAGGCAGAGTAGCACTACTGGCCAAGAAAACATACATCTATGTGAAAATTTATGGGGTAGAAACATGCTAAGAGCTTGTGAGTGAAGGAGAAAAGAAAGAGCAATAGAAGTGCTAATGGTTGGGCAATACAGAACAGACTGCTCAGCTCAATGGAAGATACAGATGATGCATCCTTGTCACAACACAATACACATACAGATGTAAGAAAATGAGGTGATGGGGGTGGTGACCATCCAGATATCTGATAGAAGTCTCATTTGGTTAGAAGTAGAGCACCCGACAGGTTCTTGACTTACTTTGGTAACAATTTTATCTCCCAGATGGTAGAGGAAGCAATTAGGGGAACTTCAACTCTGGACCTAATTCTGACCAAGAAGAAAAAAATAGTTGGTGAAATGAAAATCGATAGGAACATTCAGAGAGAGTTACTGTGTCTTTTGGAGTTTGGGGTAATCAAAGAGGGTAAGGTGAACTTCAAAAAATTCAAAGAAAAGAGGTATGACTCAATGACATGAGACGCAGGAGGAAAATGGTTTAAGAATGTTGGATAGTGTCCAAATGTCCAACTGTAACTACAATCACGCTGATCCTCTCAGGAAGAAAAGAGGGGTGACAGTTAAGTAACCAATATGGCTGCACAGAGATCTCCACAAGGTCAGATTTTTAAAGGACATGTAAAAAAAGATGGAAACAGGGTGTGTAATGAAGGACTATAAAAGAGTGAAATGAGCTTATAAGAATAATGTCATGAGAGCTAAAAATTCAAATTAGCTTAAGCTTACAGAACAAAATAAACACAAAACAAAAAATGCTAAAGACAACCATTTATTCCCTGTTTTTAAATTATGTTTAAGGCCTTGTTACCATCCCCATTTCTCCAAAATCATCACAAAAATAAATAAACAAAATGACAACAACACAGCAACATTAAATCAAGGAAAGTTTATAGTTAGGAGCAGCAGATAAAGAGAAAGCAATATTTTCTAATTCCTATTTTGTTCCTGGCTTCTCCATTAAGGAGAATGATTGTCAGACTGAAAGGGGGAGAAGAAATTAAACTCTAATATGGGTAAAAAGATGTCCTAGCAAATAACTAATCTATCCTAAATCAACTGCCATACTGGGATGGGCAAATCCCAGGAAGCCAACAAACAGGCAGGCCAAGGAATAGTTAAGAACTCACAAAGAATGGGGAAGTACTAGAAGATGAGATGACCAATGTAGTATACATGTTCAAAAGGGGGAAGAAGGCAGACTTCCCAAACTACAGAACAGTGATTTGGAAAGATATTCTAATGGATTATGAAAGGGATAGTCTCCAAGCATTTTAAAAAGAAAGTGAACACTGGAGCTAGCTTAAGTTCACTAATACTACACCAATCAGTTTGCGCTAGCTAATTTACTCTAATAGACTTACTATCCATCAAAGATCCATAGCTACACTGGCATTCTTAAAATAAAAATGGAGGAGTATGGGCTGAATCATGGTGGCTTAGTAATTAACTGAACAATACCAAAGGATGATGATTTCTACATGTCATGTCCCAGGGAGCTAGCCCTGACGCTGCTATTTTTATCAGAAACATGGATGACACACAGAAGGCAGGGACATCAATTTTGTAGATGACAAGAAACTGGAAAATAAATATGTTGCACAACAGAATCAGAAACCACATAGATCAACAGGTTATAATGGCAGGATTTCCAACTCTCAAGTGAGTATTTTTTCTGAGATCGCTGAAGAAGATTCTGTAACCTTCTTCAGAAAAAAAATCATAAAATAGTTTAACAATGACCACTTGGCTGGGCGAGTGTCGAGGTGATTCAAGCACCAGATGGGTGGCGGAGCTAAATGACCTTTAAGATCTCTGCCAACCCTGAGCTTTTATGACTCCAACTGCAAGAATCTTTCTCATTTTCTGAGATCTCCAGAAGAGATTTCCCAGTCTTCCTTGGTAACCCATAGATTGTTTAACAACACCAGGCACAGCCTTTCCTCTTATCTCTGCCTTGATCTTGAAGTATTTTTAAAAGTGTAATTTTCTCACCTTAGGTTTTTATTATGTTTTCCCCACTAGCAGAAGTTCTATCTAGAAATTGTGATGGCACAGATGAGCATTCTACACCTGTAAAAGTTTCCTGTCAAAATGTTTTAGGTATGTAAAGAATAGTATTTATTTTATGTACTTACAATATCCCATGGATAGCCCTTAAAGGATTTAATTTAGCATCACAGCAAACCACTGAATTGCTCTCTAAAATTACTAAAACCACCTTCACAAAAAGTCTTTTTATAAACTAATGTTCCCAAAATAATTCTCAAGTTCAAATGCATAGTTTAATATTAGTATCCTATCAATGGCAACTCTATACATTCAGCAAAGAATAAGTTTTCCCTTTTAAAAGCAAGATTTTCCCCACTTACTCATTTATCTCTAAGGCTTCGTGAGCTGCTGAAATCCTAGCTTGGGGGTTTCTCTCTCTCCAGGCTTTCTGCATTACTATTTTAGAAAAAGAAAAAGAAAAAAAAGCAAGTCAATCAATACATATAATTAGGAAGACTCAGTTCAGGACAACAGCTGAATTAGTAGCATTAGGCTTGGATTTACAGGGGAATTTTTCACTACCAAGAGGATCAGCCCAATCCTCCAAGTCACACAAACACATTCTAACGTGCTATTCAACTGTCCTCCAATTGCTGATATCAAAACTTTCTTATGCTCACAAAACTACAGATCTAAATCTTATAAACCACTAGACTTGTTTCAATAGACTTTGGTAGTAGTTTGTACCTACTACTAATGCACACTTTTTCTATGAGTGCATACAGGTGTAAACAAAACACAGCTACATGTAAACAATACAGAGCTAATTGAAACACTAACACTAGACTTGTCTCAATAGACTTTGCAAGGAAAGTAAATAAAATAAATCTTAAAGGCTAATTTGTCTTCTATAATCTTAGAAAAAATCTTGATTAAGATTTCTTAATCAAGAAGAGGCACTCTAACAGACATTTAATATTTATTTTGCTCATTAATGCTGCTTGTTGTTAAAGAATACATATTGTACACATTTTGAGATGAGATTGCTCTAATTTCTTCCTTCTACACAGACACAACATAATTTCTATTAGTTATTTCCTCAAACACTTGTCACAGGCTCTGGATATTAGTACATTTTAAAAACATCTGAAGAATTATCAGTTGGATCAGGAAAAAGTACATTAGGCTTTTGCTTAACATGTGTACCTGTTTCCAGTGTTTGCTGCAAACGTAGTTTTCATATACCAAAGTAGTTTGTGAGTATATCGTGGGAAGCTCAATGCTTGAAATATGTTTTTTACTATGATGTTCCACCATGGCAAAGAGTACCATTTTAAAAAGAGTAACAATCTCCTTATTTACTTTGTTCTATAGTTTTTTATCTTCTATTTTCTTAGGAGTATGTATGTATTCCTTTTCTTAAAGATTTTTTTCACCTATTTACTTTACGTTTGGTAATATCAAAAATATCAGTAGGATTATTTATAACTCAAGCAGTGTCAAATGCATGCTCAACAAATTCTTTTCTAGGACGGAAAACAAATATGGGTTCCAATTGAAGGGGGCCGCCCCCATTCAATTCTAATGAATCAATAAATAGACATATAAATCTCTATAATATACTCTTTAACCATTTGGATTCACTAACTCCCAATTTCTAACCAGAATATCATTAGGAAAACATGACCCTTCCTCCTATTTCAACCAAGGATTTAATTCACTTCATATAAGATTTATAAATATTTAAAACATGTAAATCCAACCTTGGAATATTTAAAAATAATATTTTAAATTATAACGAGGGGACTTATTTCTACACCACTACCTCATTGTGATAAAGCCTTTATTTAGGTATCAGAATTCTGAGTTCCACTAGTCAATCTCCAATTTAATTTTTGTGTTATTAAATAATTTTTTCAATTACAATTGACATACATTAGTATTTTAGTTTCAGGTGTACACCTCCCTGATTAGACATTACATCATTTACTAAGTGATCATCATGATAAGTCTCACACCCATATGGCACCATACATAGTTATTAGAATATCATTGACTATCATATTCCCTATTGTACTTTACATCCCCATGACAATTCTGTAACAACCAATTTGTACTTCTTTTTTTTCTTTATTGATTAAGGTATTACATATCCCATTACCCCACCCCCACACCCCGACTCATTCCCTCACCCCCTGGTGTCTGTGTCCACTGATTAGGCTTATATGCATGCATACAAGTCCTTTGGTGATCACTCCCCACTACCCCCACTCTCCCCTACCTTCCCTCTGAGGTTTGATGGTCTGATCAGTGCTTCTGTGTCTCTGGATCTGTTTTTGTTCATCAGTTTATGTTGTTCATTATATTCCACAAATAAGTGAGATTATGTGGTATTTATCTATGACTGGCTTATTTTGCTTAGCATAATGCTCTCCACTTCCATCCATGCTGCTGCAAATGGTAAGAATTCCTTCTTTTTTACCACAGCATAGTATTCCATTGTGTAGATGTACCACAGTTTTTTAATCCACTCCTCTGCTGATGGGCACTTGGGCTGTTTCCAAATCTTAGCTATGGTAAATTGTGCTGCTATGAACACAGGGGTGCATATATCCTTTCTGATTGGTGTTTCTAGTTTTTTGGGATATATTCCTAGAAGTGGGATCACTGGGTCAAAGGGGAGTTCCATTTTCAGTATTTTGAGGACACTCCATACTGTTCTCCATAGTGGCTACAATTTGTACCTCTTAATCCCTTCACCTTTTTCACCTCTCCTCATCCCCCCAACCTCCTCCCATTTGGCAACCATAAAAATGTTCCCTGTAACTATGAGTCTGTTTCTGTTCTGCTTGTTTGTTTTGTTTTTAAGATTCAGTTGTTGATAGATATGTATTTATTGCCATTTTAATGTTAATATTTTTCTTTTTTTCCTTCTTTTTTTAAATCCTCACCAGAGGATATGTTTTTATTCATTTTTTTTAGAGAGAGGAAGGGAGAGGGAAACATCGATGTGAGAGAGAAACACTGATTGGCTGCACCCTGACCAGGGATCAACTAGGGACTGAACTCAAAACCTGGTTATGTGTCCTGACCAGGAATTGACCCGAGAACCTTTGGTGCATTGGACGACGCTACAACCAACTGAGCTACACTAGCCTGGGCTGCTACTTCTTTTTAAAAAGACCCTTTAACATTTCATGTAATGAACTCCTTTAGTTTTCTCTTATCTTGGAAGCTCTTTATCTGTCCTTCAATTCTACATGATACCTTTGCCAGGTAGAGCAATCTTCATTGTAGGTCCTTGTTTTCATCACTGTGAATATTTCTCACCAATCCTCTCTGGTCTGCAAGGTTTCTGCTGAGAAATCAGCTGACAGTCCTATGGAAGCTCCCTTATAAGTAACAAATGGCTTTTCTCCTGCTGCTTTTAAGATTCTGTCTTTACCTGTTGGATTTTAATTATTATGTGTCTTGGTGTGGGTTCATCTTGTTTGGAACTCTGCACTTCCTGGGCTTGTATGTCTATGCTCCTCATCAGGTTAGGGAAGTTTTCTGTCATTATTTTTTCAAGTTTTCAATTTCTTTCTCTCTCTCTTCTCCCCCCAGCACCTCCATGATGTGAATGTTGGAATGCTTGAAGTTGTCCCAGAGGTTCCTTAAACTTTTATATTTTTTAAATTCTTTTTTCTTTCTGCTGTTCTGATTGGATGTCTTTTGATTCTTATCTTCCAAATCTCTGATTTGATCTTGGGCTTTTATCTACTCCACTATTGATTCCCTGTAATTTATTCTTCATTTCAGTTAGTGTATTCTTCACTTTTGACTGGTTCTTTTTTATGTTTTCTATCTCCGTTTTTATGCTTCCTATTCCTTGGTTGAAGTTCATCTACTCTTCCCCTAAGTTCATTGAGCATTCTTATAACCAATGTTTTGAACTCTACGTCTAGTAGATTGCTTATCTCCATCTTGTTTAGTTCTTTTTCTGGAGTTTTGTTCTAGTCATTCATTTGGGATGTGTTTCTTCGTTTCCCAACACTTTGGCAGCCTCCTTTTGTTTGTTTCCAGGTATTAGATAGAGCTGCTACACCTCCCATGCTTGGTAGGTGTTCTGTAGGATTCAGTGGCACTCCCTCCCTAATCACCTAATCTGGGCACTTGAGGTGCACCCCCAATGTAGTCTGTGTACACCCTCCTCTGGTAGTTGAGCCTTGACTGCTATTGGCACATAAATGAGAGGGATTTTCCCCAGTCCGATTAGCTACAAGGACTACCTACAACCACCAACCTGTGACCACTGTGGAGGAGCAGCTGTGCAGGGTTCAACCTCACAGAGCAGGACTTTCTTCAGCAAGGCTCTGATGCCTGCTAAGTACACCCCTTGAGGTGTAGCTTGTGGAGGTGTTTGGGTGGTGATACTTCGATGTGTTCTGAGGCTGTCCATTGGGGCCTTCCGGGAGGTGTAGGCCAAGGTCAGCTGCTGCCCATGTTCTGCCCAGGGCCACCCGGCATGAGCTACAAAGGAATCTTCAGAAGGCTGCTACTTGTGCTGGACTTAGGTGCCCTGATGAGGCCAATCTGTGAACCAAGGTCGGCTGCCACTAGTGCCAGGCCTGGGGCCACTTAATGAGAAGTATGGGGCTCGGTGAGGCCAGATACTGCTTTTTGGAGAGAATTTAGGAAACTCTGCAGCATGAGCCAAGACAGGCCATTGGTATGAAAAAGCCACTGGAAACAGCTTGGGTGGGCCCAAAAGTTGGGTGGTGTGAGGCTTCAGGGAATCACCAGGGAGGGACAAACAGTGTGAGCCAGGTTGACGGGGTCTCATATATGGCACCTATCTGTTGGTTCTGTCGGGGAAGGGCTCAGAAAATTAACAATGGCCTCTGCCAGCACTTCTGTCTGTGAGAAAGCTGCTCCCTCCACCCCCAGCTCTTATCTCAATGCCAGATGATTCAGTTCCTCCCCATTTGTGCCGGGTGCCTTCCAAGCTGCTGCCCCAGCATTCAGTAGAAATGAGTCTAAGTTCATGCACTGGCCCTTTAAGAGGAACTCTCTGGGGCTCCAGCAGCCCTCTGTCTCCCTCAGCTTCAATCCCCACTGGTTTGTATAGCCAGAGGTTATGGGAACTTCTCTTCCCAGCACTAGAACCCTGGGCTGGCAGGCCTGGTGTGGGCTGGGACCCCTGGCTCCTCAGGAGGACCTCTGGAGCTGACATATCCCTCCTAATCTGCCACACATGGGTACAGGATCAGCCCATTCCACACATCTCCACCCCTCCACCCAGGCTTGATGTGGCTTCTTATTTAATTCCCTAGCTGTAGGACTTCCATTCAGTCAGATTTCAGGCAGTTCTGAATGACAGTTGTTCTGAAGTTTAGTTGCAATTTTGATATAGTTGTAGGAGGAGGCAGTACTGTGTTTAACTATGCAGCCATCTTGACCAGAAGTACCTATTCCTTGGGGAGGTGTTTGGGTGTTATAGAGCAGATATTCTAAAAGTAATAAGCTTGCTACTTAAACAAAAAAAACCCTCTCATTCAGCAACGAACTAAAGGATTTTCCGTACTTGCATCTGCAGGGCGCAGATGGTCCGAGTCACAAGTAAAGAACGTCTGGTGGTCCTGGGCAGAGAGATTCATGTCATAGTAAGTAAGGGGTTCTCGTCCTGTCACCCAAGTGTACCTGTAAAGGGCAAATAAAAGAGTCAGACACCTTTGAGAAAGGAAAGCATGGCTTACAAAATATTAATCTGCATAGGAAGTGAAATATAAACCATTAACTGAGTACTAAAACAGCTTTTCCAATGAATAAAAATATACATATTTTTTAATCATCTTATTCTTTCTTTAGGAAGAAAGGATAGAATCAGCAGAAATATTTTCCTATATTTGTAGGTTAACACTTTACTAGCACTAGCTAATGAAAACCTTCCCTAATTAATATTACAGGCAGATTTCCCCAAAGCTAAGACAATTCTGGTTTGCCTAATTACTCTGCAAAATTAAATTTCAACATTACTTCTGTGGCATCTTTATAACCATGTTCCAGGTAAGCTTCAAAATATTTTGTCTGTATAATATATAATGAAAAGAATGACTATAATAAAAACTTTCCAAAAACTACATATTTTTGTACATTATCCCAATTTCAATGCTAAAATATTTCTACAACAGAAAAATCAAAACATTTGAGGACTGTATCAAAGAATAGAAGCCCTAAACAGACTCTTCCAATGACCCCTAAATGAACCAGCAAAAACATTTGATGCTGTCTTTGCTCTCTGAATTACTCATTTGTTTCCCAAACTGTCAAAATGCTTACCGATTATATTCAGCGCCCCGAAATAAATTTAGTGGATTTCGCCATACTTTGCATTCTGCAATGAAGAGAAATATTAAAATGTTACACATCGTTCTGAGACACTACAGCTACAAGCTAATTAATTCAGCAAAACACCCTTCCTGGCATTGATAAGATAATTTTATTCTCTATCTTCTACAAGGGAAGCAACATGGGAAAACTGGGTGATTGATTAATCAGGAAATGTAGCTCAGGCACCAGGACTTTGGAAAATTTCACCTAATCTCTCTGAGCCCGTTTCTTCACTTATTAAATCAAGGTATGTGCCAAAATCAGCTAGTTTATAACTTCTACAATCATTTCAAGAGGTCTCAATAGATTCTATAAGTTTATTTCTAAAGTTATAGGTAGAAGTACTTTCTGTTACTCTAAAATATATCTTATAATAACTTTATATATAATAAACAAAACTGAAGCTCTATAGCAGGGGTGGGCAAACTTTTTGACTTGAGGGCCACAATGGGTTCTTAAACTGGACCGGAGGGCCGGAACAAAAGCATGGATGGAGTGTTTGTGTGAACTAATATAAATTCAAAGTAAACATCATTACATAAAAGGGTACAGTCTTTTTTTTTTTTTAGTTTTATTCATTTCAAATGGGCCGGATCTGGCCCGCGGGTCATAGTTTGCCCACAGCTGCTCTATAGTATAATATGCAAAGAGCCCTAGATTTCTAATTAGGGGTCTATGTCATATTGATTTTGTGATAATTCACCAAAATGCTTTTACACTGTCATAAAGGATTGATAGGATAATTAATACAGTTAACATTAATGTAGGGAGAAAGGCCATGAAATTAAATCGTTTTAAAGCATTTAACATTGCTTACCTAGACAGATGCATTCATCATCATACTAACATCATTATGTCATCATGTACTAATAGATTATACATCTTTATTATAGAAGGACCATAAAAATTTAGAATCACAGGACTTAACTTAGGAAAGTCAATCATTAGCTCTTAGGACTGTTAATAGTAAGTGCGAGGGTAACAAACTAACAGACACCCTATGAATAAGACTTTCTACTGATTCAAAATACTACATTTCTTTGGATGAATAATGTTTTATTAGAAAATAAAATTAGTTAATAGTACTTAAAACATCCATGTGTGTGTGTTCACCCAAAAAACACACCTAAATATATATACGCATAAAAGTAAGCAATTATTGTAGAGATCAAAGGAACATTAAAGGCCATGGATAAGACATTAAGATTCTACCCTTAGTCCTATTACATTCAGTATCCATTCTTTCACGCACCCACCACCAACTCACCCTCTCATCCATCCAATGAGCACTGAAGAGGTAACCATTATGACAATACAGTGTGAAAATGAAAAACATGAAGCACTATGGGAACACAATCGAGCGCAATAAATTGTTAAAAATATGGAATGAAGGGTGTACACATAACATGAAGACATGTTTTATTTAAAAGAGATTAATGTATCTTTAAATTATCACAGGATTGCACTTAAAATTTGCTCACTATTTATAAACAATGGCCCTAAGTTTTCTGTCACTTAGCTTAACTTGTCATTTAGGAAATGATCTTTGCTCAGTTCAGAATCTTTGAACTGTATTCCTCAGAAATTGAAATTCAGTGGCTTTCACTTCACATGGCACTAACTAAAAAATCATGCTTCCCTTAAATAATTACCTTTCTCCCCAACAAGAAGTCCCTAAGAGGTGTCATTAGCACACGCCAGATCATGGCTTGAATCATACTGGTGAGCCAAACAACCATGATCATTGTCCTTGTGGCTATTATAATTCTTAGGTCCTTACCACTCCCAGCTCCTCCTCAGAGGATGTCGTTCAAGATTCAAAGTGCTCTTCTTAAAACTTCATAAATATTACAAGTTTTGTAGTTAGCATACAATAAACATACACACAGGTTTATGCCCAAAGATGCTCATGGTAGCATTATTTACAACAAAACAGGTACATTTGGGGAGATGCCTCTCCCTCAATGAATTTCATCTGAAATATTAGTAAAAAGGTTATGGCAACTAATTTGTCTCCAGCAAATATATCATTATATTGACCGGAAGGATAAGCACCGTTCAAATATCAATTGGCAAATTATAAAGCAAACTATCTTCAAGTAAAAGTTCAATCCAACTTTATATATTGTATGCAAATAAAAGTATTTCTAAATAAAAATTACTGCATGAATAGTAGGTATACCTAAAGTATTATCTGAAGATGTGCAGTATCTGAAGATGCTATATTTATTTAGGAAGTGCCAAAATATAGCCAGCAGGGGGTGCTAGAAACACTCTGAAATACTTTTTATGCCTTCTATTAGGGAACTGAACTTTAAAAAAAAAAAAAAGGCATTGAGAACTACAGATTGCCAGTTATAAAAAAGTCGTGGGGATATAAATTACAGCACAGAAAATATAGTCAATAATATTGGAATATTGTATGGTGTCAGATGGGTACTATACTTATTGGGGTGATCACTTCATAATTATATTGTATGTACTTGAAACTAATATGTTATTATATATCAACTGTAATTAAAAAAAAATTTTTTTTAAGGAATACAATTTACTAAAACAAAGAACTCGGGAGAGGGAGATGGGCAGTCTTCACCTTTCATAAAAAAGGACTCAAACCCTAGCCAGATTGGCTCAGAGGATAGAGTATCTGCCTGTGGACTGAAGGGTCTTGGGTTCGATTCTAGTCAAGGGCATATGCCCAGGTTATGGGCTCGATCCCCAGTTGGGGGTGTGCAGGAGGCAGCCGATCAATGGTTTTCTCTCATCGTTGATGTTTCTCTCTCCCCCTCTCACTTTCTCTCTGAAATTAATAAAAAAATAATTTTTTAAAAAAGGACTCAATAATATTATTTAAACTGAAACACAGTAGTAAAAAAATCAAAATCATTGTTAATATTGGTGTCATACATGTGGTCTGTAATCAGTTTCTTCAACTATCCTTGAACCTTAGAAAATAGGAGTGTAAAAAATGTAAAATGTTCTGAATGATAAAAAAAAAACATGACGAAATATGTAAGAAACATCTTCATTAGCTATACCCTTCAAATTGAGGGTGCAGGGAAGGTATAATTTTCCTTTAAGAATAAGCAATCTGGCCCGACCAGTGTGATTCAGTCAACCTATGCATCAATAGGTTGCCAGTTTGATTCCCTGTCAGGGCACATGCCCAGGTTGCAGGCATGATCCCAGGTGGGGGCATGCAGGAGGCAGCCAATCAATGTTTCCCCTCTCATCGATGTTTCTATCTTTCGCTCCCTCTCCCTTTCTTTCCTCTGTCTGTAAAAGTTAATAAAAAATATTAAAAAATAAGAAAGAATAAGCAATCTAGAGGTCAAATATGAACACATGTCAAAGTTTCACTTCATATTAGATCATAACTATACTAATTTCTTCTTTGCTGCTCTATTTCATAATCTTATCTTTACCACAAAAAACTTTAATTTGGAATCACTCTAGGGAACCTAACCCATAAATATCAGACTGCCTGATGGTTTCATGATATGGACAAAGGTTAAAAATGCCAAACATATTAGAATATGAAGACTTAAGTCAGAAAATTAAACTCAGGTCTCTAGAGGTAAAAGTTTTTTCCAGAAGAGTTCAAGTTTCTTATCTTATTTGTGCCTTTGAGGAATAAATTCCTTAAGACACAAAAGTTTATCTCCAAAAGAAGATAAACTCCAAATTTTCCATTAATACCAACCATTTCAATACTCTTTAGAGGCACTCAAAATTAACTAACACTCCTTCAAGGGCTTGCTAACATCATTAATAGTTCAGTTTAAAATGTGCCCCTGATACAATAAACATGTCCTCTATGCTTCCTTCCATCTGCAGCAGTCTACAGTCAAGTCTTTGCCCGCAACTGCTGACAGACATGTTCAGACTTCGGCATGCAGGCAAGAATGCAATTAGAGAAAGAAAAGCAGTATATAATAGAATAACACTTAGTTCCCAAAGCCTACAGAACAGATTTTTCTCCCTTGTCATAATAGGATGCTAAGTTTCTGTGTAGAACACAAAGAATATTAAAAAAAATAGTACCTATCACCAAGGACTTTAAATGCTCCCATCTTTTCTTCAGTCTTCCTTCTCACCATTCCCTACTAAAACTTCTCATCTCGATGATGCCTACTTCATGCCTTTTCAGATTCAGTTACTCCTCTGGAATGCCTATCCATCACTCATAGGACTGTGTGGTTGAAACATGTAGAGGAGCTATTATGCATTCGTCCCTGCACTAGGCCCCGTATTACAAAAAAAAAAAGTTTATTATAAAGAGGAAGTTCTAGAGCCTTGGTAGAAAACTAAGAAGGGCACTGAACCATTATCTGACAGTCAACTGAAGAAGCTCTATAGCTGGAACAAATGTTTTGAGAGAACCAAAGACTTTCCCTTTGTCACAATACTTAAGGAAAAAGAGAACTTAATTCTCAGGAAAATGAAAAAGTTCTAATGTCATGGGACTTTTAATAACATGGAAGAAAATATTCTACATACAACTTATTTAATTCTGAAAACATTTTCCCCCTAAATTAAAAAAATTATATGTGTGTGTGTGTGTGTGTGTGCGCGCATACATATGAGGCCCGATGCATGAAATTCATGCAACAGGCCTTCCTTCCACTGGCTGCGGCACTGGCTTTCCTCTGGTACCCAGAACCCATGCTTCCCTCCAGCCGCCCCAGCTTTGTCTGGAAGGTCATGCGGAAGAACATCTGGTCTAATTAGCATATTACACTTTTATTATATACTAGAAGCCCAGTGCACGAATTCGTGCATGGGTGGGATCCTTTGGCCTGGCTGGCAATTGGGGCAATTGGGGCTGATCGGGGCCAGCCGGCCAGAGGGAGGGACTGCGGGAGGTTGGTCAGCTGTGGGAGGTTGGCTGTGGTCAGTGCATTGTCATAATGACTGGTCGACTGGTTGTTTGTTCGACGGGTCATAATGGTCGCTTAGGCATATATATATATATCCCACTCCTGGGGTCCTCAAATATGTAAATTACTAATTCATAGCCTAGGAAGATTTCTTATACTAAAAGTTACCATCTCTTCCCAGAGTTCAACATCTGACCATGATGGTAATATTATCATGAACAATAGCAACAGCAACTTTTGTTACAGCTATAAGCTTGATTTTCATTTGAGCCTTTTGATAAAAGGTCTTAAAGCTCAAGTTATTTATAACCCTTACATAAGTTAGTGAAGGGAGCATATAGTGGGCCCTTTTCACAGAAGTAAAGAGTAAAGCATAGAAAAGCTACATAATTTCCCAAGGTTCACATTAACTGAGATTAAAGTCTGGTGTCCAGAGTGTCCAACAATTACCGACTGTATGCAACAGACCCGTTACCCTACAACATCAAATTTTTTAAATTCTGTGCCTTCATCAGAATAATACTTTTAAACATTTTAGCTCCAAAGTATAACAGAAAAGAGCCCGAACTAAAGTTCAACAGATATGTTAGAACAATCAAGATTTGCCTGGCCGGTGTTGCTCAGTGGTTGAGTGATGACCTATGAATCGAGAGGTCACCGGTTTCATTCCAATTAAGGGCTCATGTCCAGATTCTGAGCTCAATCCCCAGTAAGGGGAGTGCAGGAGGCAGCCAATCAATGTTTCTCTCTCCCTCTCCCTTCCTCTTTCTCTAAAATCGATAAAAACATATTTTTTTAAAAACAAGATTAACCCCAACCAAGTCAATTTCAGAAATGAGAATCATATGGGTAAATTTTAAGCAATCATCAAGAATAACAAAATATTCATTATCTTAAATAATTAAGCTTTAACTGCTTTCATAACGTTTCAAAATAATTATTTAAACAATTATTAGAAGTCACAACGTAACATGTAGGTAGCTTTCAATTCAAAAACATGTTACTCCCTAAATCAATCAACCCTACCAAATAATGTGGAAATTGTGAATAAATGTTCACCAGGGACTAATGTTCACCATTTAACTGGAAATCTAATCTATACCAGACATAAATTTTAGTGGCAAAATATTTTAAAAGAAGTAATAAGCATTGGCTAAGAGAATCATTTTCAACACATACACAGATTTTGGCAAGTACAAACTGGTTTTCCCCTGATTGAGACTATTGGAGAGCAACTCCCAGGGTCCTTGACATGTAGCAATTTGCAGTTTTGCTGAGGGATATATCTGAAATGTAAGCACTGAAAGGCCTGGTTATAACAATGAGTCACTGAACTAGTAATAACCTAGCTGAACCCTCGGCCGTATCTCAGTCCTTCCCATCAGATTCATAAAGAAGTCAGTTCAAATGGAGAACACTGCCAAATGGTTGTCCTCTGACTTGATATTGCTGCATGATTTCATTTAATCCGAAGACTACTCTATGAAGTTGATACGATCATTATTTCCATGTGTGAAAATTAAGATATTAAGGAAGGTTCAAGTGACTTGCCCAAGGTCACAATCTGTAAGCAATGGAGAGATTAGGGCCTCAATGGACTGACCCAAGAGCCTGAGCTCTCAAACATCAGCAATCCTGCCACTGAGCTGTATTTTGGCTAATGTCACGTCAGCAATAATGTTATATAATAGAGTACAGGGTTTTAATCAAATGATTCTGTTTAATTGCTTAATAATTGCATTAGTCTTGAGTTTATAGACCTCACAGAGGATCTGGACTAAATTTTTGAGTAAGTACTTAAGATCTTGGACTTTGAAGTAAAACCATCCAAGTTACCAGCAATGTGACCTTGGGCGGATGACTTAACCTTCCTGTACCTCAGCTCCCTCAACTGTAAAATAGAGATTATAATATTTGCTTCATGGGGTTATTGGGAGGATTAAATGAGTTAATACATGTAAAGCTGATAGTAGGCACTACGAATGTTAGTTATTATTATTTGAACTATATGGCTTTCTATGGGGAAAATTATTTGCTCTAGTGTTATGAGAATTAAAGGTCTATGAAGGTCTTAGAATATATCTTAGCCCTCTACATGAGTTTCTTCATACCCATTGCTTTTCTTTAATTTATTATCTGTATTTAATCAGTGCTTGAACTGCCTCTAGTGATATAATACTGTAATTTAAAATTCCATATGAAATTTTTTTAAAGTTTTAGATAAAAGATAAATACCTTATACAGATTATATGAGAGTAAAATGAGATGATTGGTGACAGGAAGCCAAATGACTACAACCAGTTTGTCTAAAGATCCAATTCTATTCAAGAGGCTATTAAAGTGTCTCAGAGAATTTAAACTTGACTTTGGCAAAGATACTTCTCACGTGATGGAACACCCTGCACTTTTCCAAATATCTTGAAGGAACTGAGCACTGCAAATCTTGTCTTTATAGCATCTTATTTGAGAACAGGGAAAATTATCAAGCAGATGTTTCCATAAACCCAAATTTAGAATGTTATTGGGCCATGAGAATCTATTCCCTTAAGACAGGGAGAGGTTGGCCATGTTTTAAATCCCTATGCATCATCAACTCAAAAGCTAACTTGAATTAAGAAATGGCAGCAGATGACATAGCAAATATATCAGTAGGATTTATCAGAAACTGTGTATTTGTGAGAAAAATAGCAAATAACACAAAACAAGTGAAATGTTCATAAATATTGACCTAAGTCAAACAATCTAAAATTTGGCTATATTAAGATAAAGATCACTGCAAATTTTGAGAGGGTCTGCACTCAGGTCAACTTGCACTGATCCAAATGTTAAACAAATACATGAACAGACTGCCCTAAAACAATCACAAACTTCCCACTCCTCACTCCCCCCACCCCAAATTATTCTAATGTAGGCCAGGTCTTTCAGCTTTTAATCAAAACAAATTATTCTTTATAAAAAGAGCTAGACTATGAGTTTCATATAGACCAATGTTTATAACTAGTATTTTCAGTTTATTTTTAGCTTTTTCAATGATTTTCTCAAATAAGCAATGTCATTCAAGTGTCTTTGCCAATGCCCAATGGGACTTTGTTAGCCATGTTGTATTTCATGGAAGATTCAGCAAAGAACTGTCTTGTGATGTGCCAAGAAATTCAATAGATTCACCCTTCTGTTATTAAGGCAACAGTCATTTTATTATTTTTAAGGCAATAGGAATTTTTAAACAAATTATTTTAACAAAATATTTTTATTACCCTCAGTTTTGACCTACTTTTCCTTTTATACTTAGCTGAAACCAGACTATAGAAAGTGATTAAGGATAGAGATAAGCACAGACAATTTTATAATACTTTTATTTAAAAATAAAAATCAGCCCTGACCAGTTTGGCTCAGTGGACAGAGCATCGGCCTGCGGACTGAAGGGTCCCAGATTCGATTCCGGTCAAGGGCATGTACCTTGGTTGTGGGCACATCCCCAGTGGGGGGTGTGCAGGAGGCAGCTGATCGATGTTTCTCTCTCATCGATGTTTCTAACTCTCTATCCCTCTCCCTTCCTCTCTGTAAAAAATCAATAAAATAAATTTTAAAAATAAAAAATAAAAATCACCCAAAGAAAAAAAAGAGAAAATGGTATTACTCCCATGGTATCTGGTATTTCCATACCATCATACATACATGTTTGTTGGTCTGAGTTAGCCAAATATTAGAAACCCAAATGTCAAGGAGAACTGTGCAGACTGAGCTCTAAAAATACTTATGCCTGGCCAGTGTGGCTCAGTGGTTGAGCATTGACCTATGAACCATGAGCTCACGGTTGGATTCCTGGTCAGGGCATCAATCCCCAGTAGGGGGTGTGCAGGAGGCAGCTGATGGATGATTCTCTCTTATCATTGATGTTTTTACCTCTCTCTCCCTATCCCTTCCTCTCTGAAATTAATAGAAAAATATATTTTTAAAATGCTTAGGATAATTTCAATTTGCCTAAATATAACTATATAGTATGAATAGAAATATTTCATGCATAGTAGTAGATATTTAATAAATGCTAGTGGAACTGAATAATATTCAAAAGCTCAGTCTTTACCAGGTAATAACTCAGTACAAATAAAACTGGGAATTTCCATGATTATTATTGTGGACTATCTATATATATAAAAGCCTAAGTGACCATTATGACCAAATGACCAGAATGATTGGTTGACCGGTCACTATGACATGCACTGACCACCAGGGGGCAGACCCTCAATGCAGGAGCTGCCCCCTGGTGGTCAGTGCGCTCCCAGAGCAGGAACATAGCTCAGCCAGAAGCCATGCTCATGGCTGGCGAGCGCAGCTGTGGCAGCGGGAGCCTCTCCCACCTCCATGGTAGCGCTAACAAGCCGCGGTGGCTGTGGCAGGTGCAACAGGGCTGGGATGGGTGGCAGTGCAGCTGCGCCCAGCCCCGGCTGGGGCTCTTCCCTGGCCACCTGTCACTTTGGCACTGCTATATCTCTCAGGGGGATGTCGGACTGCCGGGTTTCAAAACCCGAGGAGTCCCGAATTGTGAGAGGGCACAGGCCAGTTTGAGGGACCCACCTGTGCACAAATCCGTGCACCGGGCCTCTAGTATTTTTATAAAGGGCTCTTATTCAATAGATAAGGTTTACTCAAGGCATTCATAAAGAGAGACAGAAAAATTATAACGACAATAAGAAGAGCATGAGCTCTTTATTGCATTAAGGAATGATGTCAACAGATTTAAACTGGTTAGAGAGATAATTTTAATGAAAATAAACACGTATTCACAATAAAGAATGGCCTCAAATGAGGCTGCTTTCTGCTTTCAATCTGTTAATTTTCTACAATGTTCTGTACCATTCAAAGACTATAGTAATCAGGCAAGAGCACATTTAATCTCTGAGGTCTTCAGAGCAGATGCAAAGTGATGGCAACTATCCACAACTGCTTATGTGGTGATTACTGAGTGATCAAGATTCCTCGTTAGCATAATATGCCACACTCATTAGAGTAGCTGGTTAAAGTGATGGTTCACTTTGCTGAGGTCTCTTTTTGTTTCTTTCACAAAGTGGATGAGTTTACAAAGTCCCAGATAATTTTGTCACCTTGGTACACCAACTCTTATACATGTAACCTTTAGGAAGAAGTAAATGTGTACCTAGAGGTGCCCATTGCCACTCATGGCTGGCTGGCAAAGGTGTATTAAAAGAGCATTGAATCAACACTCGGAATAAAATATATACACAATGCTACTTGAGCTTAATCAGCTGCCTATGAAATGTGAACTGAGTTATTCTAGGGAGGAAGAAAAAAACATCTAACCTAGCTCTTTAATTTCTTCCTCTTCATTCTTCGAGTCTCAGAACTTGTGCCCTCTCCTTCAAGAAGCAGAGAACCCCTCTTTTGTTCTCCACAGCACTGGATGCTCCCCTCATACAGTCAGAGAACTTAATCACTTTGTCTCCATCAGTAGACACAAGAGTTCCATGGGAACATATTATTTATAAGAACCTGTGCAAGCCCAGGTTCATATTAGGAACTTAGGAAATGTTTACTGAGCTGATCATGAGACCAAACTATAAAATTATATTCTTCCTTCTTCTTTTATGGGTGGAGAAAACACAGGCCTTGTATGTGCCCATTCATTCATTCACTGAGTTTCAACGATATGAGATACTGCAAAATGCTAGAGGTACTATAATAAAACAGTAAGTTAGAAAATTATAGTACAATTTGCCCTGGCTGTTTTGGCTCAGTGGTTGGAGCGTTGGCCCTCAGACTGACGGGTCCTGGGTTCGATTTCAGTCAAGGGCATTTACCTTGGTTGCAGGCTCAATTCCTGGCTCCAGTAAGGGGGTGTGCAAGAGGCAACCCATTGATGGGTCACTCTCACATTGATGCTTCTCTCTCTGTGTCTCCCCCCTTCTCTTCCACTCTCTCTAAAAATCAATGGAAAAATATCCTCAGGTGAGCATTAACAAAAAATATTTTAGTACAATTTGATAAATGTTCCTACAGGTAAAAATATTAAGAGTCAGTAAATGTGGAGAGATGTTGTACAACCTATCACAGAAGGCTTCTCCGGAGATAACATTTGAGTTGTGTTGTAAAAGTTAAGCAAACACAGGAGACAGGGAGACAGATTTCTAGGCAGAAGGTCTTCAGAAAACATGGCATGTTCAAGGAATAAAAAGGAGAGAGACAGGACTGTGACAGAAGCCCAGGCAGGCAAAAATAGTTAGAAGCAGCTTATGCTGTGCGAAGGAATCTGGGCTTTATCTTCAGTGTAATGAGAACCGATGAAGACTTTTAAGCAGAGGAGCAATGTTATCAGCTCTAGTTAGACATAAAATTCTATAATCGGCATGGAAGAAAGTTGATACATTCAAGAATGTTTGAGAAACTAGGGACAAGAAGGCTGGAGACTCAAGTTTGCAATTTTGACCATTATCTAAATCAAATGAAAGAAAAATAAAATTAAACAAGATAAATATTCCTTTCCTTGGGAGGCTTATATGATAGTTCTCTGGTAGAGGTTGCCAACTCCTTGGGAAAATAAGCTGAATTTTTCTCTGAAGTTTAATATTTAAATAACAACATTCTTACTGTCATAGAGTAATTTAGTAACCAAATTGCTGCAAATAGAAGGACTTTTCATACCTGAGACACTTTGCCTGTTGGAATCTGAATCCCCATTACTGGAGTTAGAATTGTTGGAGGAGTTGTTGTCAACCCCTCCCAGAAGGGGGCGCAAGTGGCTTACTGAGACTTGTTCAATGAATGATGTTCCATACTTGCGAAAATACCACCATTCAAATATCTAGAATAGAAAAATAGTAAGTACGATTATGGTTCTTGTTATTGTTTATGATTTTTGTATACATCCCCATAAAATACATTGCATTTACTAATTATATGTACCTTTACTAATTACATGTACCTTAAATAATTTTTATTCCAAAAATTTTGTTTATTCTAAAAATTAAAGAAGTTATAAAAGTCAAAACACCAATTATACTTTAAATTCTTCATGTTGCTTTCTCCAATTAATACTGTTTTTCTTTAAAAAATCTTCCCTGGCCAGTGTGGCTCCATTGGTTGGGTGTCTTCCTGGACACTAAAAGATTGCTGGTTTGATTCCTGGTCAGGGCACAGGCCTGGGTTGCAGCCTCAATCCCAGGTAGGGAGTGTGCAGGAAGCAGCCAATCAATGTTCTGCTCTCACGTTGATGTTTCTCTCTTCCTCTCTCCCTCTCTCTCAAATCAATAAAAATATTTTTTAAAAGAAAAATCTGTATCTACAACCATGGATAAAAGAACACTGTAAAAAGTTGCTCAGTATTATTTTTCTCCAAATTTACATATCTATAATAATAAAACCGTAATATGCTAATTAAACTGGGCAGCTGAACGACCTTCCAGACATCCTTCCAGACGATGCCGGGGCTGCGAGGGCCAAAGCAAGCCACCGTGACTGTGAGGGCAGAGCCCCTGCATGAATTGCGTGCATCGGGCCTCTAGTTATTCTAATAATAAAATCATTATAGCTGACAGAGAACTCAAAAATATATACAAATAAGTCAGTTTTAGAAGTATGGCTTCTGAAATATTCCACCTAAGATTGTGATAAAGCCATACATACATAAAATTATTAAGATAGCAAAATTCCATTAAAAAAAACAATCTCCTTAGAAAAATGCTGGTTTTACAAAAAGAGTGGAAGGCATCCCATTTCATGTATGGATGGCATTCAACTGCTAAGAGATTCAGCAATGTCCCACCTGCTAAGAAGTGCTTTATAAACACAAGCATCTACCAATAATGTTTCCTAGTTCTTAAACATACCAATTGTTATGTACTGAGGATTGCAAAGGAGAAAAGAAATAACTTTCATTAGTAAAAGCAATGATACTCACAGAACTGGACTAAAATCAGAATTTCCTAAGCACTGGAAAAGCAAGAAACCTCTCCCAACCCTCCTCACCGGGCTACCCTGTCCCTCTAGTGAGCGCTTTTCTACCACTGTTTGAGGTAGCTCTCTCCCACAGCCTTTCCTCTACTCCCTGTCTGATTTGGAACAACTTTTTTAAGCAGTCACAGATCTTTACCCAGAAGAAATTTAATTATCAACTATATCCAAAAGTCTCATAGCATAACTACATTATATTTCCATAATAATAAAGAATGTGAAATTAACATAGAATGAGTTACCTTTAACTTTATTTACTTCATAAAAACAAAATTTTGATATCTACTCTGGAATGGGCTTTGGGCTATTATTTTTAAACTAGAGCCCCAGTGCACAAAAATCTGTGCACTTGCGGGGGAAGGTGGGGGGTCCCTCAGCCCGGCCTGTGCCTTCTCACAGTCTGGGACCCCTCGGGAGATAACGCCCTGCTGGCTTAGGCCTGCTCCCGGGTGGCAGAGGGCAGGCCCAATCCCTGGTCAGGCTCAGAGCAGGCCCGACTGGGGAGTTGGGGCACTGTCCCCTAAAATGCACAGAGCAGGGCGGATTGGGAGGTTGCGATGCCACCCT
>NW_006295385.1:365464-378444 GCF_000327345.1 Myotis davidii | reverse complement strand
AAAAACTCTGCATCAACTCCAGCTCTGAGATCCCAGCCAGCTGAAAGCTGGTTTCTGGGGTTTTGTTTCGCTTCTATATTTGTTACAATGTTTCAAACTGCAAGCTCAGAGGCCGGCAAGGCAGGCAGGGAACGTTGGAGTCCTCCATCACTGAAGCAAGCAAGCCTCATGTTCGCTTCCAGCTGCCTGGCTGCCGGCCGCAATGCTGGCTGGCAGTTAATTTGCATATCTCCCTGATTAGCCAATGGGAAGGGTAGCGGTTGTACGCTAATTACCATGTTTCTCTTTTATTAGATAGGATTGATGTTTTCTCTCTTTTGGTCTAACAAAAATTTCTTTCAGACAGACAGAAAGAACATCTATGAATGACCAGAAGAAAATAACAATTAGACCAAGAACTTGATTCCAAAGAGTTACCCCTATTGACTATGTGAACTTCCATGTATTAAGAGATCAAGTTTAAGTAATTTCACTGTGCAGATGGAAAAATATGATATGAAAGCTAAGAAGAAAAAAGGACTAGTCTATAATATTTGGAATGCTAGGAATAAGAGATCATGCTTAAAGAAGGAAGAAAGTTTAAGAATGGTAAATTTATAAACCACGAATCCAGGAGAGAGTTTATAATCTCAGGTGAATTATTTAATCTATTTAAATATAAGTTTATTTAGTGGAAATCATATTTATTACAAATCATATTTAATATTAGGAATATATTAATAGTCCTGGCTGGTTTGGCTCAGTGGATAGAGCATCAGCCTACGGACTGAAGGGTCCTGGGTTGATTCCCGTCAAGGGCACATGCTGGGCTGCGGGTTCGACCCCCAGTAGGGGGCATGCAGGAGGCAGCCGATCAATGATTCTCTCTCATCATTGATGTTTCTATCTCTCTCTCCCTCTCTAAAATCAATAAAAATATATTTATTATTAAAGGTCCTCAATTTCCACAACCATGTAAAACACCTAATCTCAACCTCCATGTAAAAGGCCTAGTTCAGTGCCTGCTGCATAAGTGGTTCTCAAAAGTAACAGCAAAGCTATCAGTTAGTGTGTTGGTAACATACACCCCTCACACACTGCTAGGACACACCTCTCTTTTGCCAGTCTACAATTCGCCCGAGGAGACTGTTACTATGTTGTTGGCTGAAAACCCTGGAAATCGTTGTGAAAAGGGGTATTGCTCATCATTCAGTCCTGACCATCCAACAAAGCCCTGAAGAGATTCGTGATGTTGCCTTTAGAAAAGAAGAAGGGACTCAAAACACTAACCACAGAACTGCGGGCGGCTCTCAATCACCTGTGATGGGGGAGCTTTCTTTGCTCTGCTTCCTATATTCTGCTTCTTGGGCACCTGCCAGGCCTTAGTTCATTCATTCAGTCACTTGGCGCTAAATGCTCCACACCAGGCATGAGCTGTTACAGAGCACAGATGTGGCCCTTCACTACCAGTCCATGCCACAGACCCACAATGCCTCTCACAGGTTGCTCCTCTCATGGCCTATTCCCATCACAAAAAACACCTCGGGATGCTTCAGATATCTCTGTTTATCAAGCAGAATCAGAGAATGTCATTACTAAAAGGGACTTTAAAGCACCATGTACAGTCTCCATTTAGAGATGAGGAATGAGGTCTGTACGGGAAGGTGCAGTGACCTGACCGAAGTCACCCAGCTACTTAAGTAATAGTTACTTAGTCTAAAGCCCCAGCTCTGTGCCACTAATCTTACCAGGGCCCTATAATAAACTATTTTTTTTTAACTCTCTTGATCATTTAAACAGACAGATGTAGCCTATCCCTTTTCAAATATTCACTTCCATGTGTCCTCCCACTCTACTGTCTCTCTTAAGTTTCTTAGCTATCAAAACCAACCTAGAAGTAGCCAATCAAATTGGACCTGAAAACTCACCCTAAGGTGTGACTCTTTTGAATAGGATATTTATATTATAATCGGAGACAGACCTTCTATACAGTATTTCTAAAGTAGGAATAATGGACCTCAGTGAAGACTGGGTTATTTCTGCAGCTGTTTGGGGGAGAAGAGGAGAGCTTTTTCTCAGCAGTAGACGGCTTCTTACCCATCACTGTCTTTCTTTATACTAATGCGCCCACCAACCTAGAACACAGGCTCCAATGTGTATTGAATGAACAACTACTTCAAGAAAGAAGAAAAGGACTTAAAGCCTTCTTCAACTTCAAACCAAGTCTTCTAATTTGGGATCTTAGCATAACAAGCTGCCTTTTATCCTGAAACATGACAGGCTTTGGGCCAGCGTCTCACAGTATTTTAGAAGAGCCACACTAATCCAAATGGGCAGATGGAGTTACCTAACATGCAAATGTTTGTTGTCACTTTGAATTCTTCTCCAAGGTGCATAACCTACATAGCTCTCATAGGCAAATTTAAATTTAAAAATTAGTTTTGGGACATGCTAATAGCTAACTGGGCTTGCCACAGTACAACAAAACAGTTTTTAATCTGAAAAATAACCATAAAATTAAAATATAAATTAACACATTTCATAGTCTGTGGGGAGCAGATATAGGGTTAAGCCTCGGACTGACCTGTTGGCAAAGTCACAAACAAGTCCCAGCTTAAAGGGCACAGTCCTCTTAGCATAATTAGGCTAGACCTTATAATGCTCCCTAGATCTTATCCAGGAAGCTAATGGGCTGAGGGAAGTGCAGGAAGTGTAACTATGGTCAAAACAAGTGAAACTCACAAGACTAGTGTAACTATGGTAACCACTACCTTGTTTACCTCTGACTATAAAATAGTTGGTGCAGCCTGAGCACCAGGGGAAGTCCTTCCTCTTGAGTTGGACTTACCCGCCTGGCTCCCAATATTCCCAAATTATCTCTTGTCTTTTCTCTTTCATTTGTGTGCGGCTCCTCTTCCAGATCCTGAACCCTGAACGACGCAGGATGTGGAGGGAAACACAACAATAGTCTTAAAAACATAATCTCTCTAGTATGTGTTTCCTACTCATGTTCCACCCCAAGGATAATACAGCATCAACTGGGTTAAAAGTTTAGAAAGCAACAGTGAACCTACCATCTAGCTGAAAGGTAAAAACCCTAACATACTTCATGACAGCTGAGCTGTGTGACCTTGGTTGATTCTTTTGATTCTCTAGGGCTTGATTATTTAATGTGTAAAATAAACTCACAGTAAGCACTCAGTTAATGTTGGATGGATGGGTGGATGGATGGATGATTGTAAGACTGGATGGATGAACAGGTGATTAGAAGGTTGACTAGATGGATGATAAGGACTGGCCTGGTGACTTAATGATATATAATTTAAATAAACACGGGACCAATGGAAGGGTTTATATTAATTTTGTTTGTTATTTTTAAAAAATAGGGGCCTACACATATTTATGGAAGAGGAAAGAATCTAGTGGAAAGAGAAACTGAAGATGCAAAAAAGTTCAACCAACCATGAGGCAAGATGCCAAAGCCCAGGAAGCACACCCACCCTTCCTTGAAAAGGTAACCTACCATTTCTTGATCTAAGACAGGAAGAATGGGGAAGGATGAATGAGTAGAGGGAGATCCATTCTATTTTGGAAAGTAGGGTGTGATATGAGCTATTTTACATATATAAGAATGCAACAAAGGGATAACAAGTGGGTGAAACTGATCTCCACAGAGATGCAGACAAGGTTTATGTTCTGAGAATAAGAGAAGTGGAGATGGAATTGGAAATGTGAGGATGGAAAAAATGGTTTGAATATATACCTTGTAGAACAGAAGGGCCATAAGCTATACTCAGGACCTGGATCACATTTAAAACAAAGACCCATTTGTCTAGGTCTCAGTTCCCAATGCCTTGTGACCTCCTCCTTTACTAACTGACAGAGCAGAGGATGACTAAGGAGCACTGGGGTTGGGACTTAGGGTGGACATCTAGATTGGCAGCTGGCCTAAGGTGCAAACTTGTCTCATCTTCCGCCCCAGGGAAGGAACAAAAATCTGACACAAGGTACAGACAAGGCCCTTTCGTCTTTCTTGCAGACCTAAAAGCTGAATATTTCCTGAAGAGGCCTAGATTCTTCCTCGCCAATTGTAGAGGGCCCCTGGGAAGGCACGTGGGCATTTTTCCTTAATAATTGTCAGTTGAACCTGAGGCAACAGGCAGAGCCCCGTCTTGGATACACATTTTACCAAAAAGGCAGAAGTGTTCTCAGCATTGACTTTCATCTTTGCCCAAGTGTCAGGGAGGGGGTTTTGATATGTAAATCCAGTCTAGCACCGGGAATGAATACAACTCGGGCCTACCCAAGCTCCTTTATCTTTAGTTTTGGTGAAACCTCTTGGTATTCGGGGAATAAAATAAACATGCTGCTTCGTGCTGGGTCCCTGTCTCTCCCTCAGAAGAGGACTGCGGTCCCACCCGGACCCAGCCTTTTCCTTCCATCTTTGTGTCTTGTCTCTATTTCATTTCTCAATCTCCAGCCCCCCTACTCAAAGAACCGGATCACTCTCTTTCCGTACTAGCCACAGAAAAGAGAGACCCCACCATAGCCAATAAGACCTCCTCTTCTTGAATTGCATGTTCTATATATAAAACATTTCTCTTCATGAATGAGGGACTTCCCTATACACATATCACATTAAAAAATACTCCAAGGTTCCATATAGCAGCACATTAGTAATTCCACTCCAATTCCATTAAATCCATGGGAAATACAAAGATGTCACAGTCTGAGATTGACTGAGTGCTTCCTGTGGATTAAAGTAGATGATGATAGCAAGAGGAGATAGATACAGTGATATGGAGATTAAAGAGGAAATATGAAACTTTCTAGCCCTAACCGGTTTGGCTCAGTGGCTAGAGCGTTGGCCTGTGGACTGAAATGTCCCAGGTTCGATTCCGGTCAAGGGCATGTACTTTGGTTGCGGGTACATCCTCTCGTCGATGTTTCTAACTCTCTATCCCTCTCCCTTCCTTTCTGTAAAAAATCAATAAAATTTATTTTTAAAAAAAGAAAAGAAACTTTCTAGCAGTATACTTCTATGGGAAAAAAATGCCAAATTGACACCTGCTCTAAGTCTTCAGAAATATACGTGGGGGTAAACAGGGTTTGGGGCAAGAGGGGGAATATCCTGGGCTTAAATGAGATAAACTAAGGCAGTTGTTACAGGTGGTTTACGGTAAGATCGATAACATTTTTACTTTCCTGTTAGAATTTTCAAGTATATTCCTTTCTCCTTACTCACCTACACTTTAAAGTCCCTCCCAATTCCTTATGGCAGACATTTTTTTTTACTCTTAGTTTCTGTATGTTTTGTTTAGGAATACTGAAGAGATACAAAGAGGTCTTGACCTCCTGCTTCCTTGGTCTCATCCCTCCTCGGCCACTTGTTTCCCTATCAGTTATGGGGGCTGTGTGAAGAACTAGTATTCATGCCCTTCCATGCCCTACCCTGGCCACCTACTGCCTTTAAGAAAAGAGAGGACAGAGATCTGAGGTTTTCTTCAAGGTCAGTAGTCAATGATCCATCCCACCTCAGTGTCTGTATGTCCACAGGATGAGACTTTCCACTGTAGCATTACTGATTGTGGCTTAGAAGGAAGGGTCACTCTCCTGGGATGAAGGTATAAAGCCACAGACAACAAGGAGAAGCCAGCCTGTGCCATGTGCCCCAAGCCCTGCCAACTCACATACTTGGTCTTGGGTGGTATTCAGAACCCATCATTTTAAATAAGCTCCCAGATAATTCTAATGCAGTTGGTTAATTCCTTCACTCACTGGATCTCTGTGCCTGCAACAAATATCCCTAAGTGTTTACTCAAACATATACAAAAGTGGTATACAAAAACACAGATATGGTCCCAGCCTTTGTGAAGCTTCCATTATAGAGGACACAAAAATAATAAATGATGACACACAAAATATATATACTTTTTAAATCATGGGAGGTGTTGGTCTATGTTTTGGACTGCCCAAATCTGACCCAACACATGGCCAATCGGAAAAAAGATAAAAGCGTCTCCCCCTGAGAAGGTTGCATCTCCCTCTCTTTTCTTCTTTTCTTCTCTCCCCCTCTCCCCTTTCTTATCTACCTGACCCATTTCTGTGAGTCTGTTAACATGAAAACATCAACTGCTAGACACTGCGGCTATCCACCTTCCAGTCAACACGTCATGAAAGGAGAAGGATGCCGTGGCCAAGCAGTGGGGATTTAAATCCTAGTCCTCACTCACCCTTACCTGGCAAGGTGACCTGGGCAAGCCATAAGCTTTCTGGGGGCCTAGTCCTTCGGAACCAAAAGGGAAGAGTGAGAAGTAGGCAGAATAACAAACTCATTGCTGGCACATTAGTTTAAAAGAGAACAGCGTTTGGCAAACACATTTTATTTCTATGTATATTTGTTCAGTTAATTGACGTTTTCTTCACAAGAAAAACACCAGGGTTTTTTGTTTGTTTTCTTACCTCTGTTCTCCTAAGACATCACATTACATGATAATTTCAGTCTCCAGCAAAGGAATCCTGAGGTCCCCAAACAACCGATTTCCCCAGCGGCAGCCCTGTGCTTTGAGTGTTCACTGCTTGACTCTCCGAACATTGCTCAGGGGAGAGTAGTTAGATAATCGTCTCTCTGGTGCCAGGAAACAAACCAAACCACTAAGCAGCTCTTTTCAAAGCACCTGATCCTTTACCTCAGCGGTTCTCAATCTGTGGGTCGCGACCCCTCTGGCGGTTGAACAACCCTTTCACAGGGGTCGCCTAAGACCATCCTGCATATCAGATATTTACATTACGATTCATAACAGTAGCAACATTACAGTTATGAAGTAGCAACGAAAATAATTTTATGGTTGGGTCACAACATGAGGAACTGTATTTAAAGGGCCAGAAGGTTGAGAACCACTGCTTTACCTCAATGCTGCTTCTCCAAGAAATGCACTTGGCAGAAAAGCGTTAGAAACCTCTACCCTAGGTTCCTTTCCAGGGTTAGCAAAGCTGAGTCCCCGAAGGCTGGACAACACCAGTGTCAACAACCTAAAGCAGGAGCCTAAAACTATCAACAACTATTCCCACATTGTAGTTACAACTAAACATTTTTGAGAAAGGTCTTTCAAAATCTTCACACATTCGAGGTTTTCCTTGGCTCAAAGTTCCCCATCAGTCAGGCATATCCTCTGAGAATGCTGCCATGCAAATATCCCATAAGGCAGCACGGCCGTGGTCATCAGGTTTCAACAGCTGCAGCCCACAGGCAGGGAGAAAGCCTCACCAGCCTGATCTGCAATGGCCATGGTCTAGCTGTGGTCGGCAAACCGCGGCTCGCGAGCCACACGCGGATCTCTGGCCCCTTGAGTGTGGCTCTTCCACAAAATACCACGTTCAGGCAAGCATGTACAGTACAATTGAAACTTCGTGGCCCATGCGCAGAAGTCAGTATTTTGTGGAAGAGCCGGGATTTTGTGGCAGAGCCACACTGACGGGGCCAAAGAGTCGCATGTGGCTCGCGAGCCACAGTTTGCTGAGCCGCAGTTTGCCGACCACTGGTAGGGAAATCCTTCATTTGGAGGACAAGAAAAGCAAGCTGGTGGGACTTCACCATCCCTGAGTTAGAAGTAAAAATGACTGGGGTCTAGCTTTTCAAAGTGAAAGCAACCCACACTCTTGTAATTAAAGCCCAATGCTCCCATAACAATATACTGCTAGAATCAAATCCACACCCGCCATCTGTGCAGCAAGCTAACACAACAACCGAGAAGTTAACCAGCAGGCAGCGAAATGAGTGCGAAAGCATGACTGCCTGGGTGGAAATACCTCTTCAGCCTTCGCCAGCTGTGTGACCTGAGGCAGGTTACTTACTTGTCCGCTCTACCACCCATTTATGCACAAGTGGAATGGAAACAACACTAGCAACTGCCTAAGTGTACTGTTGTGAAGAATAATGAGTTAGCATGTACAGCGTTTAGATCTCT
This sequence comes from Myotis davidii, assembly GCF_000327345.1. Classification (NCBI taxonomy): domain Eukaryota; kingdom Metazoa; phylum Chordata; class Mammalia; order Chiroptera; family Vespertilionidae; genus Myotis; species Myotis davidii. The sequence goes on along the minus strand of NW_006295385.1, from coordinate 370,498 downwards.
GCCTGGCACAAAGTAAGCACCACCGAAGCAGGTAATGTTCTTAAGTGAACACTCCTGAGAGGAATGCACAACCTGACCTTTCCACACCAGAGTGGATTACTGGTTTCAGTATGATATTGCTATGCATATTGTATGCAAAAATGTTCACCCTTTTTTTCTATTTGTTTAATGAAAAAAGATTTTGAAGATGTTTTAGGAAAATATTAAAATATTATTTTTAATGTAGCCGAAACCGGTTTGGCTCAGTGGATAGAGCATCGGCCTGCGGCCTGAAAAAATATATTAAAAAAATAAATAAAAATAAAATATTATTTTTAATGTAAATAATTATTAGATGGAGATTTGTAATACCTAACCCCCCCAAAAAAATACATGTGCTAAAAGATTGCCATGTTCCCAGCATATACTTAGTAATAACTTATCAAGCATGTGAAAGCATTTTCTAAGTTTGAAGTTTCTTCATTCCATTTCAGCATATTAAGGTGGGAACCTAAAGACAGAGGTTCTAGATCTGGCTTCACTACGAACCAAAAACATGAGCATGGGCCCAACTCCCTATGAGGTCTTTATTTAGAACAAGAAAGACCAGATCAGATGGGTGTGCACTTAAGGGGCAATATGGTATAAATTATTTCATACAGCTCATTTCAACCCACTTTTAGAAGGAACTTTAATATACTTCCCCTCATCTTGGCATGGTCTCTGCAGCCAACACTGGCCTTTCTATTTGGAGTCCACTTACATACCATCTTGGAGTGCCCCTTGCTGATGTTCTTCCCATTCCTGGTGCAATAGTATCAATTTTAAACATCTCTTCCCTTGAGCCCAGCAGCCCATGTGATACAGCAGAGCAAGATTAACCTGAATATGTCTGACCAGAAGAAAGGATACTCCCCACACTACCACCATTCCCCTCACCTGTCTGCAGGCTTCTGCCCTGCACACACAGCCCCACCTTTTGACTCTGCTCCTTATAAGCTCAAGCTTCTGAAACCCTCTGTTCATCAGGGTCACTTACGCACTTGCTCCACATCTTTGTGCCCTTCCCCCTCAAAACGTGTGTTTTTCTACAGCTTTTCTCAACACAAACTCTGATAACTTTCTTGTCCCTGTTTCTATAATAAAAAGTAATCACAGGGTTACGTATATAGAGAAAAAATGTATAAATCCACTTTCTCCTTAAAGGTCATTTGAGTATATGGACTGATTCCACTGAGATTAGATGACCCTATTTAAGGTACTTAAAGAAAATGACTTCAGATGTTATAATTTATCTCACCTGTAACTATTTTAGAACTTAATGTAATAGAACAGTGGTTCTCAACCTTGGCTGCACATTAGAATCACCTGTGAATCTTTTTAAAATCCTGATTTCTGGGCCTCATCCTCCAGAAATTCTGTTTCTTTGTTATGGGGTGGAGCCACAACATTAGTAACAAAGAAACAGAATTTCCGGAGGATGAGGCCCAGAAATCAGGATTTTAAAAAGATTCACAGGTGATTCTAATGTGCAGCCAAGGTTGAGAACCACTGTAATAGAACCACAGAGATAATTATCATATTGTTTTTGCTTATTTGGAATTATTTAAAGGGAAACAATAGGGAAATATATGTAAATTTTGAGAGAAAAGGAGATCAGAGGGGAAAAGCTTAGATTTACCATACCCATGTCAATAAATTTAAAGACACAGAGCTTGATTTCTACTGATTTTGCTTATGTCCAATAATTTATTTTGAAAGGGGTAATGAAAACATTTTACTTAAACTGAATCACATTTATTTTGTAGTGTCTTAGACCCTAGAATTTGACGCAAAATTGTTTTCCTTTATTTTCTCTTTTATTTATATTTTGGTTTTCACTTTCAACAAAAGTAATACATAATTGTATAAAATTATATATATGTATGTGTGTGTGTGTGTATATATGTATATATATATATATATATATATTGATACAGAGAGGAAAGGAGAGGGAGAGAGAGATAGAAACATCAATGGTGAGAGATAATCATTGATTGGCTGCCTCCTGCATACCCCCACATCCCAGGCACGTGCCCGGACCAGGGATCAAATCATGACCTCCTGGTTCCTAGGTAGACACTCAACCACTGAACCACACCAGCTGGACTGATTACTTAAAGTTTTAAAAAATATTTTACAAATATGGTCCTGGCTGATTTGGCTCAGTGGATAGAGTGTTGGCCTGTGGACTGAAGGGTCTCGGGTTTGATTCCGGTCAAGGGCACATGCTGAGGTTGTGGGCTGAATTCCTAGAGGGGGCACATGCAGGAGGCAGCCAATCAGTGATTCCCTCTCATCACTGATGTTTCTCTCTCTCTCTCCCTCTCCCTTCCTTTCTGAAACTAATTTTTTAAAAAAATTTTTAAAAATATATTTTACCAATATGTAACCTAAGTAGTGAGAGGCCTCTATAAATGGCCCCACACAACATATACACACATGCGAAATAATCACTAAGCTGCTGGTGTATATTCTTCTAGATTTCCCCCCTGTATACATACTAACATATGCAGAGTATCCCAAAAAAATATAAACACACTTTAACAGCTGACAGCTTAATTTTGAAAATGAAATGTATTTTAATAAACACTGCCTTTATAATTATTCAAAGTGTGTGTATACATTTTTGGGACACCACACACACGCACACACACACACACACACACACACGTAATCAGCATGTTTTTAAATAGGAAAGATTCCATCACTTACCAAAATAAGCCCCGATATTAGTGAGGAAGTGCCTGTCAGGGCCACGTAGAACTTCGGCGTTAACGTATTCAAAAACATGCTCACTGAAAAGAGAAAGAGACGGAGAAGAACAAAGAATGCATGAGTATGCCAGTAAAACCAACTGCTTCACTTTACTTTCTGTTGAAATCATTTTTTCTGGTGATAAGAATTCTTAGAGCTATAACAAAGCCCCAATAAAATGGTTCGGCACTACAGAAGCTCAGAATACCAGGTGTCAAATTATAAATCCTGAAAGAAAAAAGCTCCATACAAGGAAAAAGAGCACCTTTTTTATTGTTGTGAATGGTTTTCTTGGATTCATCACCACTGAAAAGTCTCATCTAAGCTGGTGATAACTTTCAGTCAAATAGTGAAGATGTCCTATATGGTTCGTGAGACCCACACACCTGAGTCTTTGATGAACCAACAAAGCAGTATGTCAGCCTTAAAACAAATAAAAAATAACTATATTCAACAGCTATACTTTCCTGACTGGCTCCTGGTACTCTGTTCACATCAACTATACAGTTGACCTGGTTGCCCATTAAGAAAAGTTCACTTACAAAGACAAGCACATACAATAGAGTAAAGATAGTCTATTCAATAAATGGCATTGGGAAATTGGATTTGGACAGATACATTCAAAAAATATGACTAGACCACCTTCTTAAACCACACACAACAATAAACTAAAAATGAATTAAATATTTCATTGTAAGACTTGAAACCATTAAAATCCTAGAAGAAAACACAGGTAAAAAACTCTTTGGCATTTCTCTTAGTAATATTTTCTTCTGATATTTCTCTTTGGGCAAGGGATACAAAAATAAAAATAAAAAACAAATGAGACTAAATCAAACCAAAAAATTTTTGCACAGCAAAGGAAACCATCAACAAAACAAAACACAACCAGTGGATGGAAAAGATATTGGTTAATGATATACCTGATAAGGGGTTAACATCCAAACTTTATAAAGAGCTTATACAACTCAACACCAAAAAAACAAACAATCCAATTAAAAAAATGGGCAGAGGACTTGAATAGACACTTGTCCAAAGAGGACACACAGATGAGCAATAGACGTATGAAAAGATCCTCGAAGTCACTAACAGTCAGAAAAAAATGCAAATTAAAACCACAATGAGATATCACCTCAAGCTTGTCAGAAAAGTGAAAGTTAATAAGTCAACAAACAAGTGTTGACATGGAGGTGGAGAAAAGGGAACCCTCATGCACTGTTGGTGGGAATGCAGATTGTTACAGCTATTGTGGAAAACAATATGGAGGTTCCTCAAAAACTTCAAAATACAACTTCCATATGACCCAGTAAGTCCACATGTTGGTATATATCCAAAAAAATCCAAAACACTAATTTGAAAAGTTATGTACAGCCCCTATGCTCACTACAGCATCATTTATAATAGCCAAAATACAGAAGCAGCCCAAGTCCCCATCAATAGACAAGTGGATAAAGAAGATGTGGTACATACATATATAGTGGAATATTACTTGGTCATAAAAAAAGAATGGAATTTTACCAGTTGCAACGACAATGGATGGACCTAGAAGATACTATGCCAAGTGAAATAAGTCAGTCCAAAAAAGGCAAATAGCATATGATTTCACTTAAATGTGAAATTTAAAAAACAAAATAACACATAAAATAGAAACAGACTCATAGATACAGGAACAAACTGATGGTTACCAAACGGGAGGAGGGTTGGAAGATTGGGTCCAAAAGGTAACGGAATGAGAATTACAAACTGGCAGTTACAAAATGGTCACCGGGATGTACAGTACAGCATAGGGAATGTAGTCAGTAGTACTGTAATAACTATGTATGGTGCCAAGTGGGTACGTGAATTGTCAAGGAGATCACTTCATAAATTATATAATAATTTAACCACTATTCTGTATACTTGAAACTAACATAAAATAATATTGACTATCAACTGTAATTGAATAATTAAATAAATGGGTATATAGCTATATAGTTTATAAATATATTTTTATTTATTATCATTTATAACGAGACTAGAGGCCCGGTGCACAAAAACTTGCACCTCTCGCAGTCTGGGGCCCCTCAGGGGATGTCCACCTGCTGGCTTAGGCCCGCTCCCCAGGGGATCAGACATCACTCTGGAAGCCCGGGAGCCCTCGGGGGAAGTCCACTTGCCAGCGGGGAGCAGGCCTAAGCTGCAGTCGGACGTCCTTAGTGCTGCTGAGGAGGCACTGCTGTACTGGCAGCCCACTGCTCTACTGGTAGACCACCAGGTTAT
>NW_006295385.1:348556-365239 GCF_000327345.1 Myotis davidii | reverse complement strand
AGCCTGGGTGAGGGGCTGAGGGCCATTTTCAGGCTGGCCAAGGCCCCCGGCAATGGAAGCTCCCAGCTATCCTTTTTTTCTTTCTTTTTTTTTTCTTCTGGGATTTATTTACCTTCTATAATTGAAACTTTGTAGCCTTGAGAGAAGCTCCGAGCCGGCCCGGATGGGTGGGAGGGAAGCCTCCTGCTCACTCCAGCTCTGTGGCCATGGCTGGCTGAAAGCAGGCATCTGGGGTTTATTTACTTCTATAATTGAAACTTTGTTGCTTTGAGTGGAGCTCAGAGCCAGGCGGGAAGCTTGGCTTCCTCCATCACAGGAGCAACCAAGCCTCCTGCTCGCTTCAGCTCCATGGCTGCTGGCCGCCATTTTGGTTGGGTTAATTTGCATATAGTCGCTCTGATTGGCTGGTGGGCGTGGCTTAAGGCATAGTGAAGGTATGATCAATTTACATGTTTGTCTTTTATTAGATTAGCTATTTCACAAACCTTTGACTATCACCAAAACAACAACTGACCTAAAAGGCTTTTTACACACATATTCATACTGTTTACTGAATTTGTTGGTGAAAGTGTTACAGGATTCCAGGGCAGTAGGAATAGAGCAACTGAGATACAAAGTTAAAACAAGGCCAAGCAGTGAAGGCAGCCAGCTTGTAACTAACAAGCCAATATCTTCCCCAGCAAGGACACAGAGCAAATGGTTTAAAAAAAAAAAAACCAAAAAACAAAAAACCCTCCCTAATGAGAGAATGCAGAAAGGGGGAGGGGAGGGGAAAGGAGAAAAAGGCAGTTTTATTCCCTAAGGAGGGAAGCCAGCAGTCTCAAGGCTTGTCAAGATAAAGTCGCCAGGTGCTTCTCATGAATTCTGGGGAGGCCACAACAAAGTAAAAAAGGGGTCGGGGGGACCTTGAGAATGAATCTGTACCAAAATAGTCAGCAAGGAATTTCAAGAACTATAGACAGGAGGGCATATAACAACACCTCAGACCACCACCCAACTTGCTCTTCACAATAGCTGAGAGCCCTTCTGTGCTTCATAAGCCAGATGTTTAAGTTTGCTTGCTTTGCTTTTTCAATAAAGGTGCATGCTTTAATTGGTTTAATAAATTGGCTTTTCACAACGCAGTCAAGGTCTCTCATATAAACTCATTTATATGAGAAGACAAGGATCAAGGTTGGGGACAGCCCTCTCCCACTGACTCAGGGGGCTGTTCTGTCGGGGAACAGCTCTCTAGTGTCGGTGAGAGGTGCCTGTAACAGAAGGGGACCATATCCACTCCGGTTTTAGAATGAAGGATATTAGAAGTAGGATTTTTATGTCTTTAGGGGGAAAAGGCTTGGCATTTGTCCTGACCTCAGCCCAAAAAAGCACAGTTACCACATCACCATGAACAGAGATCACAGGCTCATGCCACAAGCTCTCTGTTTATGAATGAGACCATGGATGAAGAATGGAAACATGAGTCCGGCCGGCATGACTCAATGGGTTGAGCATCAACCTATGAACCAGGAAGTCATGGTTCGATTCCTGGTCAGGGCACAAGCCCGGGTTGCAGGCTCGATCCCCAGGGGGGATGGTGCAGGAGGCAGCCAATCAGTGATTCTCATCACTGATGTTTCTACCTCTCTCTCTCCCTCTCCTTCCTTTCTGAAATCAATAAAAATATACTTAAAAAATAAAAAGAATGGAACCATGAATCTGATACAGTTCCCACACTACAGAAGGCCACTTGGGAAACAGACAAATGAACAAGCAATTACCATAAAGTTTGATGAATGAATGCATAGTTCCTGTGCATAGAATTTTATGAAAACACATAAAAAGGCTGGGGGTCTGAGAAGAGGACTAGGAGAATAAGTAGACCTTAACCAGACCAAAGAGGGCAGGAGGAGGGATGGAAGGACAGTGTGACCAAATGAAGGGGCCTGCTTTAAAGGTGCTGAGCAAACAGCACAGCCTTTCTAAGCAGCTGTGCCAGTTGAGGAGGGAAGAAGCTTGAGCTATGAACCCTTTGCAAAGAAGCACATGTGGGAAAATACACTGATTCCATCCTTCCTGGCCAGGGGAATCCTCTCAATAAACCCTCCTACCTCTGTACCCACTCTTAAAATGAAATTGACCTGTAGTCTGTCATTTGTAATCACAAGAGTCTGGACTAACACAATGTGTTGGGTCAGTAGTCATGACTTGACTATGTAAACACTCTCTGAGAGAGAGAGACAGGCACAGAAGGAGAGATCAGCCTAGAGCTATAAGACAAGAGGAGGTACAGCTGAGGTGGCTTTGCTTGGCCATTATAAAAACAAAAACATAGTGACTTGTCATTTCCCACACAGCAGTCTGTGGAAGGAAGCAGATTTCTAAAAAGGAAAAAAAACAAAACAAAAACCAAACAACCCTAGTTACAAATCTAGAGCTGGTAACTGCCAGTCTGATTATGAGGTGCCTAACATTCTCAAAATTCCCCTTACATTATTATTGATCCCACATTTCCCATGATTTCAAAAACGTCACCAGAACAGAGTATTCATCTGTTACTCTACGGTTATGAACACTCATACCTGTACTATATACTTTTTAGTAAGTCTCTAAGGACAACCTAAGCATAGAATTCAATAAAATCCACACTTCTAAAAGACAGAGAAAGATTAGCCTGAATTAGAAGTGCTTTAGTAGCCATATTATTAACTCCCCAGAAACAAAGCATAAAGGAAGGAGGGGAAAATTTTTCTACTGAAAATCATTGGGTTGCTGATCCATTAATCATCAAGAATTACCTGATAACCCTGGTCAGTGTGGCTCAGTTGGTTGAGCATCGTCCCATGCACTAATGGGTTACCAGTTTATAACCAGGGCACATAAGCAGGTGTGGGTTTGATCCCCAGTAGGGGTGCGTGCAGGAGGCAACCAAATCGATATTTCTCTCTCTTTTCCCCTCTCTCTAAAATCAATAAAAACATTTTTTTAATTCCTTGATAAATGAACAAATTATTTGATTTTTTTAAAGAGAGAAAAATAAACATTTCACTCATTTGGTTTTATTTCATTAAGATTAAAGAGCAACAGGAATTAATAATTAGGACATATTTCTCTATTATATCTGGTTACAGAAAGCTGATTTCAGTTGGGAGAGATAATGGTGGGCATTCAAAGAAATAGAGATACAAATAAAGAGAAAAGCAGGAACAGAAACATTTAGAGAGCGGAAGGTGCTCATTTAAGACCCTACTAATCTTATAGTCATACTAGATATTCTGGCTAAAATCATTAAGGCCTGGCATTTGGCACATCAATGCTTAATACTTACCACATCAATCTACCTATTATTTAATGTTTATAACAAAAGCACTTTCACTTATTAGAGAATTAATTGTCACATCAACCCCACTATGTCACAGCTGAAGGGTGACAACGACCTAAAAACCAGTCACCCTGCCCTCAAAGCTCAGGCTCATGGCATGATAGGGCACACATGGGGATACTGATGAGCGCCTATTAAGGAATAAAATAGCAAAGGAAAAACAGTAGCCTATCATTGGCAAAGGAAAAGAAGCTATAAATAATGAATGTTTTTCTTACTGTACTTATTTTTACTTCTGACCTTTAAAAATAAGTCCACTGTGATCTTATCATTGGTGTGTGCTGCCCAGGGTGGAAAGGCAGGGATCGTTAAAGACTTCCCCATTACAATAAGGCTGTACGTTACATGCCAAACTGTCTGAAAACCACGGAGTATCTTGACTAGTTTCAGCAGGGTCACTAGCAATTACTTTTGAAAACATGAGGCCTGATAATGTACCTAAAAATTGGACCATAACCTAAAAACTGGGGCATGTGCTTTGAAACATAAACTGGATTTTCCTGAAATATACAGGCACGTCAGTGTAACCTCTATACTTGCTGAGACTAGACAAAGCAAAATCAAGAACAAACTGGTAAAGATTAATCTAGCTTCGTGAAAAATAAATTCATACAATTCTCCTAATGTGCTATTTCAACCCAGAGACAAAAATTAAGGCTTTTCATTTGATCCCGCCAGGCACTCCTAACAGGTCACTGGCTCAAAGAATAGCTCACCAGTTATCCAAGGGCAGCCTCTGGGGCTGCATCATGGAGCGTCTGAATTTGCTGAACTTTAACTTGGCAAGGTCTCCTCTTTTAATTAATGAGTAATTGGGAAGGAACAAAGTATGGCCCTAAGAGGAAACTTGGTAGGAGGGATAGATACAAGGATTAAAAATTAAGTGACTTCTATGAATCATAGGAGAGAGGAGATAAGAAAATAATAGAACAGGTGACTGTGGGAAGTGAAGAATCACTCCTGTGAGCAGGAGCTAGAGCACCAGAGGGCTTACTCAGGAATCACGGGTAATGGGCCTGTGAGGAGCCGGCCGCGTTTCTGGCCCTCGTGACAGTAAGAGCCTCCCTCCACATTCTTCAGAGCACAAGTTATTCCCAAGTTCCATTCCTGGAAAAGACCTGTGAAACAGAGTGAGCACATAACACTGTGTGTTTGTCTCCGTGGACATAGTGCACCTCACACAGAGCCCTGGCATGAAGAGGTTAAGGGAACATCAAAGTGTTGGAGGTACTGACTAGATAGAACTGCAGTTCTACAACAACAACCCAAAATATGGGTCTGCTTTGTCCTGTGTTCCTTTTAATGCTTCATTAAAATATGGCATTTGAAACAAAACAAAAACAAAAAAGTTATTTTAAAAAATCAGCAATCATTTCAAAAGTTAGGAGGAAAATCCCTAAAAAGAAAGGTTAAAGAAACTAAGCTTATTTAGGCTGTAAAAAGAAGGATCTTTTACCTTTGCTAAAGCATGGATGGACCTGGAGAGTATTATGCTGAGCAAGATAAGCCAGTCAGAGAAAGACAAATACCATATGATCTCACTAATATTAGTGGACTCTAATGAACAAAATTAAGTATTGATAGAACCAGAAACATGGACTCATGGAACAGACTGACCAGCGCCCAAGGGCATGAGGATGGGGTGACTGGATAAAAAAGGTGAAGGGATTCACTAAAGAACATATATGCATACCCCATGGATAGGAACAATAGTGTGGTCAAGGCCAAGGGAGGGGGAGGGAGGGAGGATGGAGGGGAGCAAAGGGGTGAAAAGGACACCTACAATAATGTCAACGTTAAAAATGTTAATATAGTAGTAGTAGTAGTAGTAGTAGTCATAGCAGCTATACGAGCACTTACTGAACACCTTTTATGTGCCAAGCACTATGTTATGGACAAGAGGCCAAGGAGTAAATCACCTACATTGTGATTTGTCCTTGTACTAAACATGGATGCCCTACAAAACAAATGAAGAGTCAGTTAAGAGATGGGTCCTTTTAACTGGATTCTAGTCGCTGGAGGAGTTATTAAACTTGAGGGTGAGTTTGAAGGCAGCCATTTTAGACGGAAAAGAAATTGTTGAAATCCCAAAATGGACCATATGTTCCTAAATTTCTGATCTCGGCCTTACTAGATGCTGTGAGAACAATCAATTCAGCCACAGGCTATAGGGGCAGCACCTGCAATCTTGTCCTTCAATCAAGTGTCCTTACAGCTTAGAACAAATCAAGGCCACAATACAACCCAGGCCCTGAGTCAGAGACATCAGGTGGAGGGGGAAATTGTTAATTTCATGCAAAGCAACATTTCTGGTTTAGTCACAGAAAGTTCCAAGTCTACAGAAAGCACATTGAGACACATGTTAGTCTATCAGGAAGCTTCTATCACATTTTCTCAGTGCTCCAAAGAGGATTAGGGAGCATACTGGAATAGTTTAATCCACATTGGCATTTTTCCCTGTGAGAATAGGCGATATTCTCTTCTCTCACCTCACTGTTCTTTCAAACCTACGAAACCTCTCTTCTCTCCTGTCAGCTCCCATTAAGGTTGCAACTTCATTTCTGCCCTTCCTCACTTACCAAACGGTGAAAGAGTGAAAATGGAAAATTTAATAGTTTTGTCTGCACACATGCTAATTTTGAAAAGACTTCCAGATTGCACAGCTTTTAAAATTATAGAACTTGACACTGTGATGGACAAAACCCTAAGATGCCCCCTATGGCCTTCTGGTGTTCATATCTTTACGCAACTCCCTCCCCTTGAGTGTGGGTGGGACATGTAACTTACTTCTGACAAAGATATGTGAGATACCATCTTGGTGGCAGACAGGCAGAGGCTCTCCTTGTTGGTTCAATGAAGCCAGGTGGCCATTATGAGAAGCCCATGTAGCAATGGGCTACAAGCAGCCTCTAGGGCAGTGGTTCTCAACCTTCTGGCCCTTTAAATACAGTTCTTAATGTTGTGACCCAAACATAAAATTATTCATAACTGTAATGTTGCTACTGTTATGAATCATAATGTAAATATCTCATATGCAGGATGGTCTTAGGCGACTCCTGTGAAAGGGTCGTTCGACTGTCAAGGGTTTGCGACCCACAAGTTGATAACCGCTGCTCTAGGGGCTGAGGGTGGCCTCTGGCCAACAGCTGATGTGAAACTGAAGCCCTCAGTTCTATCACAATGATTGCTCCCAATGGCCTGAGTGAACGTGGAAGGAGATTCTCCCTCAGTTGAGCCCGCAGGTAAGATCACAGCCTGGCTGACACCAGGATTACAGCCTGCTGAGACCCAGGTCAAAAGACCCAGCTAAACTGTGTCTGCAGTCCTGACCCACAGAAACCATGAGATAATAAATGTGTTGTTTTAAGCTGGTATATGTGCACTCATTTGTTATGTAGCAGTATAAAATGTATCTAATCATGTATAATTCATGAAAGTAAAAATTAATGTGGCATCTGAAACTCTGGCTAACTGCAGTACGCCCAGAAAGGGTGCCAACTCTATCTGCCCCAAGAGCTTCTTTCATAAATAAAATGCACCTTCAAACTCTCTTGCCATAACATGTTATTCCACATGCTAATGTGGAAATGTCTTTGCAAATCCAGTAATACTAAAGCAGAAGCTGAAAGAAAACTTTAAAAAAAAATATGGAAAGCAAGTATCTTCATTTTACCCCAGTGAATAACCTTTATTTTTTCTACGCACATTTTAAATATACAACATTTGTATGTTTCAAAAAACCTTACAAAACCTGTTTTACATCTGGGCATAGCATCAGTCTAATAGAAGACTGAAAGCAAAGCACACCATGGGCACTTTTTCTAATTTGTTGCTTCTGCTTCCCCTCTCCTTGCCTTTCCCCCTGGTCTCCTTGGGCTCTGATAAGGTCATGAGCTTTTATGCATCTCAATCCCCTTGATAAATCCTGTGGCATTTAGCCTTGTGAGAAAAAAGACACAGGACATGAAAGTGTATTTTTAGACTCATTCCTACGGCAAGAAAACCTCATAAATCATTCTGTCTACTCTTCCCCGTACCTTGATGTTGCCATGGCAACTTTACAGGTAGGTACACTGTTCTGCTTTCCTGGGGCATCTGGCTCTACTGAGAAGCTGTAATCTGGGGAACTCTATGAAGCAGTATTCAGTCTTCCTGGCTCCTCGTCCCTTGCTGGGCGAAGGCCATCTGTCAAGCCATGAAGGACTGTCCAAAGCCAGATACCTGCAAACGTCAGTAACCCTCAAGGACACGTGAAGCAAGATCTCAGATAATCTGTCCCCTTTCATTTACCAGAGGCTGAAAATGAGGAACTATACTGTGGTCAAGAACAAGAGAAAGGCTTATATAAATCTAATTACATTCTTAGCTATTTAAAATATGTTTGATTTAGGATTAAAGACCATTTTATGAATCTTCCTGTGTAACATCAGGAAAAAAAAAAGACATATTTGTCCCTAATGGGAAAGACCTTCCCCATAGTTATGCTGCAAAGAGAAAGAGCCCGTGTGGAGAAATGATCCTCAGGGCTCTGGGCACCTCTAGCCTCCAAGCACTCACCTTTCCTCAATCCTCCAGCACCCAGCACAGAGCCTGGCCCAGAGAGGCACTCAGTGTTTGGTGACACTGAATGACTGCATAAGGGCAGAGTGCTAGGTGATTAAGTTGCAAATTCCCCACAATTTCTGATTTTAAAGAACTTCACGTATCTAGAAAACTTAGTCTTTGATAACTGGGACCTATTCTTCTGAGGGGTGTGTGTGTGTGTGTGTGTGTGTGTGTTTCTGTCCCCAGAGTACCAGAGCAATGTGAGATGCTTATTACATAGACTGAATGACCAACCACTGATAAATTGAGAAGGTCCCAAACATACTTACATTATCCTCACACAACAAGATCTTGACTATAGAACCCTCACAAATTATTCATTTGGGATAGCTAATGACTTATACCAGTGGTCAGCAAACTCATTAGTCAACAGAGCCAAATATCAACAGTACAACGATTGAAATTTCCTTTGAGAGCCAAATTTTTTAATCTTAAACTATATAGGTAGGTAATTGTTACTAACTTAATTAGGGTCCTCCTAAGCTGGCCTTTGCTAAAATCATCCTCAATCTGACTGAGGTACGTTTGTTGAGGTCGAGCCCTTCCAACTCTCCCATCCACACTGATCTTGTATACTTGTTTCAGATAGACAAGTGTGGATGGGAGAGTTGGAAGGACTTGACCTCAGCGAACGTACCTCAAAACAATGTACCTCCCCCGCGCTGCGCATCCCGTGGCCCCGACCAACCAACACCCCCCACTTCTTCTAACGCCACTTCTTCAAAATAGACTTGCCCAGGCTGAAAACCGACTTCTGTGCATGGGCCACAAAGTTTCAATTGCACTGTACGTGCGCGCCTGCACGTGGTATTTTGTGGAAGAGCCACACTCAAGGGGCCAAAGAGCCGCATGTGGTTCGCAAACCGTGGTTTGCCTACCACTGACTTACACCATTAAACTCCAAAAACACTTCATTTTAAAGCAATTTTACAAAGAAATCTTTCCAAAACACATTCCATATTTGACTGCATCTTTAAACAGAATATCCTAGAAATATTTCAATCTTTAATTGCTGGCTCCAAGTCATCAAAATGAACATAAATTGTAGTACTGTGAGAGCATGCAGCAATGTTTTCAAAATTCAAGTACTCTATTTTTTCCCTCCAAAATGAAGTGATCCCAGACTAATGTGTTTTTTGTGTCTTTATCATACTTTTTTAATCACCTGATATGTTATCAGGTATTATTATTTGTTGTTATTGTGTACCTGCTTCAAACTGCTCTCTCTGCTCCTTAACATGCTACTTAAAACTCTATTGCTGCCTCAAAGGCAGGTAACCAACTTTAGTCATTCAATGAATATTTGTTTAATGTGTGCTAGGCTGTGTAAAATACTGGTGATACAAAGATATATGATAGATAGTTGATAGTCGTCCTATAGAAGCTCTAGGTTTGTAGAAGAGACAGACTTGGAAACAAATTAACAGGCAATTCTGAGTGTTGCTCTAGAAATACAGTTTGTACTTCTAACTCTGCCTTGAGCTGGGGTGGGGGACAGAACAAAAAAGCTGCTAAGCAGAGCCCCAAGGATGTGCATTAGAACTATGTAAAATAAGACCTCCGGTCTCCCATTGTAACTCTTTGATGCTCATCTGTATGTGCTATGTACACTGGCCTTTTTTTCTTAGAGCTTGGTGGTTTGGGGAGTTGAAATGACTAAACTGCTGAGTTCTAGACAAGCCAGGCATCACCATAGTGAGCTGTAATAAACAATTCTACAGAATGGCTGTAGTCAGTATTGTAGAACACTCTCAGTGGTTCTTGTGTTCACACTGGTGCTCCAACAGGCTCCTCACAGCATCAGTCATGCAAAATGTGCTTGGACTTTTCCATCATCTTGACAAGCATTTAGTCACCAATTTCTCATGTACCCCTCCTTTATTGGAAGTTCTTTTTAAAAAATATACAGAAGCTTTAGAAGGTTTGCAAGTTGAATGTTGCAACTCATTACAAAATGGGCCAAAATAGAGATAACTACCTAAAAGTGTTCAAAATACTTGTAGCAATCAACTGGTTGAACTGATAATTATTAAATCTCAAATGCATGACAGCCCTGGCCAGGTAGCTCAGTTGGTTAGAGCATCATCCTGACACACCAAGGGTGCAGATTCAATCCCCAGTCAGGGCACATACAAGAATCAACCAATGAATATATAAATAAGTGGAACAACTAATCTCTCTCTCTCTCTCTCTCTCTCTCTGTCTCTCTCTCTCTCTCTCACACACACACACACACACTCAATAAAAATAAATGCATGGAAATAACTGAGAGAGGTAAGAATAGTAACAAGAGTAATGGGATAGCCATCCAGTTTCTAAATTCTTTTTCAGTAAATGCTCTATATTTACTAATATCAGCTAACCCATTCATTTATCCAAATGTACTTATAAAAAGTACAAGAACTAGAACCCGCAGTTGAAAAATAAAAAGATGAGAATGACCCTCCCCTTGAGAAGGGAAAATAGATGCCCACACAAATAACACAGGACAGAATATGAAACATATCAGAAAAGAGGTACAGATACAACCTAAAAAAGAAACTATTACTTCTAAGTAGAAGGATTAGAGCACTTGATGAATGAGATGGCCTTCATCTCATTCTGAGTCTGGCAGGAAAGAGATGAGAGTTTATCATTAAGTGTGACTTAAGTTAAAAGAAAATATAAATAGCACCATATGAGTTAGGTGTGAATTAGGAATAAAATTCAAACTTTTATTTCACTGCAACAAGATCAGTCCTCCTAAGAAATCCTAAAAGAATGATTAGAACAGCCCAGCTAGAATGGCTCAGTTGGTTGAGTATCGTCCTGTGTACTGATGCCAGTTTGATTCCCGGCCAGGACACATACCTGGGTTGCGAGTTCAATCGCCAGTAGGGGCATGTACAGAAGGCAACCGGTTGATGTTTCTTTCTCACATCCATGTCTCTCCCATTCTCTCTATAAGCATGTCCTCAGGTGAGGATTAAAAAAAAAAACACAACTTATTTTAAAAAAGAGAATGGTTTAAAAACAATGAAGCACTTTTGACAGGATTTTGAACCTGACAATTACACGTTATGTATAATCTTGTTTGATCAGCTAGGATTAAGTGGCAAAATAAAAGTAAATCTATTTCCTATTATATTTATTCTGATTTCTGTACTTTCTGTTAATTCACTTGTTCTGCTTTGAGCCCTCTGCTAACTTACAGCTAAAGAGTCTGCTTCAAAGAAAGAAAATGGTTTGAGCAGACAGAGAAGCAACTAGAGGCCATGGGGTGGTAAAATTCAAATTGGATTTTTAAGTTAGCTATTTCTTTCCATTACTTCTCCAAAAGTTCAAAGACTAACTTCTCTTTTGAGTGAAAAGCTGCCCATAACAGAAGGTCTGCTATAAACTGTGGTAAGACGTTTCCCTCTGGGTGAGGGTGCGTAACACACAGAGATAACAAGCCACAGGGGAAACCACTGGACAGGGCAACATTTTAATAGTCAGCTGCTCCAACTGCCTGGCTGTCCAAAGTAAGGCTTCATCATTTTCAAATCCAGTAACTAGATCTGGCTTTACATTTGCATCAAATGGCTAGTTACTATTCCAGAGGACACCTGAAATTATTTCCCTAGGTAATAATTATTTCCCTAGGTAATAATTTGCTGGCAGCAAATTTTAAGTGGTAAATCACAAATGCACCTGTCTGTCGTGTCTACAGGTAACAGTCCCTGGGAATTAGAGCACTGGTATTTTCAAATATTGGTAAGCCAACTTTTTTAAAAAAAATCTCTTAGGAGATGCAAATAAATTCCAGATGTCATCCCTAACACAAATGCTCCCAATCCGGTGGATGGCCTTTTTCTCCCTTTCAAATCTATTCTGTCTCAAATAGTTTTCAGACATCGTCACGCTTCTCTGTGAATGACCCAGTCATCTGTAATGTAAAAAAAGAAAGAATAATAAAAGGAACATATTTGTACCAAAAGAAAGAAAGAAAGAAGGAAGGAAGGAAGGGAGGGAGGGAGGGAGGGAGAGAAGGAGGGAGATGTGAGAGGTCCTTCCAGGAACAGGTTCCAGAGTGTGCGAAGACTCGGAATGGAGACTGAGGCAGTTCAGGAACCAGCAAGTATCTTGCGAGGAAGGGAGGGAGGGAAGGAGGGAGGGAGGGAGGGAGGAAGAAAATTAGTTAGTTGCAGGTTTTTAGTTAGCAATGCATAGATCCTTAGAGCCTAGGCATTTACCTCCAGGTAGATCAGTAGTTGGTTAAAACCCAAGGTTAAGGAGGCCACAGTCCTGGGTCTGAATGAGTCAATGAACCTCATACCAAGAAATCCTATGCCACAAACTCAGAAGCCACCTTTTATAAATGGGTACTACCACTGGGAGGACAACCTTTACATTACTATACAAGTAATGTAAAAGTTTTAAAAGTGAATTAAATTTTTTGTTTGTTAATCCTCACCTGAGGATAGTTTTCCATTGATCTTTTGGAGAGAGTGGAAGAGAAAGGGAAAGACAGAGGGAAACATTGATGTGAGAGAAACATGATTGGTTGCCTCCTGCATGTGCCCTGTCAGGGCCGGGGCCTGGGAGGAGCCTGCAACCAAGGTAGGTGCCCTTGACTGGAATCGAACCTGGGACCCTTTGGTCCACAGGCCGATGCTCTATCCACTGAGCAAAACCGGCTAGAGCAAACGTGGATTAATTTTTAAGGTTTTTCCAAAACACCCTAAAAAATACAGAAAAAAAAATATTTAAATCACCCCTCCCTCCCCACACTACCAAAAGGAAAAGAAAAACCAGCACACACAGTGCATCTAATGATAACACAGACTGTTTTTCTAAGGAATAATTGCTAAGACAGAATCATGCTAACTGACAGATGTAGAGACCAAAGCACAGGGAAATATTTAATATGATTAATCCGTAAGCAAGCACAGTACATGATTTGTAAAAATGCCACCTTCAATATAAGTCAAATTGCATTCTCTGCAAAATGACCAATACCATTGTTAAGGAGACAAATAATGTCTTAAAGATTAAATCACTTAAGTCACCCGTCCAAAGTAACACAGCTAGAAAGTGACAGACCCAAGAGGTAAGTTCAAACACAAGTGGCTCTGAAGCCTGAGTTCTGACCACCCTTCCAAGGGCATCTTCCACTCAGTGGATCCCACAGCACTCTCCGAAGCCTCTGGTCAGATCATTCCTTTCCATTCATGTGCCTCTGAGAGGTCCCCTCCTCCTTTCTCTTGCTTAGACTATCACACCCTATAACCTGTCTCCTTGCTGCCACCTTTCAACTCACTCCCTTAAGCTTTAAGCCCTCAGCACAATGAGGTTGACCTGCATCAAATAAACAAAGCCTGGTTTCTGCTGACCACAGAGACAGTTTCAACCAAACTAAAGATAACATCTAGGCCCCAGTTGTGTTTCATCTTCAGGCCCAGAAAAGCAGCAAGGCCAGGTGGGGTGACACTATGGCTGACAACAGGACCAGCTAAGATGACTAACCATTTCCTCCCCTAGTGGTGACCCATCAGTAGAGACCAGGACCCTGAAAGGACACACCGGAAAAGCTGATGAATATTCTATTAGATCCTCCCCTGAGACCTCCCCGAAGAGGGGATTAAAAACCCTGATGTTCGAAGACCCAGTGCACTTTCTCTCTAGTGCACCCATGCCTTACGCCTCTCCTTATCCCAGGTACATATATACTTGCTCTCTTTCTCCTTAGTTCTAAAGGGCCCTTATTTTGCTTCTGTAACTTGTTTCCTGAGTCAACGCAGCCCAGCCAGCTCACTTCTTCCTCGGCTCACTTCTTCTATTTCTGTGACTCTCAAAAAAAAACCACCAAAATTTTTGCTTGCATTTGAGTCTTAGCTCTGAATGCTTTCATAGCCAGAACTCAAGTACCGAGGTTGCTGAACCAAGGTCCAATTGCTGGTAACATTCTGGTGCCATTTTGCTGCTAGCACATCTATTTCAGAAATGGGCAAATCAGGGGTTGGCAAACTATAGCCCACCATCCGTGCCAGTAAATAAAGTTCCATTGAACACAGCCGTGCTCATTTGTTACATATTGTCTAGGCCTGCTTTCATGCGATAACAGCAGGATAAACAGTTATAACAGAAACGCTATGTCCTATAAAGGTGGAAATATGTATTATTTGGCTCTTTACAGAAACAGTTTGCTGATCCCTTGTCTACATTAAATAAAATGCTTCTCTGGTATTTTCTACTAATGTTACTCTCTAATGGCATGAGAAAATTAAGTGTGTACTCCAGGAAAGTCATAAACCTGTTTGAGAAGCATAGATTTAAATAACTATTTGCCTCTTCAAATACTGTAGGGAAGTCATCAATATGTGAATGATGCTGCCATTCCTCAAAACTTTACATTTGAATTCCTCATTTCCATCTCACAAACCTACCTTGTAAAAGAGTACAATCAAGCTAAATAAAAACCACTTGAAGACACAGAGTATTGATTGGTCTTTACTTAGACAAACTATTACAGTAAGAAGAAGATGGGTAAAATGATTAAAATTTCACCTACACATTATGCCAAATTGTATCTGAAACAGTTTCTACGAAAATGCTATTGTCTAAAGAAAATTTGAGTGAACTTAGAAACTCTAACTAAATGTAAGATGTCCAACCATTTTCTGGATCCAAAACATCAAAAACATGAATAATTTGAAGAGCATTTAAAATCAAAACACACAGGCCTACCCTGGCCTTAGTGAAGATTAATAAGGGCAGCAAAAAACTTCTAGGGTTGTGTTGAGGACCTAATATAAGCCCTCAAAGCAGCACTATTACAATTACTACATTCACAAAATTGTAGTTTTATTCTAATCATAGATTTATTTCTTTAACCAGCACTTGAGGTAGTATTACCTTCATTAGTTACTTACTGAAGGAAAAGAGCAAGGAAAGTCAGACACTGTTGACCATACTTAGCTGGAAAGCAGAGGCCTGTGTGCTCCACCAGGAAGCTGCAGCTTCACACCAGGAAATTCGGAAATCGCAGCATTGTCCCTCCAGGGGAATTGACAGTCCTCCCTTCCCCCACCAGGTACTGGGTTGGGGGAGAGTGAGCAGGAGGAGAGGACAGGTACAGTAAAGTCAAAATGGTGCAGGGGGAGGTGCTTAACTCTAGAGGCCTGTCAGTGTCATCTGGGACCCTATGCAAGCCCATGGGAAGCTGATTGGTCATTTTGAATAAGCTTCTGGTTCCTCCAAAGCCTGAGAACACATAATTCCAGGTGAACAAAGAATCTCTCTCTCTTTCTCCCCATCAACCCTCCCTCCTCCCACTCCAAATCCAAGCTACAGGTGAGAGACTGGGTATAGCAGAAAACCAATGGATTGCAGCCAGGAACACAAGCTAAGCGATAAACTAGCCGATACGCTGTACTGGGACTAAACTTTAATATGGCACAGGATCTCTGTACATTGCCTCTGTTTCTGGTCCTGATTTTCCATGTCAAGACAAACAGAGATGGGACTCCTTTAATTTTGCTGCCTGAATAAATCATCATCTCTGTGGGTTCTTAGAAATGCTTTTCCTCACAACATTGCAAGAATCCCTCTGCCACCAGCAGTGGTGGTACTCTTTTACATTTTTTCAGTTTATGATAATTATTTCTTTTATTCTGAAACAAAACAATGTAATTTATTTTCTTTTAGCGTTGGGTGTGTAAAACAAGAAAGAAGATTAAAGTATCCTGAGGATACAAAACCTGTTTAAAGAAATAATGACAGAAAACTTACCTGACTTTGGAAAGAAAAAAAATGAGACAAGTCCAAGAAGCACAGAGAGTCCCAATCAAGAAGAACCCAAAAAGACCTATACCAACACACATTATAATTAAACTGGCAACATAACAGACAAAGAAAGAATCTTAAAGGCTGCAAGAGAGAGACAGAAAGTTAACTACAAGGGACCTCCCATTAGACCAGGGGTCCTCAAACTTTTTAAACAGGGGGCCAGTTGACTGTCCCTCAGACCGTTGGAGGGCCGGACTATAAGTTTAAAAAAAACTATGAACAAATTCCTATGCACACTGCACATATCTTATTTTGAAGTAAAAAAACAAAACGGGAACAAATACAATATTTGTATTTGCATGTGGCCTGTGGGCTGTAGTTTGAGGACCCGTGCATTAGACCATCAATTGATTTCTCAACAGAAACACATCAGGCCAGAAGGGAATGGCATGAAGGATACAAAATGATGAAAAGCAAGGTACTGAATCCAAGAATACTATATCCATCAAGGCCATCATTCACAATTGAAAGTGAAATCAGGAGCTTCACAGATAAAAAAAAAAAAAAAGGGCTAAGGGAGTTTATTATCACCAAACCAGCAATGCAAGAAATGCTAAAGAGACTGCTATAAAAAGAAGGAATGGAAAGGGAGGAAGGAACACAGGCATAAAGAATAAAAATGGCAACAAACATGTACTTATCAATAATAATCTTAAATGTAAATGGATTAAATACTCCAATCAAAAGACATCAAGTAGCTGAATGGATAAGAAAACATGACATATATATATATATATATATATATACACACACACATATATACATACATATACATATATATACATACATATATACATGCATATATATATATACATATATATATACACTTTTTTAAAAAGAACTGATACTTTGTGCACTCGGGGCAGTCCCTCAGCCAGGCCTGTGCCCTCTCGCAGTCAGGGACCCCT
>NW_006295385.1:338369-348215 GCF_000327345.1 Myotis davidii | reverse complement strand
ATGCCCTGGCCCACCTGGGGGCCAGCCGCCTCCGCACTTGCCTGCTCTGGGATCGCAAATGGGTCCCAGCTGGCAGCGGGGCTTAGGCGGCACACGGAGGTCCAGGCTGGGGGCGGGGCTTAGGCAGCGGAGGCTTAGGCGGCACACGGAGGTCCTGGCTGGGGCGGGACTTAGGTGATACGATCGCACCGCCTAAGCCCGGCCACCCAGGGCCACACCTGGCCCGGATGGCGTCTGGCACTGGCCAGCCCTGCCTGCAGTATACAAATTAGCATATGGTGTTGATTAGTCAATGGGAAGCGTAGCGGAGGTATGGTTAATTACCCTTTTTGTCTTTTATTAAATAGGATGGGAGATGGTGATGTAACCATGAAACGATGTACATCGTGTCCAACGTAATCTGAGGACTGTCTGTACTGTCTACAAGAGACCCACCTCAGAAACCTGGGACTCACACAGACTGAAAGTGAAGGTATGGGAAAAAATTTTTCAGGCAAATGGAAATGAAAAAAAAAGCTGGGGTAGCAATAATTATATCTGACAAAATAGATATCAAAATGAAGGCCATAACAATGATAAGGAAGGCCACTTCATAATAAAGAGATCAATACAACAAGAGGCTATAACTCTGGTAAACATATATGCACCCAATACAGGAGCATCTAAATATATAAAAAACTTCTGGAGGATATCAAGGGAGAGATCGACAGCAATACAATCATAGTAGGGGGCTTTAATACCCCATGGCATCACTGGATAAATCTTCTGGACAAAAAAATCAACAAGGAAACAGGACTTCTAAATGACACTCTAAAACAGAAAGAACTTATTGGCATCTTCAGAACATTCTACCCTAAAGCTACAGAATATATATTCTTGTGAAGTGCGCATGGGACATTTTCAAAGTTAGACCACATGTTAGACACAAGCTAAGTCTCTACAAATTCAAAAAGATTGGAATCAGATCAAGCATCTTCTCAGATCACACTGGCATTAAATTAGAAGTCAACTACAATAAAAACGCTCAAAACAATCAACTACATGAAGGCTAAATAGCATGCTAATAAACAGTGAATGGGTTACCAAGATATCAAAGAAGATATAAAAACCTTCATGAAAACAAATGAAAATGGACATATACAACAATCCAAAATCTATGGGACACAGTGAATGCAGTCCTAAGAGGAAGTTCATAGCACTACAGGCCTATCTAAAAAAACAACAAAAAACAAAACAACAACAACAAAAACTGGCAATAAGTTATCTAACACAAGAACTTAAAGAATTAGAAAGAGAACAATAAGAAGGCACAGAGTAAGTAGAAGGAAAGGAGAAAAAAGATCAGAGTGGAAATAAATGATATAGAGACAAAAATAAAAATAAAAAACCACACACAATACAAAAGATCAATAAAACCAAGGGCTGGTTCTTTGAAAGGATAAACAAGATTGATGAACCTCTAGCCAGACTCCCCAGGAAACAAAGAGAGAGGACCCAAATAAACAAAATCAGAAAGGAAAGAGGTGAAGTAACAACTGGCCACACAGAAATACAAAGCATCATAAGAAAAATACTATGAACGACCTTATTTCAACAAATGGGATAACCTGGATGAAATGGACATATTCCTAGAAAAATATAACCTTCCAAAACTCAATCAGAAACAATCAAAAAACCTAAATAGTCTGAAAATTACTGATAAAATTTAAACAGTAATAAATAAAAAACTCCCAAGAAACAAAAGCCTTGGTCAGGACAGTTTCAAAGAAGGGTTTTACAGAATATTCAAAGAAAAACTAACACCTATCCTCCTCATACTATTCAAAAAAATTGAAGAGGAAGGGACACTTCCAAATGCTTTCTATGAGGCCAGCATTACCCTAATTCCAAAACCAGATAGAGACACAACATAGATAGAGAACTATAGGCCAATATCTCTAATGAACATAGATGCTAAAATCCTCAACAAAATTCTAGCAAATCGGATCCAGAAATACATTAAAAAGATCATACACCATGACCAAGTGGGATTTATTCTTGGGATGCAAGAATGGTACAATATTTGCAAATCAATAAAGGTAATACAGCAGAAAAACAGACTGCAAGACAAAAATCACATGATCATATCAATTGATGCAGAAAAAGCATTAGACAAAATCCAACACACTTTTTTGATAAAAACTGTCTTGGCAAAGTGGGAATAGAGGATCCTACCTCAACCTAATAAAAGCCATTTATGACAAACCTACATCATACTCAATAGGCAAAAACTAAAACCATTTCCCCTAAGAACAGGAGCAAGATAGGGATGCACTCTTTCACAACTCTTGTTCAACATAGTACTTACTGAAGAACTCAGTCATAGCAATCAGACAAGAGGAAGAAATAAAAGGCATCCAAATTGGAAAGGAGGAAGGAAAACTCTCATTATTCACAGATGACATGACATTGTACATAGAAAACCCTAATGATGCTATGAAAAAAAAAACTATTAGATTTAATAAATGAATTCGGAAGTGAAATCCATAGCATTTTTATATACCAACTAGTGGCCCGGTTCACGAAATTCGTGCACATTAAAAGGGAATTAATGAGAAGAAATATTTTAATATTGCTATTTGCCCTTTCTCTATAACAGAAGTGTCAGAGATGAAAGAAAATTAGTAAAATGTATATAAAATCTCCCTCCTGTCAGAGTCTGGGGTGTGCCACAGGACCTTGAGTCAGGTCCCCACCCACCACCTTCATGTGCTTCGAAAATGCAGGAGACCCAGACCCAGCCGGCCCTGCCATCATTGGGTGAGACCTAGACCCAGCCAGCCCCACCCCCATCAAGCCCCTCCAGGCAGGAGAAACAGCCTCAGGTCCCCCAGCCCAGCGCCAGGGCGGGTGTGTGGCCTGAGGTCCCCCTTTAAGCCCTGCCAGGCGGGGGGTGGGGGGGGTGGGCACAGTCTAAGGTCTCCTGGCCCGGAGCCAAGGGGGAGGTCATGGCCTGAGGTCTCCTGGCCGGAACTGGGGCAGGGGGCAGGGCCTTAGATCCATCAAGCCCAGCCCCCCCTCCCACACAGCATCATACCAGTGCTGAACGGGAACGCACGCAGGCAGCGTGACGTTAGTGCTGGGGGCGGAAGTCCCCGCCCTGGCCCTGCCCACAGACTGGTCATGACTGGGACATCGTAATGGACAAATTAGAATATTACCTCTTTATTATATAGATAATGAATTCTCAAAAAGAGAAACTAATGAAACAATCCCATTTACCATTGCAATAAAAAAATTAAGATACTTAGGAATAAACTTAACTAAGAAAGTAAAAGACCTGTACTCCAAAAACTATAGGACACTGACAAAAGAGATAGAGGAAGAGATACATATGTGGAAGAATATTCCATGTTCATGGATTGGTAGAATCATCATTAAAATGTCCATACCACCCAAAGCAATCTAAAGATTCAATGCAATCCCCATTAAAATACCCACGGCATATTTCAAAGATCTAGAACAAACTCTCCAAAAATTCATCTGGAATAAAGACCCCTTTGAGACTGCCATGCTAAGTGAAATAAGTCAGTCAGACAAAGATAAGTATCACATAATCACACTCATATGTGAAATCTATTTAACAAAATAAACTGATGAATGGGTGGATTCAGAGACATGGAAAAATGGAACAGAGTGTGGAATATTAGAGGGAAGTGAGAAATCAGGGAGGGAAGGTGGGGGAAGGTGGGTGGGTGGGAGGTAATCAACCAAAGACCTTGTATGCATATGTGTATAACCCATGGGCACAGACAATAGAATGGTGAAAGCCTGGGGCTGGGGGTAGGGGCAGGCAGGATGGGGTCAATGGTGGGATAAAGGGAGACATGTAATACTTTCAACAATAAAGATTTTAAAAAAAGAAGAAGAAGCAATATACACTTAAAGCTGTGTATTTTATTTTATGTAAGTTTAATAAAAATATGTTAAAAAAATAAATGGGTAAAGGACCTAAATAGACAACTGCACCAAAGAAGACATACAGATGGCCAACAGACATAAAAAACGCTCAACATCACTAATGATCAGAGATGCAAATCAAAATGACAATGAGATATCAACTCACACCTGTTAGAATGGCTATGCATCAACAAATGACAAGTGTTGGCAAGGTTGTAGAGAAAAGGGAACCCTAGTAAACTGCTGACGGGAATGCAGACTGATGCAGCCATTACAGAAAACAGTATGGAGTTTCATCAAAAATTAAAAATGGAACTCCCATTTTACCCAGTGGTCCCACTTCTAGGAATATAGCCTAAGAAACTCGAAACACTCATCAGAAAGCACATATGCATCCCTATGTTCATAACAGTGCAATTTCCAATAGCTAAGATTTGGAAACAGCTGAAGTGCCCATCAGCAGATGAATGCGTAAAAAAAATTGTGGTACATTTACACAGTGTTATACTGTATGGCAATAAAAAAAGAAAGAACTCATACCATTTGTAACAGCATGGATGGATCTGAAGAGTATTATGCTAAGTGAAGTAAGCCAGTCAGAGAAAGATAAGTATCACATGATCTTACTCAAATGTGGAATCTAATGAACCAAATAAATGGATGAACAAAAATAGACCCAGAAACATAGAAATATAAACAGACTGTTGAACTTCAGAGGGAAGGCAGGAGAGGGTGGGTGGGAAGAAATCAACCAATGAATGTGTATGCATATACGCATTATCTTGTGGACACAGACAATGGGGTGGTGAGAGCAGGGGGGGAATGGGAGCGGGTTGGAAGAGGTTAATGGGGGGAAAAGGAGGACCTATGTAATACTCTGAACAATACAGATTTTTTTAAAAAGATTAAAAAAAAGAAGTGACAAGATTACACATACATACATACATACATACATACATACATAAATAAATAAATAACGTTCCTTGCGAAATCATCATATTCTTTCTCTCCAAGAAAATCTAGCTACACTTGTTACTGAGCATCCCATTAAACCTGAGTTTGACTGTTTTTCACTTTGGATTTGGAGTTTTGTGTCACATATACAGTTCCAAACACTCAATGGATATAAAACTCAGTGACATAAACAAGAATGGTATTAAAACAGGCATATAGGCTTCCCTGACACAAATGCAGTGATTATGCATTCAACTGCAGGATTTGAATACTAACCCCAGAATACTTAAACCTAGAGGATTATCTATATAAATTAAATGCCTTCAATTTAGAATCTTCAAATTTCCTTTTTAAAGTCATTCTAAAAATATAATGAGATCTTGCTTATCTACTAATCAATCCCAGAAGTTTGTACAAATGAACTGAGCACAATGCTGTTGTTTTCTAAAAATCACTACATATCTATGAATTTATCCTCAGGAAATAATAAGAATTTCTGCATATATTTATCTTCAAGAATATTCAGCAAAATATATTTACAAAAATATTATTTTTAAAAGCAAAACAAACAAAAACCACTAAATATCCAACAAGAGAAATAGTTAAATATTATATATCATTATGATAAATTAGTATACAACCATTAAAAATCACATTATAAGTGACATGGAAAAATAATCACCACATTTTAGTTTATAAAGCATAGCATGTAACTATGCCTAGTTTGACACCTTTTATAAAAAATTCAAAGATGATACATTCACTATTTGTGCAGGCACATAAACAGCATGCATAGTTTCTGAACACAGAAAGAAACGTGGAAAGACACAAAGCAAACATTCTGAGTGGTAGAATTATGTATAATTTATTGGTGTTTGCTTCACTATAAACTAGAAATTTTCGACTATCTATGTTGTTTTCTAATCAGGGTGGGAAAATATTTTCAAAGCATGTTACTCTCATTCTTTCTAATGGAGTTATTACACTATTATCAACTAAAAACCTATAAAACCATCTTTGAAGGGTGGAATTACATGGAACTTTCATTTATACTCTTTACAATCTCTATAGTCTTAAATTTTTTATACACACATGTATTATTCTAGTAATCAATAAAACTATATGTAATTCTTAAAATAACCAATGCTATTTTTTACCTCACTGAATAAGACTTTTTCTGAAGCAGGAATTTAAGGGAGTTTTAAAAGACAATTTCAATTTATTTTAGTTTAAATGAGGTACTAAAGCAGGGGTCCTCAAACTACGGCCCGCGGGCCACATGCAAATACAAATATTGTATTTGTTCCCATTTTGTTTTTTTACTTCAAAATAAGATATGTGCAGTGTGCACAGGAATTTGTTCATAGTTTTTTTATTAAACTATAGTCCGGCCCTCCAACGGTCTGAGGGACAGTGAACTGGCCCCCTATTTAAAAAGTTTGAGGACTCCTGTACTAAAGGATAAGTTGACAGATTAAGCAACAACAGCAACAAAACTCTCCTATCTTTATTAAGAAAATTTTAGGAGAACTAAATATGAAAAGTTATATATGTTTATATGTATGTGAATTCTAGTTTTAGAAAGATGGTACATGAATAGTCAATGTTTAATGTTTGCAATGCTACAATCACAAATCTTGTATGGATTTGTTTGTTTCAAAGCATTTACAGTTGTGTATATGGATAACACAGATTTTTTTCAATAACCTAAAACACTGTTCCAAAGCCAGAGAAGGAGAGCCATTTAGGAAGCCAGCTGACTTAATATGCATAATCTGCACTGAGCAATGCCACCCACCCAAGCACTATTACCATCCTTTAATGTCACAGTGGGCTGGTAACATGATTTAATTTCAGATTAAACACTGAGAGAGAATTCACCCCAACCAATTAACTAACGGAGTGAATATAGTCTTAGAATGCCCTGCATATGCTAATTCAAACTTTATCACCAATAAAAGCACCCATACAACCATGACTCTTCTGGTTCCGTTCTTTCTCAAGCTTTATAATAGTAGAAATGGCCCTGGTGCAGTGCGTCTACCTTGCTGCCACTGCAGCTGGCATGTCTCTCCCAACTGGGTAAGAATTTCTCTGCCTCCCCCTGGCTTTCAGCAGCATTGTATAAATAATCTAAGTTACTGCAGAGTATAAGTTGACAATCACATAACTCCGTTAGAAAAAAATGAAAGTAACATGATAACTTGGATTCAAAATTATTATACTGTAACCCATTAAGTGCAATTAACTTGTATCAGCAGATGGCTGAATTAACACATCTAATCAGCAATGCTCCTAAAACTAAGGCTGTAAAAACAATGATTATAGTTCTTGAAATCTTTATTTTTTCTATTCTACCATTGAATTGTTTAAATATGAGTTGCATCTTCTTAACATTATAGAACTGCAAACTATGCTATGAACTCTATGACAATACTGTACAAAACTATTACATAAACATAGTTGCAACTAAGAGTTCTTCCCTGTCCATCAATGTCTTCTTTCTATCTACATGGAACATTACTCTCTAGAAAGATCTACAAGTCAGATTTACTCTCTCTTGATTCAGTAGCTTAAGGTCTCTGAACCAGAAATTTTAAACCGTGGAGCCCTTTTCCACTCTAAGACAATTGACAAATCCCTAAGGACAAATGTAGCACAGTATTTAAGCTAAAAACCACACACTTTTATAACTCATATCACAAATAAATAAAACTCACTAATAAAGAGTTCTTAGAAATTAATTCATAAGAGAATTCAAATCCACACAAGGTAATCCCTTTTCACTGATTAGCAAAAATTCAAAAGTTTGAGAACATGTATTTTTTTAGGTTTGCTTAAAATAAGGCAAATCTACATGGTGGTGATGATGATGAGGAGGAGGAGGAAGAGGAGGAGGAGGAGGAGGAAGAGGAGGAAATGACGACAACAGCTGCTGCTACATATTATTCACTCTAAATAATTTAACTCCATGAAAATCTAATTGGGATCTATGATGGCTTAACTTGTATAAGACTCACATAACACAATGTCTACAGGAGTATAAACGCAGAGTTCCTGGATTCCTAACTGTGACTTCTCTGGCTGGAGGTCACTCCCTCAGGATCTTGAATAAATGTGTTTGCTCGCCAACCTAGTCATAAATGTACTTTTTAAAAAACACTGTTTTTTAATCCCCACCCAAAGATATGTTTATTAATTTTAGAGACAGAGGAAGGGGGAGGACACAGAGAGAGAGAGAAACATTGATGTAAGAGAGAAAATTGATTGGTTGTCTCCCATATGTGCCCTGACCAGTATTAAAGCAGCAACCTTTTTGGTGTATGGGACAACGCTTCAAGCACTTGAGCCACCTGGCCAGGCAGAAATGTACATTTTATACTTCTACCATTCTCTAAGGATTTTATAGAAAATCAGGCAATATTTATAACTCACTAAGAATTCACAATAAGCAATACTTATACTAAAGGAGTTTTGACATATGAACATTCACACACACACACACACTGAATGAGCTAAAATCCTGAGTTGGTACCTTCATTAGCTAAATCCTGAGTTGATAATCTAGAAAGGAAAAATCTACTTTCAGTTTCATCAGTTTTACCAAGATATTTTCTGCATCTTTGTTTTCTAATCTATTTTTTAAATGGGACCTCTGAAATTCTCTCATTTCTAAGGTAGATGAGGAGAAATTACTTAATTATAGAAGTCCTCTGCTATTTATGGAGCAACTGTTCTAGAAAAGGCTAAATCTGAGAGGATGAGTATCTTTCTCCCGCTCATTTCACACTGGCTCAGTCCTCACCCTACCAGACAGGCCTGAACAGGAGGTAGTACACAGCAGAGGGGCGCACAGAAGCACACCTTTCCTCATGTGGCTGCAGGGACAACAATATGTTGCATAAAGAGGCTCAACTTCTTAGTTTTCCCATTAGACCAAATGTCTTAATTTGGGAGCAAAGAAACATATAGCCCCTACATTATCTAGCTTCTGTTCCAATTCAGCTGCACACCTTTATTTCTGTAGGTAAGACTTCTGCCACAGAGAAAGTAAAAATTTTCATGGTAAGTTAAATAGACTTATAATAAATTCAAAATAAATTATAAACCTTTAAAGTATGGGTGTTTACATATTTAAGCAACATGAAGAATATTAGTCCAGCTCTAACTGGTTTGGCTCAGTGGATAGAGTATCGGCCTGCAGACTGAAGGGTCCCAGGTTCTATTCCAGTCAAAGGCATGTACCTTGGTTGTGAGATTTTTCCTTCAATCTAGAATCTTAAGACATTCAGAGATATAATATTACAGAATGACACCAACTGAGGGGAGGGAGAGGGCTGAGGATGGCTTTAATAACACACTATTTGTGCAGGCACATAAACAACTTGCATAGTTTCTGAACATAGTGTGAAAAGCAAAACATACTTTGGAACATGCTGCTTTATCTCTAACTAGAAGCCTGGTGCATGGATTTCTGCACCGGTGGGGTCCCTCAGCCTGGCCTGCAGTGATAGAGCTGAAACCAGCTCTCTGACAACCCCTGAGGGGTCCCGGATTGTGAGAGGGCACAGGCCAGGCCAAGGGACCCCCACCAGTGCACGACTGGAGGTGGGGAGGGACCGCAAGAGGTCTCCAGGGCGTGTCTGGCCCATCTTGTGCAGTCCCGATTGGGGCTGATCAGGACCAGCTGGCCAGAGAGGGATCATGAGAGGTTGGCCAGCCAGGGAGGGACTGCAGGAGGGCTCCAGGGCATGTCCAATCCTTCCTGCCCAGTCCCAATTGGCCAGACCGCAGCAGCAAGCTAACCTACCAGTCGGAGTATCTGCAACCCCAGCGGTCAGTGCACATCATAGCGATTGTTTGAACGGTCGGACACTTAGCATATTAGGCTTTTATTATATAGGACTAGAGACTCGGTGCACAAAAATTTGTGCACTCGGAGGGGAGGGTGAG
>NW_006295385.1:333232-337915 GCF_000327345.1 Myotis davidii | reverse complement strand
GGCTTCTGAAAGCAGGTCTCTGGGTTTTCGGGGGTTCTATAATTGCAACACTGTTTCAGCTCCAGCTCCGAGGCCCTGCTGGCTGAAAGCAGGTTTCTGGAGTGTGTTTAGCTTCTATAATTGTAACATTGTTTCTTAGAGAGCAGTTCAGAGGCCGGCAGCAGCAGGCGGGGAACCTTGGCTTCCTCCTTCACTGGAGCAAGCAAGCCTCCTGTTCCCTTCAGCTGCCTGGCTGCCGGCCGCCATCTTGGTTGGCAGTTAATTTGCATATCTCACTGTTAGCCAATGGGAAGGGTAGTGAAGTTACGGTTAATTACCATGTTTCTCTATTATTAGATAGGATAGTTCAGCCCCTCATTTTATGGATGAGAAAATGAGCCTGAAGATGTTAAGCAATTTGTCCAATATCACCAGGTAATAGTGAGCCTAGACTTTCAGGCTGGCCTTTTTCCATAACACTAAGCGTAAACACCTGAAATAAGCTAGCAACTATAAAAATTCTACCACCACATGCTCTGAAAATACCTGGTATCTACTAGGTGCCTCCAAGTAAAGAACTATTAGGTAAAAAATATTTCCCCCAAAGTCACACTATGTCCAGGATTTTCCAAACCAGGTTGCAAATAACATCAGGAAGCCCCAATTTAAACATGCCATACTGCTGTGGCAGCGGGGTTCAGGATCTGAAGGAGTGGTCGACACACAAATGAAAATGCTATATAAGAAATAGGAATTTAGAAGGCACTGAGGGCCAGGTGGAGCCTCTTTCTTGAAAAGACACACCGAGTTCTCGCCTACTCTGCTTTTTATTTACTTGAAGACACATTTGCCCTTTAGCAATGCATACAGGCAGATCAAAGGTAAAGTTCCGTAAACAATGTAAAGATTATCAGGTTGGGAAATCACCTCAAGCCATTGCGCCCACAGCAGGGCAGTTTTATGCTGATTTTCAGCCCTGCCGAATATCAAAGTCCATTGGCCTTCCAATGTTTCTTTTTGCACTTTTATGCTAACTGCTGTTTGCTTCAGCCTCCAGCACCATACTGTTACAACAGACAATCAGGGAGTGTTTCGGAGTCTCTCCCATTGGCCAAGATGGCACAGGGGAGAGGTTCTTAGAGTGATCATTGAAAAAACTAGAAATATGAATAGACAGTGCCTGAACATGGCAAAAGCTAGAAAGATGAATGGACAGGGCCCCAGTACACCAAAATCTAGAAAGATAATTGGATAGAAAAAAAAAATCCTTTCCTCTCAGAACCATAGGCATGAACAGGAAAGGGGGATGGTCGTTGAGATCACAAAATACCGACTTCTGCGCATGGGCCATGAAGTTTCAATTGCATTGTACGTGCGCACCCGCACGTGGTATTTTGTGGAAGAGCCACACTGAAGGGGCCAAAGAGCCACATGTGGCTCGCGAGCAGCGGTTTGCCGACCATGGCCCTAAATGATTTGGCTCAGCGGATAAAGCATCAGCATGCGGACTGAAAGGTCCCAGGTTCGATTCCGGTCATGGGCATGTACCTGGGTTGCAGGCACATCCCCAGCAGGAGGTGTGCAGGAGGCAGCTGATCGATGTTTCTCTCTCATCGATATTTCTAACTCTCTATCCCTCTCCCTTTCTCTCTGTAAAAAATCAATAAAATATATTTTAAAAAATTTTAGTAGTTACCTTCCTCTTCCTGCAAATTCTAAATCCATGAAACTTAAAATACATGCCTATTCATTTTTGCAATGTACTTATTAAAATTCAATTATATCTAATCACACTGTAAGAGTGAAAATGAAAAATATGTTCCCTTTATTCTAAAAATTATCCAAAAAGGGGAGGCACAACCTTTGAAAACTACTTTTGCAGAGGCAGAAAGGATAAACTATTTTTCTTTTGGATCTCTAAGTTTTAAGCTTTCATCCACATGCTATTGCCAACATTCTAAGCTTTAGATATTAATAGCAGATTTTCAAACATAAAATACAGGTATCTAGTGATAATTTTTTTGCCTTTACTTTAGCTGTGCCCAAGCAGCTGGCTTGAAGCAGCTGGCAACCGAGAATGAAATGCAGCAGAGTGACGCCAAGTACCTCCTTGACTAGCATCACGTGCCAGGGCAAGGCCAGCTGCAGTTCCACTTGCTGTTTCCTTTTAACTAACTCAAAAGATCCCTTCTCAGAATCTGCATCAGTATGTTAATCCTGGCACTGGGTTCCGAGTATTCATTCTTCCCCCAGCTGCTCTCTGCTTTACATCCCCTAAAAGCGTAGCTCCCCACACCAAATGAAAGGCAAAATGGCACATTCGTTAAAGAAACAGAGAATGAGCACCCCATAAGGTGAGAGGCATGTGTCACGAATGTGAATGTAACCCAAGCAATTACAATCATTACAAGAGAGTCGGCACACACTAGTTACTGAGTGCACAGGGGAGGCTGTAGCTAACCTTGGGAAAGCTCTGCTTGAGTCACTCAGGGAGGCCTTCATTTTTCTAACTGGGCAACAACTCTGGATTCCCAGCTCCGCAAGACAGCCAATTCTTTTCAGGAGCATTGCTAAATCCTCAAAATAAATTTTAATTTGCAGTATTTAAAGATACATGACATACTACAGATGGGTGGTAGTAAAGTAGAAAAAACATAGGATTAAACAGTTTCTGAAACCTAGCCGGTTTAGCTCAGTGGATAGAGCATCGGCCTGCAGACCGAAAGGTCCCAGGTCCGATTCCAGTCAAGGGCACATTCCTTGGTTGCAGGCTCCTCCCCGGCCAGGGCCCTGATCAGGCCTCGTGCAGGAGACAACCAACTGATGTGTTTCTCTCACACTGATATTTCTCTCTGCCTTTCCCTCTCTCTTCCACTCTCTCTAACAATCAATGGAAAAATATCAAGTGAGGATTTTAAAAAAAGAACACCAGTTTGTGAAAAAGTTAAAATCATTTTTAGCAGCTGCTGGTTAATTTATAAATGATCTACTCTAACAATGTTTCAGTAAATGGGATAAAGTAATAATAGTAATAAAACAATTCAATACTCGATCAGAGCCAACCCCACTCTGAAGCACAGAAAGAAAATTCTTTTTATAAAAGAAAAGATCAGTGAAAAAAGGAAGAAAGAAATTAGGTATTCGTTATGCTTAAAATGTACATTTATGGTAGAAATAGTAATTTATTTAAATGAAACAAGTGTCCTAAACTATGAACCCTACAATAATATATGATATTGTCTTTCACTTTTTTCTTTACAGCATAAATAAGAATATACCAAAGAGGCCTAAACTATCAGATTTTCTAAATGTTTCCATACAGATTTTAAAACAAACAAAACACAAATACTAATTTGTGAGCATTAAATTTAAAATAAAGTACCTTTACCAGCTTCAAGAAAATAGTGCATAAGCTGTATCCCAGATCAGTTAACACCAGGTCAATAAATATCTGTTGGATGCTGAATGAAATGTCACTATATAGAATTTAAGGAAATTTAAAATAATTTATTGGAACCTCCTTGCTAATACAGTTGAGGAAAAACACGGACAGGTAATACCTGAATTATTTGTTATGGGTCTGACAAAGAGTCTCTCTTCAACTAGACTTTAATCAGGGTCCTCTCAATCCTCTTTCCAACTGGGCCTTGAATTTTAGACTTGCCTGTCTGCCTTGCATTGCCCAGTTTTTAGCAAAAATCTTATTAAATAGGTTTAGCCAGAATCCCCCACCGTTAATATTTAATCACCTTCACTATCTGACCAAGTGATAGCTGATCACCCTGGCTTGCCTTCAGCAAGAATCCTGTTAGGGCCCAGCTGGTGTGGCTCAGTAGGTTGAGGGTCGTCCCATATACCAAGAGGTCACTGATTCGATTCCCAGTAAGGGCACATGCCTGGGTTGCTGGCTCAATCCCCAGTAGGGGGCACGCAGGAGGCAGCCAATCAATGTTTATCTTTCATCATTCATGTTTCTATTTCTCCTTCTCCTTTCCTCTCTCTCTAAAAAAAAAGAAAAATCAATAAAAACTTATTCAAAAAATAAAAGAATCCTGTTAGGTCAGTATAGCAAAAAACTGTCCTACCCTCTTAGGGGGGTAAAATCAGTAGTAATTTTCCATCTACTGATTCCCTGCCCTCTAGTCCCATCCTGCTCCTTGGCTATAAATCCCCACTTTTCCTTGTTGTACTGGAATTCAGCCCAGTTCCATACTGAGGTCTCTTTCTCCCTATGACAAAAATCCTAAATAAAATCTGTTTTCACTGCTCTTAACTACTGTCAAGCTCTGGATTTCCATAACAGGTCTTAGTAATTGTGCCGCTCTGGAAGACAGTTTGGGATTTTTTTCCAAATGTTAAACATACAGTTACCACAAGATTCCCATGAGAACTGAAAACATATGTACTCGCAAAAACTTGTACACAAATGTTCATGGTAGTACTATTCATAAAACTAGAAAGTACAAACAACCCAAATCCCCATCAAATGATTAATGAATAATAAAATGTGGTATATCCATACATAGAATTACATTCAGCAACAGAGTACTGGAGCACTGATGCCAGCCCCAATATGGATGGACCTTGAAAACATTGTGCAAACCTAAAGAAGCCAGCCACAAAAGGCATATGTTGTATAATTTCATTGATACAAAAATTCCAGAATAAGAAAATCCACAGAGACAGAAAGTAGACTGGTGGTTT